>NC_090438.1:509930224-510233254 GCF_031143425.1 Pleurodeles waltl
TTAAAATATAAATGACATGTAATTATACGTTTTTAATAAACATTTCAATAAAAATAAAAAAATGGCACTTATTTTTTGTAAAAAATTTAAATGAATCAAAATGTATTCTGTATATAACGCATAATAATTGTTAATACAAAGTAAGTAAAAATAAATGTTTTATTGTATGTTTGTTAATACATCTTCAAATAATTTAACATCAAATAAATATACTTTCATTGTTTTAATACTTTTACGATAATAGTACCGTAACATTTTCACAATGTGTTCTAAGATAGAAACTATATATGATAATTTTACATTAATATTTAACGTTAAAATCTTTTTCCTAAACTATTTAAAGTTTTATAAACGTTTTACTTTACCCTTTACTTTGCAATCTGGAGATCTCTGCCCTGGTGACGAATACTTCTGCCTACATTTGAGAAGTACTACTGGTAAGTCTACACTGCATTATTTGGTATCACATCATGAAATGTTTCCCAAAATGGTGAAAACAACAGCAGGAGAAACCCGTAGTCTTTAGGTGGACATGGGTCAGACAATAACAATGTCTATCAACCTAACATTAAAAAAGATAATTAAACAGATTTAGAGTGAATGGACAAGATCCTGCGAATCCTGGGGCTTATTACAACCCGGGTTACCTGGGAGTGGTCTTTTCTAACATTTATCAAATTGATAACATAGAGGACACACATGAAATTCGAAGACAAATGTCAAAAAGGGAAAGCTATTCGGAAATAGTTAGGGATATATTTGGGGCAATCAGTCCTTCTGTAGGAGTTGTTCTGAATGACATGAAAATTAGAAAGCTGTCTACCATAGTGGATAAGATGTTAACAGATTTTTCTGGAGCAGTCACACTGATGGAGACTGAAATGGTTGCGGTACATTCAATGGTTTTTCAGAACCGTCTTGCGTTAGACATCCTTTTAGCAAAAGAGGGGGGAGTCTGTTAAATGCTAAACAGCAAAACATAGTTGAACTTTTATCCCTAATAACAGTAAAGAAATTAGGAGCTTCATTAAGAATTTGACAGATCTAAATTCTGATTTGAAAGACCTGAAAGAGCCAGGTGTGTGGGAAAATATAGGCAAACGTTTCACTGAAATGAAAAATTGGTTGGGAAATCTTGGTCAGGGTGCTGTGGGAATGATACTGAAACAATTATTAATAGTGACTGTATGTTTTATTTGCATAATCAGATTTTACAAATTGTATAGATTCACACAAAGACAAAAGATGAAAAAAACAGAGGAGGGAGGAAATTAAAATGGAAAAGATGAGAAGCAGGTATTTTCGTGATTTGAGAAATTTTGAAGAATGGAGAAAACCGAGAAAAAGATATATTAAATAAACAAACCAAGGGCCTCATAATGATTTTGGTGGACGGCGGAGGTCGTCTACCAAACTCTATAGGTCGTAAGACCGACAGTTCGGTTTTCTGCCCACTGGCCCTATCATGAGTTTCCTGCTGGGCCAGCGGGAGGAAACAGCATTACCCACAACATGGAAGCAGGCTCGTAATTGAGTCAGCAGCAATGTTGCAGTGCTTCGGGTGCGACAGCACCTGTCGCGCTTTTCATTGCCTGTGATTCAGGCAGTAAAAAGCGTGACAGGGCTGCCCATGGGGGCCCCTGCACCTGCCCATTTCACAGGCATGGGCAGTGCAGGGGCCCTTATGGGGCCCCTGGCACCTCATCTCCGCCAGCCTTTGCATGGTGGTGGAACTGCCATGCAAAAGCTGGCGGACACAGTACTCGTAATCCCCATGGCAGCACTGCTGGCAGTGCTGCCCTGGCTGATTAAGACCGCTGACACCGCCAGGCCGTCGGCCAGCACAAAAGTGGCAGTGCTGGCGGTCGGACGGTGGCTCTTTTGCCACAGTCATAATGTGGCTGACCGACCTGAACGCCACAGCGAGTCTGGCGGTCCTAGATTTGCCAGACTCATAATTCGGCCTAAGTTTTGAATTGTCTCATTAGCATTAATACAAGTAGTATATATTTCTTTTGTGATGGCACAAATAGGTGTCAGAGGACGGATTTTTAGGGCGCAAACATCATTAATAAAAATGATTCATTAAAATAATGTGAAATATTGTGTGTTTAAAGGCCTAATTGAAAAACCTGTTAGAAAAATACACATTTAGCTTTAAAAAGTGACTGACACGGTGGCCACCATAACGAAGTGTAATGTAAAATAATAAATATCTTTGGAAATATTTTTTGTTAAACCATAATTAAATAAATAAATATACTGACAAAAACATGAAGAATGTTAATGCACTACAAAATTAATGGTTTGAAATTACTATAAATGGTTTATTCTTTGTGTTTAGCATTAGTTAAATCACCCATATTTGAGCTTTTTCATAGAAGCACGATGTTTTAAATGTTGCTGACTTCTCTGAAATATTTTGCAAGCAGTTTATTAAACATCTATTGTGACTTGCACAGTGGAAACAATGATGTTCTTTTCTTACTTAACTTGCCATATTTTCTCGAGATAAAAATTGTAAGTTTTAACAATGGGCTTCAGTGCTCAATGTCATGTTCCATGCTGCATTTTGAAATTGTTTTGAATTGCACGGAACCTGTCAACTGGAGAGGAGCGAAAGAAGAACAAAAAGAACTACATCTGAAGCACAGATGAAAGTTTATTGGCTGCGCACTAAACTACTTCATAGTCTTGGCTAATAGAAGCCTAGATAGTAACTTTTTTTGACTTTAAGTTATCAGGCTTTAGGTGATGAGCTTCAGATTCATTTTTGTTCCATTCAGAGTCAGTTCCTGATCCAGTTCTGTGCAAAGTTAGATGTGTTCCTGTCTGTTCAGCTTTTGCTCTTGTCTAACAGTTCAGTTACGTTAGGCCTGATATTTCTGAAATGTTTTCCCTTTCAAATTCCTGATGCAATTGTCTGAAGATCTGCAGTTCCTGCACTCCGCTGAAGAATAGTCTGCAAGTTGCTGTTTCATTTAGGAGAGGTATAACCAACGTGCATTTATTTTTCCTCCAAGATGGGCTGGAATCCCCCACCAGGAGGTGAAACATCGGGCTCAGAGAGACAGAACAGCCTGACGGACTCGCTGTCCCCTACTGGGACCGGGGGCGGACGGAGAGGGTCTGGGCCCTGGAACCAGACCGAGACCAATCACAGTGACATCGCCAGGATTGATGGACCGGACTGCGAACGGAGTTGAGGGCCCTTGACCCCCCGGTGGAATCTCCTGCGCAAAGGCTCCTAGCGCTGCCCAACAAGAAGAACGGGAGGAGGAGAGGTACTGGGAGGACCGAGTACTACAACTCAGATGCCTCCCTATTAGAAGTCGCTCCCTCATTTGCTGGGCATCCCCCCCTCTGACCCCAAGAGATGATCTGAAAACCGGAGTAAAGCACTGGGGGAACCGCGCAACGGACAGGCCCAGACCTGGCGAGTGGGCCCCTCTGGGCGGGGCCCACCGGCAGGGGTTCTGCCAACATACGGGGGCCACCAGGCAGGGGGAAACGCTGGGCATCACATGCACGTCAATCCTTCACAACCTGGGAGTGAATACTGGGGAGAGCGGGAGGTGAAACCCTGGCTGGCCCGATGGGCACTGCAGAGATGGGAGGAAAGTTCCACAAATATAAAACAGGAGAGCCAACTGGGGGTGCCCACCATAAAGCTGCATGAGGAGTACTCGCAGAGACTTGACCAGAGACCTGAAAAAGTGAAGGCAAGTAAACATAACTTACCTTAACATGGGGAAAGTTAGCAAAAAAAGAGAAGCTGGAATGGATCGGGATGCGCTACTGGTCAGACCTGGTGCCCTTGAGCAACGAGACGTATCCCCAACGCCAATAGGAAGCCCTACCATAGATGACATACTTCAGGCAATAACAGCCTCCCTTGAGGCCCTGGAAACAAAGATTGACACACTAAGGGGCAAAATTGGGCTTCTAAAGGATGATCACCGCCATTTGGCTCAGAGAGTAACCACGGTGGAGAGAGAAGTAGCAGATATCACAGCCGCCATGACTGGAGCGCAAGTACAACTAAAGGAACTTGAGAACAAGGTCAGAGTCCTAGAACAGAAAGCAGATGATGCGGAGAACAAGTCCAGGCGAAACAATATACGGATATTGGGGATACCCAAAAAAGTAGAGGGGCGAACATTATCACCTTTCTTAAACTATGGCTCAAAGATGAAATAGCACCAACTGGGCTGTCAGCCTTTTTCGCACTTGAGAGAGCGCATAGAGTCCCTCTGTGACCACCTCTACCAGGGGCTCCACCTAGAGCAATAATTGCACACCTCCTGCATTACAAGAACAGGGAAACACAATCCTGGCACAAGTTCTCAAAACAGGTGACATAATGATGAACAACACTAGAGTAATGATATTCCCAGACTACTCTAGAGAAATTCTAACCTATCTGAACACTTTCCTGGCAGTGAAGCGGAAACTGAGACAAACGGGAGTAATCTAAGCAATGATCTACCCAGCCTGGATGAGAGTTCAATCACAGGGAATTGCCTTCTTCTTCAATACCCCTCAGGAAGTGTGGTCATGGATCGAAACGCAGCCACAGCAGGACTCACAGGACACTCAGACCTGGCAAACGCCACACCCAAAACACTCCAAACGGAAGAAGGGAGCAGTGTGGGGACCCCCCGCCACGGCTGCAGAAGTGCAACAGGCCCAACACCGAGCGTTGGCAGACGTAGTGGCTTTTGGCAGGCACACACAATCCCAGCCCACCAATAGTGGAGATAACTCAAGGGACAGGGAAGAGAACACTGATATTGGCCTGAGTACCGGAACAAACCTATCTGACACATCTGACCTATCAGACTCTGAGCAGGATCTCCCCAGAATCACACCCAGAACAGCAGATGATCTCCTCTGAAACCAGCAGCCAAATGGCCCTCGAGGTGGCGACCAGTCGTACAATGACTGTGAAAAAAAAATTGTGACTTGGGTCCGATACTGGGGCAAGCAGCAAATGACCGAGAAGAGCTGCAACTCGGACAAAACGCAGCGGATTATGCCCTAAGGACCAGGAACACATCACAGGCGCTATGCTGCGCCTGGGATACCCGCATTCTGATGGCTGACGTAACGGGCCCCACAGGCACATGACCCTCAACAACCCCTCCGCCGGAGAGATGGTGGATACCACGATGTTGGTGTCTACGAATACAGTTTGGACAGGAAAGGTTTTGCCAGTCCAGGGGGAGGGGAGTTGGGGAGTTAAGTTGTTGCTTGTTAAATTGGGGAAAAGTGCAGCGCGCCATGAAATAGGGGAAATATATACACGACACGCGAGTAACTGGCCCCGGTGCTCCCTAGAGCGAACAGTTTTGGTAGGACAGTGAACCGAAATTGTCACACAGTATGCAAGGTCCCAAGTGTTATAACATAATCTCCTAGAATGTGAGGGGTATCCATACATTAACTAAACGGTATAAAGTATTTTTATATCTGTCCCATAGAGGAGCACACCTCACATTATTGCAGGAAACGCATTTACAGCAGAAAGAGGGGTAAGCTCTACAGAGGAGGTGGAGGGGTCATCTGTACTATACAACATATTCGGCATTCGCTAGAGGGGTTCTAATATGGGTCAAACCCGGGGTCCCGCTTCAATGTACGGATCATATGGTGGACCCACAGGGACACTTTGTTGCACTCCGGGGTCAATTAGACGGGAAAGACATCACTATCATTAACGTTTACGCCCTGAATGTTAATCAGAAAGGTTTCTTTCATGAATTATCCCGGCGGTTAGCTTCCTATATCACAGAGGAAGTACTGATAGGAGGCGACTTCAACTGCTTAAGTGACCCCGACAAGGACAAGTCTCACCTGCCACTAGATAGAACAATGGTCCAAAAACTAGCACACACATTTAAGGACTGGGAGAACAATTGGACCTTAATTGATACCTGGCGAGGGTTAAACCCCCAAGGGCGGGAATATTCATAATTCTCCCCCGTATACAATTTGCATGTAAGGTTAGATACATTTCTTAGCACACCATCACTACATCAGAAAATATGCGATGTAGACTATCTCGCCAGAACTATATCAGATCACAACCCAGTACTACTGTACTTACCGTGGGGCACCGACCCAACGCCCATACCCACATAGAAGCTTAGGCCAGAGACACTGCTGAACCCTCCCTTTAGGGGGCAAATAGGTACATGTATCACACAATATTACCAAGAGAACAAAGAATCTACTGATTCTAGAGGCTTAGAATGGACCGCCTTTAAAACGGTCCTCAAGGCCCGCTGCGTAGCAGAGTCCGTGGGGGTACGCTGAACTGTGCTACGGGAAACTCAAGCCACGGAAGCTCAATTGAAGCAAGTGGAGGTTGAGCTGCCGAAGGGGTTGGTAGATAAAGAAGCAGCACTACAAGCCAGGGAACAGGTGGTGCGCCTAGTGGAACGACTCCGTTGTCACAACTACCGAAATTATATGATAAAAACACATGCGACACGGGATAAGGCAGGGAAACTGCTGGCTTGGATGGCATCGTCGAGTGTCCGAGAGTCCCAGATAGTAGCGATCCAGGCAGAACCGGGGCACACTGTCACTACACAAGCTGAGATCAATGAGGCCTTCCATAACCACTATGCAGGACTCTATAAAAGTAAATCCCAAGTCACTTCCGCTGAAATTAGAGCATTCCTACAACCCCTCGTCTTCCCTAGAATAGAACTGGAAGTAGCAGAATCACTGGGGGGGAGGGATAGAATAACACTCCAAGAGGTACGGGCAGCAATACAACATTTGTCAAGAGGGAAAAGACCAGGAACAGACGGGCTCCCGTTAGAGTTCTATGCAACATTTACAGAGCAAGTAGCGCCTACAAGTAGCGCCTAAATTGGTGGCCGTATAAAACGAGGCCAGACAAACACAAACCCTTCAGTCAACAACCAGAGATGCATTAATGGTCCCCTTGCTAAAACCGGGAAAAATACCACACGACATGAAGGCCTACCGCCCACTGTCCATTCTTGACACTGTTTACAAAATTCTCAGTAGAATTTTAGCCTCCCGGCTGCTAACCCATATGCCACAGTTAATCCACAGAGACCAAATGGGCTTTTTCCCGAATCGCAGTACAACCCAAAACATCCGTCGGCTATTGCTGATACCAGAGAAAGCCCCGACCATAGCACCACAGGCAGCAGTATTTACTATTAACATTGATACAGCGTTTGACAGCATAGAATTAAACTTCTTGGAGGAGGTGCTAGTTAGGTTTGGACTGAGCAATGGATTCTTACGCTGGGTCAAACTATTATACGCAGAGGCACAAGCAAGAGTTAAAACGGGCACATATATTTCACTGAGTTTTGTAAAAGAGCGTGGCACGCAGCAGGATTGCCCATTATCACCGCTATTGTTTGCCTTGGCAGAAGAGCCCTTGGCAATCCGAGCTCGCCTGGGGACTGATTATAGGGGCCCGAAGATAGTGGTGGAGCAGCCATAAATTGCGTTATATGTGGATGACATTCTGATATTCTTACGGGATATGGAGAGGGTCCTGGCGGGAGCACAATTATTTCTGCGATCCTTTGGAGGGATGTCAGGCCTTCAGGTCAACTGGGAGAAGACGTGCTTGTTCCCAATCCGCCCAAATGCCCCCCCCCTCCAGTGGTCCAGGACAACATCCCCTGGGAACCACGTCAGATTACATATCTGGTAGTAAGAGCGTACCATGACCACTCAGACCTGCTACAAGGTAACATTGGCAGAGCACTGGGTTTCCTAAAACAAGCTATGGACTTTTGGAAAATGCTGCCACTATCTTTCATGGGAAGAGTGGCCCTGCTAAAGATGGTATCATTGCCGAGACTACTCTATTACTTTAGTACCCTACCTGTGAAAATACTGCGTGCAGTGTTTAAGGAATTGGACAGCATGACATTGTCCTTTATATGGAGCACAGGGCGCAAGAGAGTGGCATTGACCACCTTGCAACGTCCAACTTCCACTGGCGGACTGCCGGCGCCTAACTTTGAGGGCTACTATGTGTCGGCACAACTGCAATATTTCACACAATGGCTGTGGAGCCAGCAGTACTCTCTGAATGAGAGGCATTTGGGTACACCTACAAAGTCCAAACTTACCCGACTCCTCTTGGGGCTTAACAACCAAGGACAGTGGGAGTCGAGGGTGCAAGTGGCAGTGGCATACTGCTGGAATAGATGCTTCCTAAAGACAGAGAGTAAATGCGCTTACTCAACAGAATTCCGCTTGATTCCTTAGCTCCAATAGTCCACAGTGCTCACGAGATGGGACTACACCAGCTCAAGGAAGCAGGGTTGCGCCAGTTGGGAGACCTATATAGAGATGGGACACTGCTCATCTTCCACGAATTGCAAGCAGAGTTTGACCTTAGGCTGCAATATGTCTTGGTACATGGGGCCATTATAACTTCAATAAGGCAACATTAGGGTCCAGGGGGAGCCGAACCTCCTTTACACCTGGGCTGCACATATATAGCAACAGCAGCGGGCACACGGAAAGCAGTCCCTTGTCTCTATCGTAGGATACACTGTAACTATCACCCCTAATGTGCTTACGACAGAAAAGGGAAGCAGGCATTGACAGACCCTTTACAGATGCAGGTTGGGAAGTCTCAATGGAAAGGGTGCCCAAAATCTCATGCAATGCCAGGTTTAAATTAATTAACTTCCACGTCTTTCATAGGGCGTACCTCACTCCACACAGGCTGAATACGATGTTCAGAACTTCAGAGATTAAGGGGGTTATTCTAACTTTGGAGGAGGTGTTAATCCGTCCCAAAAGTGACGGAAAAGTGACGGATTTACCACCAGCCGTATTACGAGTCCATTATATCCTATGGAACTCGTAATACGGCTGGTGGTATATCCGTCACTTTACCGTCACTTTTGGGACGGATTAACACTCCTCCAAAGTTAGAATAACCCCCTAAATGTCCTAGATGCGGGGAGGAAGGTGCTAGATTCCTACATATGTTCTGGAGTTGTCTGCTACTCTCTAGATGGTGGCAAGATGTAATAGACATCCTCTCCAAATCAGTAGAAAAGGAGATACCCAGAGACCCCACTTACTGCCTGTTGAGTGACTTCCCATGTATGGCCAAGGCTAAGGTAACAAGCAGTTTTCTAGACTTGGGTCCCATACTAGCTAAAAGGGAAATTGGTAAGCCACACAGAGCTCACAAGCACTAGCATGGTGTAAAGAACTCTTAAAGTGGGCAGATTACGTAGGAGCAGTACTGGCACTCGAGGCGCAGAAGTGAGGTTGCCCAACGGAGAGGGCCGGGGGTGGTCCGTTTTAGTGGAAGAACTCAGACACGTGGTGACACCATCAACTAACTCGCCATTGGGTATCCCCTGAATTGATGTATTAAGGAGGGGAGGAGGAGAAAAAAAAACATACTGGGGCAAAGCAGAATAAGCATGAGAAGCAAGTATGGGGCAAGGCTTGGGGCTAAATACTAGACATGTAATGTCAAAGGTAACGCTGCACAGTTGGGAAGGGTTGGGGGTATAAGACATGGGAGGGGGATAATGGACGAGGGGGGGAACGGGGAACTTGGGAAGGGATATGCTAGCAATACAATGAGCTGCACACTATGACTCTAGCGCTTGATGCTACCCATGTTGGCAAATGTGAGTATATGTTTTTTTTTTTTTTAAAACATAATGTTGCTGTTATTCTGTATTGTTCTTTTGGAGTGTTTAATGATAAATGCATTGGCAAGATTGAGATTTTTTAGATGTTTTGGACAGCCTGTGTTGTTTCTGTTATTTGGTCTTGCGCATTATATACGTGACTTTAGCATTGTCAATTTAAGGGCAATAAATGTTTAAACTTTACTAAACTGATGTGGTGATTCATGGCCACGTAGGTCATGGTGTGTTTAAATTACTAACTCATTAGTGCATATTTTGTTATTGTTTGATGGCTATTTGTTCTCATTGTTTGATTGAATGATTTCGTACTCCTGTCTGAGTCAAAAGATTTGCGTCACCTCTGAGGGTGGTAGATGTCACTACCCTTTTACTTGTCACTGTATCATAATAATACAAAATAATATAAGGTCACACGCCCACAGATTCAAACCTAAATTCCATTGCTAGCAGGGATGGAGTGGCAACAGAGGATTAGCCGCTCACCGTTTTCCATGGAGACCGGCTTGCCTTAGTGAAGGCCCACCCCACCACCAGTGTCACCTGCGAGAGACCGCTGGGAGAAACCCCGAAGTCAGAGACACTGTCTCCAAGGATCTTCCCCACACCTGCCTCGCCAGGACTGAAGGTACTGTGGGGACCACAAAAGAAATACCACAGCGCCGGGTTCCTTGGCGGGAGGACCAGCAGTTGTGAAAGGAGGTGGCATTCGGAAAAGCAGCCGCGCCGCATCCTTGCAGTGGCTTCAATTGTCCTCATCTTCTCTGCGAACAGACCTCTTTTCTTGCGCTTAAAGCTCAGCTGGCACGAAATAAAGGGAAAATAGAAGCCAAAATTAGGAGAGCCATAATGAAAGATAACAACTCGGAGCAGAAGTTCATAAGTCCAGGGAACTGCCGGTGAAGGGAAGCACACTGGTGATCCGCCAAACAAAGAAGTGGATAAGGAGACAGCGTTGACGTTGATGGAGCATCCTCACCATGGAGCGATGACTTAGGTAGCAGGTTGAACAGACGATGACACTAGAGGGATGGGAGAAATATAAACAAACACTAGTTACCAAGAAAACAACGGGTGGGATAATACTCGCCTCCGTGTCTTTAATAAAATTAAGACTTTCCGTCATTAAAACTAGGAAAATCTACATTTTATGACAAGACCAGAGGCTCCTATTATGCATGTTCAAAGCAAATTAATGACATTCGTAAATACATTATCAACAGGCTTACAATAAAAGACTCTAAATACATTGTCATTAGACCAATCGGTGGATCTAAGAATGTCCTCAAGACGTGAACCCGCCCAAAAGGCTTTGGATGTCATAGTGCCTCCAGAAGAATGGGCTCCAAATTTAGAAGTGTCAATCCCAGCCAAACGCATAATCCACTTGACCCAACGAGCCAAAGTAGCGGAAGACACAGGCTTGTAAGGCTTCCTGAAGGAAATAAGAAGTTGATTAGTTGAGGACGTTCTTAGATGAGCAGTCATATGCTCGTATACTTTTAAACATTGTGCTACACATAATTTGGGATGATCCGGAAAATATGGATAGAAAACAGGATGTAAATTTGTTTTTGTTCTTCGAGACACAGTAAACAACACCCCAGGGGAGCAAACTGTCTAGAGGAAATAACTAGAGCTTTGACGTCAGAAATCCGTTTAATAGAAATAAGACACAACAACATAGTGAGTTTAGCCAACAACATCTTCAGAGTAAGAGAAGAATTGTCAGGCCATGAAAGAAAGAAATTAAGAACGATATTAACATCCCACAAAATTCTGTATTTAGGAAGTGGTGGATTAGAAAATGTTACTCCCTTTAAAACACGGCAAATAAGCGGGTGTTCACCCACTGGCTTTCCATTGACGAACTGATGATTAGAGGAGATGGCTGACCTGTACAGATTAATAGTACGAAAAGCTTTACCCTTACTAGCCTCCACAGCAAGGAAATTCACTATAAAAGTGACATCTATTGAAAGGGGATCAATGTGTTTTCCCAAACACCAGCTCTGCCATAAAGCCCAAGCTGACTTATGGGCATTCCTTGTTCCAGGGGCCCAAGATTGTCTGATATATTCCGAAGCTTGTGACGAAATGCAAGGGAAAAATTGGGAATTCCTGAAATTTTCCAAGCTGAGAGGGAAAGAGGGTTGTTCAAAATGAGGTTGAGAGGGTGCTGCAGAGGGTCCAAAAAAAGGTCTGGGAGCGACGGGATGAGAAAAGGAAAATCTATGGCTAGTTCCAGAAGAGTTGGAAACCAAATCTGGGACTGCCAAAAAGAAGCGATAAGAATTAAAGTGGCTTGCTGACGACGGACCTGAGCAAGAACCCTGCTGATCATAACAAAGGGTGGAAAAGCGTAAGAAAGGGACTTGGACCAGTCCTGGAGAAATGCATCGTAGGCCAGGGCCGAAGGATCCGGTCGCCAACTGTAAAATTGGGGGAGTTCCGTGTTGAGGCGAGACGTGAACAAGTCGATAGTCATGGGCCCCCATTTGTCTTGTAGGAAATGAAAGATCGCGGGATGGAGCTTCCAATCGCTTGAATCGTGTAGATGACGAGAGTGCCAATCGGCAATGGAGTTGAGAGTTCCTGGAACTCTGCGTGAACCGAAATTTGGTTTGTAAGGCAGAATTCCCAAAAACTCTTTGCCAATTCCGCTAGAGGTTTGGATTTTGTACCCCCGAGATGGTTGATGTATCGGACCGCCGAAATATTGTCCATCCTGAGAAGGATAGCACAGCATACCTTGTTCTTTGCGAGGCTTCTAATTGCAAAGGAGCCTGCAAGCATCTCTAAACAACTGATATGCAATTTGGACTCCTCTAACGACCATAAACCTCCAGTTGAGATTGGCCCACAACGGGCCCCCCAACCGATTAGGCTTGCATCTGACTCTAATTCAAGATCTAGGGCTGATGGAAAGATAGTCCTCCCGTTCCAGGCGTCTAAATGGTCTATCCACCATTGCAGTTCTGTATGAGAATCGTGATCTAGGGGAATAATATCTGCGTAAGAAAGACCTTTGCGTAAATGTTGAATCTTTAACCGCTGGAGAGCCCGGTAATGCAAAGGGCCTGGGAATATAGCCTGTATGGAGGAGGAAAGAAGACCGACGACGCGGGCAAGGGTCCTCAGGGAAATGGACGAATGAGGTAGAACTTGAAGAATCTCTGACTTTATAGATTTGATTTTTGCAGAAGGAAGAAACAGAGTGGCCGAAACTGAATTTATTAGAAAACCTAAGAATTCTATGCTTTGGGTAGGGAGAAGAATAGACTTTTCTTTGTTGATGATGAAGCCGAGTTCCGATAAAAGAGCACAGGTTAGGCTGAGGTGGGTTGTAAGTAATTGAGGTGATTGACTCATGAGGAGAATATCGTCCAGATAAATGAGAAGTCTCACTCCCTGAGCCCTGAGATGCGCCACCACTGGCTTCATGAGTTTGGTGAAACACCATGGAGCTGACGAGAGACCGAAAGGTAGAGATGTAAAGTGAAAGAATTGGTCGAGCCATTGAAATTGAAGAAACTTCCTGTGCTCTGGGTGGATCAGGACGACCAGATAAGCATCCTGTAAATCTAAACGGACCATCCAATCGTTCTGAAGCAGAGAGTCTCTGAGATGGAGAATGGTTTCCATCTTGAAATGGCGGTAAACCACGAATTGGTTGAAGAACTTGAGATTGATAACGGGTCTCATTTTCTTGTTCTTCTTTTGAACGAAGAAAATGGAGCTGGTGAAGCCTGACGGGTGAGGCTGAGTAAGAGCAACAACTCGTTTTTGCAGAAGAGATTGGACTTCCGAGGAATAAAAGTGGACATAACTGTAGAAAAACGAGGAAGAGGAGGAGCAACGGCTTGTATTGGAGTTGAGTAAAATTCTATCATATAACCTTGAATGGTATTTAGAATCCAAGGATCTGAGGTAATTAATAGCCAATTTTGGGAAAAAATGACAAAGGCGACCGCCCACGGAATCAAGAGAAGGAAAAGAATTTACCTGTTTGGTTGGCATTTCTGGTATTCCTGAAGCCTCTGGTGCGAAAACCTCTGGCCCTGTGCGGGTAAAACTGTGGCCTGAAATCTTGGTATGAAGAGGAGTTGTAGTTGCCACGGGAGCCTTGGTTGTAGTAGGAGCGGCTGGCAAAGCGGCTCCTGCCTCTGCCGGCCCTGGTGAAAACCCGCTGGTTGAACATTGTCTTTAGAGACTGTTGGGCCTTATCCAGCGAGGTAAATGTAGCAACGTACATGCCAAGTTCTTTAATGAAGTTATCTCCAAATAGAAAACACTCCGTTTTAACCTGCGATTGAATTGTGGCTAGGTGTACAAGTTTAGGGTGCAATTTGAGCAGAATACCTTTGCGCCTTTCTTGAGAAATATCTGCGTTAGCGTTTCCTAGAAGGCAAACAGACCTTTGAACCCATAAGGAGAATCTTCCTCTGGATCAATAGCGGAGCCATCAATTCTGGCGGCCTCGGCCATGTCAAAGATACGGGTGAGAGGGCCAATGACGTCCAATAGTTTGTCCTGACAAGAGGACCAGGCTGTATCAAACCCTTTCCTGGGATCCTTGCCAAACTTGGTGAAGAAAGTTAGGATGGGTTGGTCAATAGTAGGTGTAATGGATGACTTATGCGCCAAAGAGGGACGAGGACACTCTGATTTGAGTTTGGAGCGAGTTTGTTTATCCAGGGGACAAAATAATGTGGCCGATACATAATCCCCCACATGAGTGGCCGGGAACCATTCAGTTGATTTGGGGTGTAATATAAAAGAAGGGTCAAACATAGGCAAGCCTTCACAATCTAGAAGTGGTGTGGTATTGGAGGCCTCAGAGGAAGAAAACTTAGGTTTCTTGGGAACAGGCGCGGAGTCACAATCATCTTGGTCAGATGGATCAGCATATGAATCCGCATCGGGTACCTCATCATCAGTGTCCGGTATGGAGGTAATAATTAAAGGGGACATAGGGGGTCATTCTGACCCTGGCGGTAATTACCGCCATGGCGGAGGTCGGCGGTAGCACCGCCAACAGGCTGGCGGTGCACCGCTGGGCATTCTGACCGCGGCGGTTCAGCCGCGGCCAGAAACGGAAAGTCGGCGGTGTACCGCCGACTTCCCGCTGCCCTTGAGAATCCTCCATGGCGGCGGAGCGCGCTCCGCCGCCATGGGGATTCTGACACCCCCTACCGCCATCCGGTTCCTGGCGGGAGATGGCGGTAGGGGGTGCCGCGGGGCCCCTGGGGGCCCCTGCAGTGCCCATGCCAATGGCATGGGCACTGCAGGGGCCCCCGTAAGAGGGCCCCACGAAGAATTTCAGTGTCTGCTTTGCAGACACTGAAATTCGCGACGGGTGCAACTGCACCCGTCGCACCTTCCCACTCCGCCGGCTCCATTCTGAGCCGGCGTCCTCGTGGGAAGGGTGTTTCCCGCTGGGCTGGCGGGCGGACTTTCGGCGGTCGCCCGCCAGCCCAGTGGGAAAGCCAGAATGACCGCCGCGGTCTTTTGACCGCGGATCGGTCTTTCGGCGGGAACCGCTTGGCGGGCGGCGACCGCCGTCCGCCGCGGTCAGAATCACCCCCATAATATTTTTTGTTTTCGCCTTGCGTTTCTGAGATGTACCCTCAGTGACTCTAATCTCCTTAGATGGAGCCTTTTGAGGAGCCGCTTCCTCTGCCATGGGTGAGGGAACCTCACAAACCTTTAGAGCCGATTTTTGTGTACTTTTTGACATGAGTGAAGGGCGCTGTCTGCACTCCCCTGCAGACTGGGCTGATAACGACTTGTTAAACATTTTTTAAAATGAGGATTCTAAATTTTTTGACAAATTATTTATAGAATTATTAACGGCTTGCTGTACAGAACTTTGGATAAACTCATATATATCCTGTTTAATGGCAGAAACTTCCTCAGAGTCCACCTGAAGTGAAGTGGAACTGCCAGAATCCATGTTGATAGAAAAACCAGGAGTTTAAGGGTTAACAGTGAAGGGAAGGGAAAAAATTGAACACCTCCGCCCCTGGGCTTGCACAAACACTGCCTACTGTGAGGTCACGCAGAGAAGACGAGCTCTGAAGAAGAAAGGACGTGTCCGGTAAGCGAGGGCTGAAAAAAGGCCTTAATATGCTTGAACGCGGCAATATACACGTTAGGAGGTGCTCTTGGGCAGCTGGACCAACGGGCAGCAACTCGTTCCTCACGCGCGATCCAAAACAATGGCGCGACGCGTGAGGAACGGTTTAAACCGTTCTCAACAAACCGAGCGCGCGCAGGGGAGCGCACGAGCAGAAAGATAGAAATGCACCAACTTGCCGACTAGGGGGCAAAAAGTAAAGTTAGTAAAACAATACCGTAGCGCTAGTAAAGCGCGATAATAATAATAATTAATATTAACATTTACAATGAAAAACACAGTATTAATAAAGAGTAGTAAGGAAAAACGACTTAACTGGCTGCGAGCAGCAAGAAAAGAGGGCTGCTCGCAGTCCAGATACATCATAATGGCACACATAGTTACTCATTGGCTAACTTTAATGGACTACATCTTGTTTCCCATTGGCTGGTTTCTCTGCGCTCATGGGAATTGTAGTTTTTCTACACTTGCTGCTGTTTTATTAAAGCAAGAAAAGAATACATAATAGGAGCCTCCGGTCTTGTCATAAAATTTGCCTCTCCTTCAACAGAAGTGAATGGGGGAAATACATTCTCATTTTTTTTTAAATCTCCCACTTTCCCACAAGTTATATAGCATAGGCTCCGTTAGAAGTGTAGCACCGATCCCTTGTCAGGCAAAATTAGTGGTTTGAAATAAGTTAAACAAAGTATCACGTTTTATCAATTGCAAATATTTACCTGAACTAAACTGTTTAAAAAAACAACACTGAGCAAGTCACTCGGTGTAAATATAATGAATAGAAACACAAACAAATGGCAATTGAATAACAAACCAAATCCAAGCCTATCGGCTTTTTTAAATGTACGTTTTAAAAAAGCATGGGAAGCATATAACCAGCTATTTGACATTGGTATAGCACGCACGGACGTACACACTGATATGTGAAAGGAGGGCTGTCTTGCTTTTCTTAAAATATCCATAATAGAAAATATATGACATGTATAGTTTCAATGATGCTATTTTCAAAGTAGTTTGACGCATTCCTAAATCCCAGGTGTGTCAGGAGTTATTTTGTTAAACACATAAAGATGCAGTGGCGCCTTAGAATGGGATATGAAAAAACTGAGGACCGAGAACCAATACTCTGAAAAAGCTGAAATAAAGCGAAAGGGTAGTCAACTAAGATCGCGTTAGAAGATGCAGTTCTGATATCTGCTACTTCTGGCTGCGCACAGGGGCGCGGTTTCCCGGAAGGGGTGTAGTTCCGGGCCAGGGCTGTTATACGTCCCCCATATTTGATGAAACAAAATAAGTCTCTAAACCATACACAGCTGCTCATCTTTACTTGCTTTTCGTGATTGATTTCATAGTGTATATTTGTTTGCATATATTCAGGGTACATTAGTTCCCGCTGTGAAAGCATCCAGACGTAGCTCCAGTTTATTGAAAAAAAGACAATTAACATGGCCACGTTTCTAGGTACGGGATTTGTTTTTGTTGATAGCACAGAGCGGTACGAGAACGGCTTATATCAAGCTAATGGCTTTTACCGTATGTCCTCCATAGGTATGGTAGAGCTCATTACTATGGGAAATTAATAAAGACTGACTCTGGCTGTGATATTTACGATATGAGTCGTTTGTTGAACATAGAAGTCGTATGTCCCTGGTGGTCTAGTGGTTAGGATTCGGCGCTCTCACCGCCGCGGCCCGGGTTCGATTCCCGGTCAGGGAACAGCTATTTTATTTTTTTAAATAATGTTAAAAAACTAATATTTATAGTTTTATAAAAGTACCTATGTCAGTTATTACAAAAATGGGTTGGAGAAGACAACTGAAAAATAGGCATTACGGTAGAGTGCATACAAGTAATTGAGTGAATACAATATACACTATACCGTAATTGTTATTTTTCAGTTGTCGTCTCCAACGCATTTTTTTTACGTCACTATACAATTTTACACAGTTTTCTTTATGGAAGACACGTTATGTTTTTCATATTTCTTAGTTTACAAGAGATTCGAAGCAATTTGTTTCATTGAGAGCGTGTGAAGATGAGTACTACTGCGCATGTACATACTTGTTGGGCAAATGTGGCAATTATAAGGAAATGAAGGTATACTGGGGTACTGTGTTTTTCACCCTGCTCTGATACTGCCATTTGCTGATAAGAAACTCCAGGGAAATGTTTTTTTATTGCACAATATTCTGGTGGGCATATTTATTATCATAATATTTAGAGCCCTGTAACCTCCAATTCTTTTTTTAACCTTATCAGGAATTTTTGTACAGTTCAGATACATACTATCGTCACCCTTCACGAAAACCTCATACTTGTAAGTCGTAGGTAACAAACTTGACAACATGTATGCAAGCTATCCCTTTGCCCATTATCCTGTGAAGGGAAAAAGGTCACATTAGTTAAAATATACATTTTCCCCCTGTTTTCATTCGTTTGCTCCTCTCCCTAGTCACTGTACGGTTCCTGGAGCAGCGAGAAAAAGAGAAAACAGCGTGAGATACCCCTCTAAAGTCCCCCACCCGGGCCATGGTGTCCCTTTTGGGCCTTAAGTATCCTCTTTGCTGTCATCGTCCGATCCAGCAATTACCCCATAGTCAGGCAGGATGGTGTGGATTTTCTTGTGGCAGGTCAGAATCTATGTCTCCTTCTTCCTTGCCGCTGGGCAGTTTCTGGAAAATAGAAGAACATATTTATAGCAGCACAGGAGCCTCAGTAATCCTGGAGGTCTCCAAGTGTATGCGTCCCTGGAAACAAACCATACTCTACCAAGTCTGCAGTGATGGATGTTGTGGATCTCAGGGCCCCGGAAGCGGTGGTAGGACGTCTCGTCTGAGATGCATCCTCTGCGGTAGGACTTGGATTGGTTGAGCTGTCTTGCACGCATGAAGGTTCTCACTGGTGGCCTCCTTGGATAGCTTTTCAGACAATGTCTTTGTGCTTGTTGGTCAGACATCTGGAGTCGATGTTCTTCCACATGTCTGCTGTTGCAGAGGGGAAGGCGCTGATCTGTTTGCTGGCAGCTGTTGCGTAGATCTGTCGTCAATGGACAATCTTTAGAGTCCACTGGTTTGGAGAGGCAGCCTCCAGAACAAAGTCCTTGACAGACTTCTCCACTTCTATGTAGAACTGTTAACGCTTCCCTTTATGATAATTTATTTCACATCAGGACTCTTTTTAGACCAATGAATCTTTTAACCAGTTGAGAGACACCGTAGGACGAGATAGCTAATCAATATATCAATCAATACATCAATAATGTCATCAATATTTATCACAACAAAGCATTTCACTTTAGTCAAAGTCATAAATCAATTTAAATGACGCTACCATGACCTTTCAGTCATGAATAACCACACCAGTTTAATAGAATTTTATGAATTTTATTCCCTATTGATTACAATCTAGAAGCATATGCGTTAATCTCAACACCAAGAAACACAATAGCATGGTCACGATATGGCAACTCTGATAAGATTTCATTAGGGCAAGAATCACAAACATCAGAACATAACACGGCGTGAACATAGATCAAGGTTTTCAGAATGTCAATATTGCGTCAGTTCAATAAAGCATAGTCTTGGTCGTTTGTCTATTTGCGTCAGTTTAAGTGAACACCTGTCCTAACCACTGATTAGCATTAGCATGTTGGGCTTCATGCAAAACAATTTAGAACACCAATTTGGAAAACATTTAGCTAAGGTCTCTGTCAAAATAAGCAGTTGGTACCTAGAAAGGAAAAGCAAACAGACAAATTACAAATGCATTGTCATAATTACCCTCCAAGGATTACGTCAGCGCACAGGTTCAGTCTTCCTCTTCAGGACATCAGTCAAATCGCCATTAATCAGAACTCAGCAAAAGGGACAAAGGGCCACTTCCCTCATAAGGAGGAAAAGTGTAAATGGCAGTCTAAGGGCAAGGATGGTTTTAATAAAATCTCAAGTCACCAAACAGAGTGACAGAGTTTCTAGATAAAATCAATAGCATTCCCTAACCCGCCTAAATGACCTTTCAGTGACATGGGTTTTTATCCCTTTTTCGTAGTACATTCCCCCAAAATTCTATTGGACATTTACTATACCCCACTATCTTTTACCTATCAAATTAGACATTAGGTAATCCTAATCTTCACCACATATTGATTTACAAGTTTTTGATTGGTCTCCATAATTGACGTCTTCAGAGGTAGCACATCAGGTGACTTCACTCCCTTGTAATTCTTTGCACATCTTTTGGTCAGCAGTTCTGTCGTCTTCTTCGGTTTGAATGACCTTGTACGTTACTTTAATCTACACTGTTTTAGTTCATTTATAACATTCTAGTTTTTGAGACGATGGGAAACAGGAGAAAGAGATCTATATGGCTACATTCACCGTCCAAGTTTGAAGGAAAAGAACGAGCGGGGTCATGGCCCCTTGTGAGTCAGCACACTGAAAAATAGAAAAATGCATTTAATACGAGAGCCAGGCAGCTAAACTCCAGCTCATGCTAACTTAAGGCCTATGAGGTTTTCAATACAGATTTAATAACGCAAATGTTAATATAAGCTCTTTTGAACGTAACATAAAAATTTTGGTCATCATTATTAGTTTGCGTATACATTGGTGGCCACTCATTGTGGTCACAATTCAAGCGCACGTCTAAGCAAAATTGCTATTACTATATTTTCTATGCGGCATCATCACACCTTAATTCATAAACATTTCATGTTAATATAGATCATATAAGCTACGCTCTCTCAGAACCATGATGTGTCCTAGTTGTAGGGAACAGACTCAACCACTTTGCCCATCCGAGGCATCTATATGTTAGTACCAGGAACGAGGGTGCCATTAGAAAGTCTTTGTGGCCTTCATCTTTGGTCCTGAGGGCTCTCCTCATGTAGTGGTACAAGAAGATCCCCCTCAAGATGGTGGAGATGTCAGGCACTCCTTTGCCTCCCTTGTCATGGGTCATGAACATAACAGTGCAATATAGTAAAAATCACAATAGAGAATAATGGCCCTAGGGAGAGTACAAACCATATACTAAAAAAGTGGAATCCGAGATTCGGTCCCCCACCTAGGTAAGTGGAGTGTGTAGAGGGGGCTGGGAGTACTAGGAAAGCCCAAAGGTAAGTACCACAGTCCCCCCAGCGACCAGGAAAGCAGGAGTAAATCAATGTAAAAATGTGAAAAAAAAACAGAACACTCACTTAGAAGAGAAGAATAATGATGCAAAGCCCAGAAGAGACTCCAAGACACCAACAGTGGATTCCTGGACAAGAGGACCTGTGGAAGAAAGGGACCAAGGTGAATGCATGTGATTTCCCATGCCAGAAGGAAGACTGCAGTCGGGTTTGTGTCTTTGGATCCCACCAACAAGCCTTGGTACACGCAAAACTCGCTGTTGACGGTAATTGGTGCTGCCGGGGACCAGGATGGATCAGGTGGACTGACTCTACCCAAGAAGTGGCGTCAGAGAGGGCCCTCAGTGACACAAAGAGCCCACAGAAGCAGAGTCAGCACCCACAGGAGTCCCACTGGATGGGGACACAGAAGTCGAAAAAGGAGCCCATGCAGCACTACGAAAAGGAGTCCCACGCCGCAGGGCAACCACTCATGGAGCTCTGCGTCACAGGATGAGTGCTGGGGGCTGGAGTTTCAAGATGCCTGACGATCCCTTGGAGAGGATGCCAACAAGCTTTGCAGCTGCAAATGACACAGTGCACAAGGGTACTGTCATGCGTGGGAAGGCAAGGGCTTACCTCCCCCCAAGTTGGACATCTAGAAGAGAGGACCGTCGGGACCACTTCAGTCCACCACCCATGTTGCAGGGCCCACACGGCTCAGCAGGAGAGGGGAACCACGCAGCCAGTCCTCGTTGCAGTTGGTGCCTGCAGGTGCAGGGGAGTGACTCTTCACCCCAAGAGAGATTCCTTCTTCTTTCTTGTGCAGGCTGAAGACAGGCTGTCCTCAGAGGATGCATGACAATGGAAACATTGCAACTGATGGACGGAACCGTGGATTCAATGTTGCTGGCAGAGTCTTGCTTCCTTGTTGCAGCTTGTTGGTTTCCTTGAGCATCCAGATGCACTTTCTTCAGTCAGAAGTCAAAGTGAAGGTTGCAGAGAAATCCTACTGGAGTCTTACAAACCGAATCTGCGGAACCACCCAAGAGAGAGATCCTAAATAGCCCTGAAAGGGAGATTGGTCACCTAGCTGGGTGATCACCTATAAGGAGGGGCTCTGACATCACCTGCCTACACTGGCACTCAGATGCTCCCAGAGTTCCCTGCCAACCGTGAATCCAAGAAGGCAAAACCCAGGGGCCCTCTGGAGGAATTTCTGAGCACCACCCCTGTGGTGGTGATGGACAGGGGAGTGGTCACTCCTCTTTCCTTTGTCCAGTTTCATGCCAGAGCAGGGACTGGGGATCCCTGAACTGGTGTAGATTGGTTTATGCAAGGAGGGCACCAAAAGTGCCCTTCAAAGCATTACCAGTGGCTTGGGGAGGCTACCCCTCCCAAGCTTGTAACACCTATTTCCAAAGGGAGAGTGTGTAACACCCTTCTTGCAAAATCTCCCAAAGTAAATCCTTTGTTCTGCCTTCATGGGATTGAGATGCTCAAGCAATAGGAGGGCAGAAACCTGTCTGTGAGGTGGCAGCAGCTTGGGCTGCCCGGAAAACCTCTGAAGGCTGTAGGAGCAATGCTGGGGGTTTTCTAAGGAGCCCACAGAGTGCACGGAATCATACAATCAATGCTTGCAATAGCATTGTGGTATGATTTCAACATGTTTGATACAAAATATGCCGATGTTGGGAGTTACCATTATGTAGCTGGACATAGGTATTGACCTATGTCTAGTACATGCGTAAAATGGCGTCCCCGCACTCACAAAGTCCGGGTAAATGGGCCTCGAGTTCGTGGGGGCACATCTGCTAGTGCAGGGGTTCCTCTCAAACACAGGTACTTTGCACCCTGCCCTCTGGGCTAGAAGGCCTGCCATAAGGGTGACTTATAAGTGACGTGGTGCACGGACAAGTGGCAGTAAAAGGGTGCTTGAGCCTTTTCACGCAGGCTGCAGCCCACAGTGGGGCACCAGTGTGCCAATTGTGGGGTGAAATACAGAGTTTTGGGAGAAAGCATAATCACTGGGATCCTGATCAGCAGGATCCCAGTGAACACAGTCACACACAACACCCAGAAAAAGGGGGTAACCATACACAGAAAGAGGGTACTTTCCTACAGTGATGGTATGTTTTCTGATGTAATTAGGGTTAGATGGGTATATTGGGTGTTCAGAGGGGAAAATGCACATGCGTGACTGTGTTATTATGAACTTTCGCCCCCTCTGCTTGGTTGGAAAGATTTTCCATTTACTCTCTAATGCGCATTATTATCCTTGTGTATTACACTTGTACCCCAAATTGTTTTTTACAGGTCCTTCTACGGGGACCTGTGACTATGAGTCTCGCAGGGTAACCCATGCTATCACTAGATATTCTAATTAAATACACAATGATTGGAGGAGGGAAAATGGATTTTAATATCTGAATGATCAGAATTGATTCTGTTCACGTGATATGAAGTTTACCAGCACCTCCTACTATGATACCCTCACAGATTTTGTTCATCCTTGTCACTCTATTGAGATTGGTCCGATAAAAATTAATTCCCCTTTGCCATCTCCTACTCATGTGACAAGAAGCCAATCTAAGCTTCCCAGCTCTGTGGGTACTGGGAGTACTGTCATGGAACATAGCGGGTCTAAAGAAAAAATGGCTGTGGCTGATTGGAGAGATTTGTATCCAAGGTTCCATGCAGTCTGCTTTCAGGAAACCTGGGTGTTGCATGCTTCACACTTTGGTGTTTTCTCTGTCTACTTCACACAGGCACTGCTCTCCTTCTCTAATAGATTCAAGAAGCCCCTAGCAACCTACATTTTAAACACCTTCTCAGGGAATAGAGTCAAGTTTGTCAATGACTTCACCTTTTTCAATTTACTTTTGTTTGATTTGCAGAGAGAATGGGATCTTCGTTTAGTCAACCTGTTTAACAACTGCTTTGATCCTAAGCAAAGTCATGTGGTGGTTGACTTAGACAATGCCATCCAAAAGATCCTTAAGGACCATCTGAAGCCTCTACATATTTTATGTGTAGGGGACTTCAATGTACATTATTACAATTGGCCATCTAAACGAGTATATGGTTTATCTAACACTGAAGGGGAGAATGTGACCCACTTTCTTCAAGACATATATGAGGATACTTTGAATAACTTCATGTTCAAGGAAAATATGACAATGGTGAATGATATGGCTTCAAAATAATAATAATAATCCCTTTCCACCTGTGTTAGAAATTCTTGTTTGACTACCATAGATTATATCTTGGCCTCAGAAAGCTTAAGCAAATCTGTACTTGACTTTACTTATATACCACGTCATGTCATAGCGATCACACAGCACTTATTTTGTGGGTGGGGCTGGTGGCCTTAATTAAAACTAACCCCTAAGCCAGGCATAAAATAGAACTTGGGTTGAAAGTGGATATACAATTAAATGGTCTAAGGTGAGCGCCCTCAACTTGTATGCAATGACCATCAAGGAAAAACAACAAGAGGTTGCTATCTGCCTCAAATCACTAGCAGAGGCTGACAAGATTAAGTTCGGCTTTATAGATATATTAGCGGAAATTAGGGAGTCCCTCACTACACCTGCCAGAACCTCCCACCCAAAGCCTTGGGGCAGGTTTGACACTGCATGTAAAAAGGCATTATTTGTTAGACCCCGAGCTGTGGAGTTAATAAAAAAAACTAGAGCACTTTATAAATCTGCTCTGACAGTTAGGAAAAAAACAAATTAAAGAGAAAGCTTGGACTTCTCTCCACACTGCCAGGCAAATGAAAGACAATAAAGCATCTTGGAGGGTGGTAAATGCACCCTTGCTCAGTGATCCTTCAGGCCCGTCTATAGAAACCAACATTCCAGCGCATACTTGGGTTGAGCACTTTAGCCTGATCTGTAATAACCATTCAACTTCAGAAGAGGCCTGGATTGATAATGGAACAAGGGACAATACAGAGGTAACTTGTCCACCCTTGGTCTTTGAGCTGTCTGAAGTTGGTGCGCCGCAGCGCGCAGCGCGAGCCAAACATTCGGCTCGGGCCGGGGCGCACGGCATGGAGACGCGCCCCGTCCTCAGCGTGCTGTGCACTGTACGAGGCCCCAAATTGGGCATGGGGCCTCGTTCCTACATAGCGTGACGCTCTTACAGACAGGTTTAACCCTCCCCCAATCACCTGTTCTTGTTTTCTTCTTCTTTCTTTTCCTTTTGCATTGTGCTTCCCTTTATGTTTTTACTTTTTCCCATATCTAAGATGGTGTCCTTGCACTTCCTGTGGGTCGCTTCCTATTTTGTGGTATATAAGGACTGTGCTTCTTTCTCTCCTTGCGCTGCAAAACATTCTGTTTGGATGGTGTCTTCGCTCCTGCTTCCTCGTTCTCAATTCTGGTTCACGTCCGTTCCAGTGTTGTTTCCTGTTCTTTTTGCTCTTGTATTTACCTTTCATTTTTGCTCCTGTTTCAGGAACTTTTCCTTTCTGGAGGTTTTTTCCTCTTTTAGGGTTTTTTTCCCTCTGGCACTACTCCTGAAGGACACGGCCTGCCCTTGGCGTTTCCATTGCCTGCGCACCATAGCTACCAGAAAGAGTCGCCCCTACCTGGGCCAAGGCCAAACATTCAGGAACAAGATCCTCGCCACTCGTTCTGTGGACTCCAGGTTAAAGCAGCGCGTAAGTCGTGACAGAAGTTTGTAAAGCACTTGCGGGAAATAAGAAGGGTAAGGCACCAGTCCCAGATGGGATCCCACTTGACATTTACTTGGATAATTCTGACTTTTTGGGCCCCTCTCTTAACCAATGTGTTCAATCCTGTGGCTAAGGTAGGCTTCCCTCACACTTGGAACAGCTCTATAATTACCCCCATTTATAAAAAAAGGGGATAAAGCTCACCCCGAGAACTATTGACCGATTTCTCTGTTGGACGCAACTGCTAAAGTTATGGGTAATTTTCTTCTACACAGATTGGAAGAATGAGATGCTGAGAGCAACATCCTATCCGATAACAAGTACCTCTTTAAGAAAGTCCTAGGCACCGTTGATCAGTGCCTACATTCAAGCCTAGTTATTGGCAAGTATACATTCGTTAAAAATGGGCCATTGTACTTTTCCTTTATGGACTTGTCAGCAGCCTTCGATTGTGTCAGCCATTCGAAATTATGTGTTATCATGCAAGAGATGGGAGTTGATTAGGATATCTTATCCTTGATAAAAGATCTTTAAAAGGGTGTCTCAGCCTGGGTCTGATATGGTAAAGATGGAGAATGCACAGACACTTTTATGACCCACAGGGGCGTAAGACGAAGATGTGTCCTGGACCCTTTTTTATTTTCCCTCTATATAACTAGGGTATAGACATTTTTAAAGGTAAGAGCAAAGGACAACCCATATTTTTAGACACGTTCATTACCCAATTTACTCTACAGAAATGATGCAGTTTTAATAGCTAAAACAGGGAGAGTGCTTCAAATTAGAATTCATGATTTTACTGTATTCATGAATGAGTTAGATCTGAGGGTGAACAAGTGTAAAACATTTACTATGACTTGTGGTTCCAGATTGACTAAAAATCCCCCACACTTCATCAATAACACTAAGATTATGTCAACCACATCCTTTTCCTACCTAGAATGTTATTTGACATGAAACTTAATTGGAAACCGATGCTCACAAACAGGAAAGCCTTATTTGAGAAATCCATCAATGGTATACATATTTCTTGTAAAAAAAACCTGGGTACAAAAACATTAAAATAAATTTATACAATTCATACTAGTAAATGCATGGAACTCGCAACAAACGGGGGTGGTATTCTGCTTTACTCCAATATAAAACCACTGCAACAAGAGGAAAATTACTTTTTTGAAAAATCGAGTGGTGATCCTGTGCAGTTGCTCTAATTCCATCTGTCTCCTATTGGCTCGTCTTGCTTTCAGTTTTCCAAGTACTTTTAGAGTCAAAAACAAGGCAGAGGCAATCGGATTTTTAAGAGCCTCCGGGCCTCCGCCTGGAGACAGGAGGGCACTGCTTCCATCATCTATTGATCATTGTGACCGCCTTCACTAGCACTAAATCGATATCAGGAGTTTCTTGATCTGAGGTTTTTCCCAAGTTTGTTTTTTTTCCACTGGAACTCCTCCTACGGATGCCCAAGAGCCCAGTCCTCAGCCCTAATGGGAAACACGGCCCGGAGCCCCGTTGGATGGGAGTAGAGCTGACCCCTTATCGGATGGTGTTCCAGTCTTGTTCCTGTTCTGTTCCAGCTTGAACCTGTTTCCTGTTTCTCTGCCCTGCTCCTGATTGCCCATCTCTGAATCCTTTACTCCAGCACGAGTAACGAGTTAGAAGTCAGAAAAAAACACTGCAACTCACTTCAGCATAAAAATTAACAGAGTTGGGATCTTGCATTAAATAGTCACATAGCACTTCCTACCCCTGACAAAGCTTTGGCTTGTTGATGGCTTGTCGATGGTGATGTATTTAGAGGAGTGGTAAACTGGGCCACGATTCTACTGAGGAAAGCTGGAAACCCCCTTTGCTCAAGGCAAAAAGGAAAGCAGGGATCGGCCAAGGAATCGGCTAAGGAAGCAAGGAGAGATCAACAAGGAAGTTGTGTAGCCATAGTGGGCTTGATGAAACGGCACCTGCTAGTAAGACCACTATCACACTGCTGCCACACCGTAAGGAGCAAGGAGAAGCAAGGAGGACTACAGCAGCACAGAACAACACAAGGAGGTGAGGAGGAGGGAGGAAGAAGCAGAGAGCAGGCAGGGGGTTAACTAGAGGACAAGATACGAACTGACTTTGCCCCAGCCATCTGGGTGTAGCTTGCAGGTGCTAATGTGGCATTCCGTAGTGTGATAGTGTGATAGTAGCGTGATTGGCCCGGGATCTCACGGAAGAGTGGACCATAGTCAGTCAGAGTCATCTAAGTAGGAGTATTTTACCCCACAAAATAAGATCAGGATGCGAAAGACAAGTTACTACATGAGTAAACAAGAGGAGAGGGATGCAAATGGGACAAACGTCAAAAAAAGTAAAGGCAAACACAGCAAGGGAAAATACAGCTCAAATATCACCCATCACAAGAATGTTTGACAAGGTACAGAAAATCCTGGAAAAATATAACTTCCTAAAGGACCCAGTAGGAATAATCTTCTCTACTCCAAAGGACAAAAACTTGTTTACTGCTCCAATTACTCCAATAAAATCAAGCCCAGTGCAGGCGAAGGATCAAAACGGCTATGTAAGAGAGAAGTCACAGCAAAGTGAGCTGAAAACTTCTTCAAACAAGCGAGAGCTGGAAAATAAGGAGAAAACTGAAGATAGTGCAATGCTAGAGTGGGGGTTGGTAAGCGACACAGATCTTTTATCAATCTTGTCAGACTCTTCCAGCAAAGTAACAAAATGGAGAAGAAAACTGCCCTGTTGAGAAATGGACAGCCAGCTCCTATAGAAGTGATTGTGGAAGTGGCTGGGAACAAGATAGGGGGAATAAAGGAACAGAAGATAAAATCAGAGGGAAAGAATAAAATTGAAATAACTGAAAGGACAATGAAGGGTGACAAAAAAGAAATGGAAAAACATGAGCCTCTCCAAAACAACATGCAGGCAAAGATTCGACAAGAGACACAGGTCACACATGCTAACCAAGAAAATGTAATAGGCCAACAAAGTAAGACAGTAGACGTGTGGAAAGTGGTTTTTAAAACATCACAACTGACACTCGAGGCACTGACATACCAAACAAATAAAATGGATGTCCAGATAGATATATTAACCATAATAGCAACCTCAATATCAGGTATAGATCAGAAATTGGTGGATCTAAATAATCTGATCATTCAAGCACAAACCCTGGCAGAAACAACAAATATAGAATGTGTGTGTGCCCCAATAGTGGAAAAACTGAAACAAATCCCTGAAGTGTTAAGTACTATCATAGACGATATAAAAAAGAATAATCTTACAGGGAAAAGAAAAGCAGAGAATGAAAGGGATACATGTTATTATCCAGTGAGGGAGATTATGAAATAAAAACGGAAGATAATGAAGCAACAAGAGTCGATAAAGATGACTCTATAGGAAATCTCAATATAGGAGCTAAGCAGAACAAAATAGGAATCAATGAGACAAATAAACTTAATGACAAAGCAGGAAATCCGGGAAAACCCATGGTACTCATGCAGCAAGTAAAAAATCATGTACTGGCAGGGGAACAACAAAAAAACAGAGAAAGAAATTGCATAAAGCAAGAAAAAAGCAATAAATAAGCACAGCAAAATTAGAACAACTAATTGTGAGGCAAAAGACGGAAAATCCCTGTGAGACGACATCAGAAATGGCTACACAGGAGAGAGAACGAATAAAATCCTTTCCAATCTTTCAAAGGCATGAAAAGAAAAATGAGGATAATACCAGAATGATAATAGATGTAAAAACAACTAGGGAAACTAGTCTTGCAAAGATCATAATGAAACCAGAGGAGACATTCATTACAATTCCCTCAAGCGACAGGGAAAACATAATCTCTGAACTGAGCCCTCAAAAACAGCAGCTAATCAAAGCTCCTAAAAATATGGGAATCACAGGAAATAAAGGAATCGACTACCAACCTCAGCAGACAAACAGCGAGGTGAATAATAAGGACAGGACTATGCAACCTTTGGGCACACATGATTATGCATCAAAAGTACAAAGTATAATCAGAAAAGACAAGATGTGCAGACTACCGGATTATGAAGAGGAAGGAAGCAGGAAGCTGGAAAAAAGACTGTCTAGGGAGAAGTTCAAGGGAAAGGGAAGACCAGAACACAGACATAGAAAGCCTAAATGTTTCAGATAAATTAATTTTTATACCCACATATAAGTCTAGAGGAGCACATGATATTTTGAACAGGGGTAACACACTAAATTTACTACATGCAATTCCATCACTGACAAATATAACATCACATGATATAGTGTCAATTGAATTTCTGAATCTCACAGAAAGGAGTGTGCAGGAAGCCACTATGGCTTCATTTCAAAATAGCTAACTCGCCCAAGCAGTGATAAGAGAAAAAACCATTTTTGTGGCCTAGGGAATACAATTATCATTTCCCCAAAAAGACATGTACCCTGAACCATTTACAATAGTAAGAACCAAGAACAGGGGAGGTCAATCATATTCAGTTCTTTGGTACGCGAGAGGAAGGATGGAAAAACCTGAGGAAAGTCCTGAATCATATAGCATAGAGGAAAAGGATAGACCAATAATAGTGAATGCAGGTTGGATAATTGAGGCTCTACATGGGAAGTGTAGGACATGAACTAAGGGGTACAATGAGGCAAATAGATGGCATGATGTTTTAGATATTAGTTCATGGAACATCAACGGAGCCCAGACTAAGTTCCAGAAGAAAGATAAATCCGTGATGCTAAAGGAAGCCAAATAATAAGCCTCCAGGAAACATGGGCGACGGAACCTTTTGATATAGTAGGATATGTAGGAGATTATAGACCGGCAACAAAAAAACAAAAAAAAGGGCAGACCAAAAGCAGGCTTAGCAATTTTTATAGAAATAGCGCTTAGGATAGAAGCAATCCAGGTAAATAATAATATTCTGGTACTAAAACTAAATAATTGGAGGAAAGACACAAGGAAAGACACAAAAACTCCCTTATATATACTGAATGTGTATTTTCCCCCAAACGAAAAAATAAAGTCCACTATAGCGTATGAGTTACGTGAGGTTATATTGGGCGTATTACAAGAACCGAATGTAACAGATATAATATTAATGGGAGACTTCAATATGGACTTGATGCACATTTCGGTACGCGAAGAACAAGCAATCCAGCAAGATTATGTATGGTCAATTCCCCCCCAAAGTAATAGGGGCCACTTGAGAAGAACATATGATAAAAGGGCGAACTCCTTAATAAAGGACTTGGAGTCCCTAGGTATGGGAACCCTAAATGGGAGATTTCAATCAGACACCCCACCAGAGTGGACCTATTTCTCACCCCCTGCTTGTTCCATAATAGATTACACAATAGTAACACTAGATCTCTGGGGAGGGATAACATCCTTTAGTATAAAAAAAACACCAAGTAGCGACCATGGTCAACAGAAAATGGTGCTTTCAACTGTGGTTCTAAAAATTCTGGACCCATGTAATTTACTTTGCCACAGCAGTACGATTTTAGTATCAAAAGACCGATAATGACTAGTACACTAAGCATGAGCATTATCGCTCAATTCCAGCAGCGTTTTCACCTCGAAATCGCCATTTTCGTCCTGCACTCGTGGCTCCCATTTTTTACACGGCAGCCATTTTTAAAAGTTGCCCTCACATAGGCTTATAATACAGTCAGATTTGATTCCAAGGACACGTACACCTTGATTGACTTTTCTCTGACTTGGGCAAGCTGGAACCATTGCCTCAGGTCAAACCTGTTTGGTCAGTCCCTCTCCCAGTGGCCGAATCAGATAGCATCAAGGCACACCATGCCATAAAACCCTTATTATCGCTCACACACCCTGCCTAATCTTGCTCACACCTGCACCTGCTCTTTTCTTCTTCTTACTTTACGAGGGGGAGGTGCCCGTTTTTATTGGGGGTCCACACTTATCTGATGTAAAATACTAGGCCTTGCCGGGTAATTTATTATGGGTTGGATGACATGAAATATGAGGTTTCATCATGACACTGTTTTTTCCTTTGTAGTGAAAACATGTGACTGACCAACCAAAATGTCAAGAATGTTTGCCTGAAGCTTAAAAAACAGTATATAAGGAAACCTGACTTTGCAGTGAAACACAGTCTCCTGAGAACATACAAACCGTGCTGTTGTACTTCTAGGACGCTTGTTACTTGGCTGCAGCCAATAAATTCGATCTTTGACTTCACCTAGAAGACTCTGAGTTTCTGTGGTCTGAATCAGGAAAATACCCGAGGTCTTTGGGTGTACCCTGGCACCGCTGGGTTACCGGATCAGTACTGGTTCTGAAAAACCCAGTACCTCAGTTGGCGCCCAACGTGGGGCGATACCAGTGGTACCGGTCCAAGCCTGAGGTCCATGGGGAGCTTCGTGTGAAAATTCTGGAGGAAGGCCGCCACTTCATCGACCCCTGCATGTCGACGTGGTCCAAAAGTCTTTGCTGCGAGGTTCCCCGCTTCCCGACGGCTACGAAGGACTGCTGCCCTGGCTATCGCCCTGATTTGGACCCTTGATGTTTGGTAGAGCGAAACGATAAGACGAGTCTTCTGGTGAGGTCATCAATATTTTCAGTTAAGTATAAGTGGAGCGTCTCCCAGTCCTTAGTTGGACACTTGGTTTGGTCCTTAGTTGGACATTTGGTTTGGTATCCCTTCGGGATCACTTTGATTTGGAACTTGCAAGTACCAAAGCCGAAGGACTCGTGTATTCACGAGACTATCGTAAACGATAATCCTTTGAAGTTTGAAGCTAGACTAGTGAGCGAAGATGCCTGGTCTTAGCAGACTTGGAAATTTGTTTTGTCTTGGTTGTAAAAGGGACTCCCGGTTGGAGGACTCATGTCCGGTTCCTCCGATTGGAACTCCAACCTATGAACTATATGTGAAGCACTGAGTAGGCCCCATCACGTTTAATAAAGTATGGGTCCGCTATTCTTGGAAATAATTGAGAAAAGTTTTCTTTTTTTCTTGTAAAAATGACTTACAACTAGGATCTGCAAACGGTTCTGTAAGTAAATTACGATGGCGCTATTTATGAAAAATGGCTAAAGCGCGCTGTATTGTGTGTACTGAGTGTTTTCTGTTTATATCTGAAATGAGCTCAATGTGTGTTTGTGGGTCTTCTTGATGTTTACAGTTTGTTAAGTAAAATGTTGGTTAATTAATATTAAGTAGAAACTTAAAAAAAATCCAGAAATGAACCATGTGATGTGCTAACATAGCTATATGTTGCTCTTTAATTTATAGAATGAGCAATTGTGCACATATACAAAACAGCCGTTAAATGCTTAATAAATTAGAAAACACATTCAATAGATATAAATAGGGCCCCCCAAAAAAACGAAATTATCTATTTTTGCAAAAAAAAAAAAAAACATTTACAGCATTTTTCTTAGATGCATTGTATTAGATGTTCACAGGCAAACTTTTCAGCTACAGTATATTTGATAGGAATGTTCAATTCAGCCAGCACTTTCCCAGTTAAACATGGGTGGAATTTTGCATAACCTTCCTTTTAAATGAAAGTGGCGCAAAAATGTGACGCATTTCAAGTTAGGCTTATGCGCTTAGGCTTGTGAGCTAATGTATCCCAAATAATAGGCAAGGGATGCAGCTTGCTTTTATATGTGGAATTATCACAAAAAAAAGAATAATTGGGTTTTTATTTAAAAAAAAAAAGAAAATAATTAATTATGGAAAAATTATTTAAAAAATAAGTGCCTTTCAAAATCGTTTTTTAATATTTATAAAGCTTAATACCTATACTATGACCTCCTAACATTAAAATTTAATTTAAGTTATGTTGCACCGCTAAAATGACATTTGTATGTGCAATTTTCCCTTGGCGCAGGAGCAAACAAGCTCATTTCTATAAAGTATAAGTTAATATTTTCAATGGCTGACTCATGGATTGTGCAATAGACATTCTGGTAATGCATATTATGCAAGAAAATTGTAGGATATTGATTTTTTAATGCCTAAAATATCAAAGTCGATTTTGGGCAAAAGCACTGTTTAAATTGCATTTTCTTTCATTCAGAGTACTTTTTAAAGTGTCTCAGGCTTCAGTAAATGCATACATTTAGGTTTAATATATATTTGCAGGTTGTGCCTTCTTATGATTCAATGAGTCAATGTGCCAGTACAAAGGCTTGTTTTAATATCAAGGTTGAAGGTTCTAACTTCAGCTGGGCCTACTGAGACGTTCATTCATTCGAGGTTGATGAAATATGTACCATTGCATGGGATTGCAACAAGCATTTATTCTAACAACTGGTATGTGTGTTATTAAGGTTTGTGAATTATTCACAGTAAATGTAGTTTAATAATCTGGAAATAGAGATAATTTTTTTAGCGCCTAAAAAGGAAAAATATTTTTTTTTTAAATAGAGTGAATTATTGCAGGTTAGAAGGAAAATAGGAAGGCCTACTGTCTTTGACAGATTCAGAGTGGCAGAAGCTAGGAGAGCTACAGAGGCTGGCTCAAGTCACGCTGCTGAGATGCTATCTTTAGTTTTCCCATAAACAATGGAGGAGGCTATCATGTTGACACTTGTGGCCTTTTAAATTAGGGCCTTGTCTCTGTGAAATGCAGAATGACCCTACGGGCCTCTAAAAGTGGGATTTCTGGTTTCTCCAGAAGAACATCAATACAATTAAAGAACTTAATTCCAAAGGGAAAATATAAAAAAAAGGGGTTTCTTCGAAAGTCCCAACATCATGTTAAATGCTCTGCAGAACTGATACATTTGTGTCTCCGCTCTAAAAAATAAAATGATGCCTGCTAGTTGCTTTTATTTGACAGAAAACGAAGTGTTGCATTAAGTCTTAGACAGAAAATAAGATGCAGCCCTTTTCTAAAATTTTGAAGGCTGCATGCCTTAATGAGAACGATTTGCCAATTAAGACTTATTTTTCACAGTGGAAATTGTAGGTGCCAAATTAATATGGAGTGTCAGTGTAACAATTTTTACTTTTAGAAAGGTAAAACTAAGGTGGCTTGATGTTGCGAAGTAACTGACAAGAGGGTAACAGTTAAGTAATGGAAATTTATTTTCATGTATTTGGTCCTATCATCAATTGTTCTTGCTGGTCCTGTATGTTAGAAGAGAAACAGTAAAGTTATATTTGACAGCAGATTTCCATTGCCTGGTGATCTACTGTCAAAAGGAGGGTAAGGATTTTAAACCTGACAAATTAAACAGGCCCAAATATTGGGTTTTGGGCTGCAGGTTTACAGTGCATAAAGTACATGACATGGTGTTGTGTGTCACCGCTTATTCACACATGCTATTGTTTTGTCTATGCTTTTTGTGCTTGATACACAGCAAGTATATCTGATGGCTTGACGTTTTGTGCATTTTTATTATTTTTTATTTGTTTTTTGCATGTTTGTTGCTGCTTTTGATACTATTACAAGCTCCCCTGTGTTGTGAGGGGATGGTCATGACGATGCCCATCGCTACGCAACAGTTGGTTGAACTTGTTCTGGTTACTAAATTCCACAGATAATGATATTTCATGCTTTGAACATAAAAGACAACACTTCACCAGTGCATGTCTATTTGGCTATAATGGTATTGAAGGAAAATAAAAAGAGATATACAGGATCAAAGTGTGTCACCTGTAGTTAGTCACGTTACTGCCCCTTCCCTTAAAGGAACAGGCAGCCCTACATTTATGTAGCCTTGATTGGACCTAAGGATGAAATTATAGATCTGTGACTCAAGGTGGCCTAATTTCTATATTACATTAGTTAATGATGTTCTGTTTCCTAAGTAGCATATGGCTTTCGTTCCTTAAAAGAAAACCAGGTTTTCATTTTTTCCTGAAGAAGGAACTGAAACATTAGCTAGGAGTACCGTATATGGTGTAGTCGCCAACGGTAGAGTTAAAATTTGTGTAACTTTGGCCTTTGTGTATCACCCGTACTCTTGGTGTTGTGTCACATGCCTGACTATCACCCAAATAATTTTTTTTGTTCTTCCTATAGATTTTTTTATTTTGTTACTTCCCCTGACCAATGTCGCATCATGCTTAGTTATTGAGATTTTAGCTATGTCCTAGTCCCATTTCTCTTTTTCAAATTCCTTTCACCAGTCAGCTCTTTTATTATTATTGATGTATTGTTCAGGTTCACATTTCCAGACTGCAGTGATGTACCAGGGACCCCCATGTTATGTATAATTCCCTTTGGTATGACCAGACTGGTTTTCAAGAATTTGCCTTAGGCGTGCTTCAATGTTTTCCAGCCTGACTGTCAGGGTAGCGATAGACTGGTTAACTGACTCAATATTATAGTAAGACAAGTTTTCCATTTCAATAGGAGATATCTTATGTTTACCTTTTTGAACATGACGAATTTTCAATGTCTATTTTAATTTGGTTTTCGGTTCCCTTCTGTTCCTGCTACTTTAATTTTTGGTGGGATCAGATGTGTCCTAATCATGCAAATATCAGGACCCTCTAGTTCTTGTCTTTTTATTTGCACATTTGACTATTAGCCTGTGTATTGCATAGTGCACCTGATGCACAGTTTTTAAAGGAAGGTTTCTACATGTCCCTGATAATCGGTATCATGTGATTTCTCTATTGAGATGTTCTAAGGTAAGGAGGAACACCTAGACTTAATCATTGAGGCAAATATGTGTTTACCCCATTAGACAATGCCACTGTGTGAGGAAATCCATTCAGATAGAATTCTCATGTAGCTATAGATGGCAGAGAATAATGGAGAGAACCCAATTAAAGATGCTAGAGACCCTGTTTTGCCCTTCTGCCTTTGTCTTTGTATTTTATGCCCATGGTGTATGGCTACTCCTTTGAAGATTGCAGACCACCTGCTTGCAGTCCCCTTGTTAAAAACCATGAACTGTTTTTTTTACTAAATTGAAGGAAACTAACAACTGTGGCACATTTCCTACGTCACTAGATTCTGCGGGTATCAAGTCATAATAACCTGCAGGACATTGATTTAAGCCTAATTCCCATCAGTGACAGCTACAGATGAAAGACGGACGTCTTGGCCCTACAGTCTCAGCACCCAGAAAGTAGCAAAGCTGGACAACGATCGCCAGCGCATGGTATCGTACTTGCTCCATCAGACGGCGTTGGACATCACAAAACCAAAGTTTCAGTGTAAAAGAGCTAAAAAGAAGGATTCCTGTTGTTGATAGCAGAGCTGTTTTGAGGTTTCATTTCTCTACCTGTCATGTGCTGGTAACCTCTGACAGTATGCAATCCCTTGAGCCCCTTGGCCTGAGTTTTGGCCACACCCCCCCTTTTCTTTGCTCCAACGGAAGAAGGGCAGTGCACCGGAGATTTCAAGTTTGGAAAAAGGCACTATATTGTGGTGCCCATGAAAGAGCAGCTTGAGCGTCCTCTGACACTAAATAATGAGCGTTGGAGTCTGAAAGTGCTGCTGAGCTTGAGCTATTTCCCAATTAATGGTGCTTGGGTCTGCACGAGATGATTTGTGCCCTTGATCAATGAAGAGCACCTTGTTTGTAGTGTCTGCCACAGAGGAGAGACACTGGTGCATTGCTTTAAGACATTGAGACTTTCGAGTGAGCTGTGGGTGTTTGCCAGGAGGGCACTCCAACTAAGCAGTACTTTTCTCACGAAGAGGCCTGAATTGAGAGGCCCATGCGAAAGAAAACAACAAAAGAAAATTTGATTGACAATAGAAGCCTGCCAGAGAGGCTTTTTGAACGGACTCTGGGCATCGTTGGTTTCACAAGAGGTTTCCTTGTGATTGTATAGACTAGGTGTTAGGAGACTGATTGTTTTGCTGGCATTGTTTTAAAGTACTATTCTGTTTAGTAAAAGCAGAATAAAGTCAATTTTCTGTGGAAAGAGTACCCCCTTTTCACCTTAGAGCATTGATGAGAGTCACCACTGTTCCACCTGAACATACAAAAATTACTGAAATGCAGAGGAGCCCTAAAAATGTTACTAGATAATTTTAGGATTTGCTTTTTGGTTAGGGTTGTGAAAAATTATTATTTAATTTGTAATAGTGGTCACTACTTTCTCCCGTTGTCTATATGTTCTTAATAACGTGTTTTCTAGTGTCTTTTAAACATGACGTTGTCATTTATGGGTGGGATTGTTTTTCTCTACTCAATTGACTTCTGCACCCACTTCCCAACCGATGTCTTTTCCTACTATTGTTTCTTTGCACTCTTTTCACCCTTTTCCTGAACATGAGCAGGTTAGAAGATCAGAATTCGTAAGCAATTCTTTTGTACAGCTTCTGCATCAACACTAGTTAGTAGTGAACATCACTAATTGTTGGGTGTGTGATCTTATGCCACCTACTGCAGATAGAGGTATTCCTTATTTTGTCCTGCCATATGTGGCCTTTTGTGCTACTTCATGTTCGAGGAGACCTGTCCAGAGAGAGTTACCAAGTACTAGAATTTTGCTCCAGCAACATCTCCATGGCCTTATAAACATAGACCTGGACTCAGATTAGCATGAGAATAGGTTTATTGCCTATGTAAGGGCAAAAGGAGGGTTTGTGGTTCTAAAAATTCTGGACCCATGTAATTTACTTTGCCACAGCAGTACGATTTTAGTATCAAAAGACCGATAATGACTAGTACACTAAGCATGAGCATTATCGCTCAATTCCAGCAGCGTTTTCACCTCGAAATCGCCATTTTCGTCCTGCACTCGTGGCTCCCATTTTTTACACGGCAGCCATTTTTAAAAGTTGCCCTCACATAGGCTTATAATACAGTCAGATTTGATTCCAAGGACACGTACACCTTGATTGACTTTTCTCTGACCTGGGCAAGCTGGAACCATTGCCTCAGGCCAAACCTGTTTGGTCAGTCCCTCTCCCAGTGGCCGAATCAGATAGCATCAAGGCACACCATGCCATAAAACCCTTATTATCGCTCACACACCCTGCCTAATCTTGCTCACACCTGCACCTGCTCTTTTCTTCTTCTTACTTTACGAGGGGGAGGTGCCCGTTTTTATTGGGGGTCCACACTTATCTGATGTAAAATACTAGGCCTTGCCGGGTAATTTATTATGGGTTGGATGACATGAAATATGAGGTTTCATCATGACACTGTTTTTTCCTTTGTAGTGAAAACATGTGAATGACCAACCAAAATGTCAAGAATGTTTGCCTGAAGCTTAAAAAAACTGTATATAAGGAAACCTGACTTTGCATTGAAACACAGTCTCCTGAGAACATACAAACCGTGCTGTTGTACTTCTAGGACGCCTGTTACTTGGCTGCAGCCAATAAATTCGATCTTTGACTTCACCTAGAAGACTCTGAGTTTCTGTGGTCTGAATCAGGAAAGTACCCGAGGTCTTTGGGTGTACCCTGGCACCGCTGGGTTACCGGATCAGTACCGGTTCTGAAAAACCCAGTACCTCACAACACAACTAGAATATCACCAACAGATACCTATGTGAGCGGGGGAAGACACCACAATAAACTACTGAAGGCTAATATGCTCAAGTGAAGTGAATGCCCAAGTAAAAGAGATGGCCGAAACTCTAATTAAAAAAAACCCTAGCAAATGGATATGGCAATAAAGTTAAACAGTGGGAGGTCTTCCTATATAGTATAAGAGAAAAGGAAATTGCAAAGAAGCCCCATGAGGGCCCGCAAGGAAGTCTAGTTGAGGAGACCCGGGGAAGAATAAAATTATCCATTCTTGTTCAGAAGTTAAGGAAAGAAAGGAACAAACTGCAAAGGTACATTGGGAAAGACCCACAAAATAAAGATTTACAGCATATATTCCGTAAAGTAAATAAAAGTTTGCAAAGACAGGTCTGGGAAGAAAAAAGGGAAAGAAATTATGAGTTTTGGGCAAAGATGCTATTTTTGGCAAAATAAAAAATTGCAAGACCGTTCTGGAAAACTATAAATGGGATAAATCGTCCTCAAAGACTAGTAGTAAATTCCAATATAGCAGAACAGACATGGGTCCAATTTTTAAATGGAATATTTAAAGCAACAGTAATAGGGCCAAGAGAGGAAAAGTGTAAAAGTGAAGACATTAGGAAAGGGGGCATAGAAACCAAAGACAGCATTTTAGATAGCTTCCAGGAGAATCAAATAAGAACAATAGTATTAAAATCCAGGAAGAATGGTGCTCCAGGACCAAATGGGCTTCATCAAGCTTTGTATCTGTCAAATACAGATTTATGGACACCAGTATTAACCACAGTTTATAACTGTGTGGTACGACAGCAGATAGTACCAGATATATGGCGAGATTTTATAATAAACCCCGTTTATAAGAAAGGTAACAGAGAAACACCAGAAAATTACCGATTAATTACATTACAAGATATATAATCAAAGTATTTTGCTAGCCTACTTCTAAGTGAATTAAGACATGGGCAACGGATAGAAAGATTGTTGCACTAAATCAAACCGGATTCACACAAGGAGTAGGAACAGAAACTAATATATTAGCATTATCTTTGTTAATGGATAAACAAATTCAAAAGAAGTTACCAATGTTCCTTTGCTTCGTTGATTTTAAATCAGCCTTTGACTCTGTAGAGGGGGACGGGTCTGTCTATTCAAGAAAAATAGATACCTTTCAAGGACTGAAAAAAGGCTGTGTCCTGGCACCATATCTCTTTAACTTGTTTTTAACAGACCTATCACAAGAACTCAAAACAGTAAACTCACATGCACTGAGATTAGGCCAGGTAACTGTATCAAATCTGCAATACGCAGATGATGTGGCTCTGATAAGCCAAACACAGGTCGGGGCTTCAAAGACTACTGGGAGGGCTAGCAAACTATTCAAAACAAAATGTTCTGATAGTAAACTGAGAAAAGACCAAGGTAATGGAATGTAGTCGTAGGATAAATAAAAAATATAGATGGTTTATGAATGGAGAACAGGTGGAATTAGTTAATTCCTATTGCTACCTGGGAGTACGGTTTGATGAACGGGGGTGTTTTACCCAACACAGGGAGGAGTTGAAACGGAAAGGTCTAACACTGCGCATAGCGCTCTCAACACTAAAAAGAACCTTGAACAGCCCAAGTTTCTTGCCATTATTAAAGTTTATATCGGCCAAATTGGCACCTAGCTTAACGTATGGCAGTGTGGCATTACGAGGGCACGATGCACAATGTCTAAATACGAGTATCCCAAGAACATATAGACAGCCATTTCTCCTATCTCCAAATGCATTGCCAGCACAGATACGATTGGAGTTTGGGCTAACAGACCAGACAATAGATAGGAAAGGGCCTACATGAGAGGAATGACCTGTGTCAGGTTCTGTGGCAAGAACTCCAAAGAAATAGTGAGCATCCAGCTGCGCGCTATCTGACCAAGGTAATAAATGATTTAGAGATGGACGAAAGCTGGGAAAGTAACCTATCAGTAGCATGGTTCAAAAGAGTAGTAAAGAGCAAATCCAAGATGCTATTTCTATTGAAGGAAAAAGAAATATTATTGAAAAAATCGCATGCATGGGGGATACTAAATTAGTACAAATGCCTACGACAGCTTCTCTATCTTGAAGAAGGTTGGTCCCCTGTTCTAAGAATGGAATTTCTGTATATTCGACTAGGAAAGTTACCTGGTGATAATAAAGACTATTCAGGGGGAAAGGAGAGTTCTAATGAACTTTGTAGGGTATGTAATAGGGGGAAGAGGATTATGATTAATCTTTTATGTTTGTGCACTGCCTTAGAGCAAGAGAGAAAACGCTTGCTAAAATCGCTTTTTAATCAACGTGGTATAAGGACATGCAGACAAGCAGCAATAGCATGCCTAAAACCAGGTGACCCAATCCTGAACTCACAAATGATGAAAATATTTAAGACAGCTGAGAAGAAGTTTTTAGGAAAATGAACAGAACGATGAGACAGGAGGGGGGCAAACAAAGACCAAGGTTATGATTTTATACTGTATTTATTTAATAAGTGTAATATTTATGCATTTTTTAAATATGTTTATAATTTTTGATTTTACGCTGGCAATATATGGCACACCATTGTAATGGTTTTAATTAACTGTACAATAAAGATTATTCATTGATTCATTCCATCTGTCCTGCCGAATTGGCCATCACTTCTATTGAGGATAACATTACATTCCTCCATCCCCTTTATAGTGTTTGGGTAAGAGAGGAGACTTCTTTAGCTAAGTTAATCATAAATGATTGTCTCAGCCTACAATCCGCACTTGATATCCCATGGCTAGCATATGTGAAACAAGCTTGTGCTGAGATTGGCCACCCGGGACTATTTGCCGAACCGGTCTCTTGCACTTCTTTTAGTAAAGGTAAAATAAAACAGTTATTTTGTGAAAAGGTGAGCCTATCTAGAGATTTGACTGACTGTCAAAAGCAGGCCATGTGTTCCCATAGTTTGGTTTGCGCCCAGGACGACCTCCAACCGTACCTGTCCTATATCCAAAACAGACAACAACGCAGTGTGCTTGCCCGGTTCCATTTTAATTTGCTTCCGCTGATGGTCGGTTTCCCTACTAACTATTTCACTCTATCAGACCTGAGCCTTTACCCCTGGGACGCGAGGACTTTGGTCCTGTGACAGGAGGTTGGTTCAGTCAATGCTCCACATCAGTTTTTCGCTCCTTTTATTAACTTCCTAGGAGGATGATTTTATTGCGTATTTTTAAAAAACTATAACTTTCACCATTGCAGGCCTGCTCTCTTATTCTTTCAGCAACTTCATACCCCTTTGATATGCTGGATGGTTGCCTCTTTTCTTTGGCATATACTAAAAATAAGAAAAAAACGATTTTTGTAATACTTACTGTACTCAGAATTTAGCACACAGCAGCACTTTGTCATTTCTTATCTAATGAATGTATTGTATCAGTCTTATTCGTTTAATTGTTGATACTTCAGAAACATGATACTTCATGTATTCAGCATTTATTACACAGCAGCACTTTGATGTTGTTTATTTAAAGGTATATAGTGTATTTGTTTTTACTGCTTTCAATCTTTTATGCCTGAGAAATATGGTGAATAAAGATAATTTTTGACTTTGACTTTGTCTACACTGGCACGATCAGTCCCAGGTCCGTGTTCCACTGTAAAGGCCATCGCATGTAGGGCAATGGGCCACCTCAACGATTTGCATTTCTTTCTTCTCTTATGTATCAGTCACTTGAGAAATCTCTGGTCTGTTTGAACTCTGAAGTAAGACCCAAACTAATAAGGTTTCAGCTTTTTCAGGGACCAAACCAAGGGCTTCCTTCACAGTGACACTCCAACACTGCTCTCGGGGGAAGATTAACCTATTAATAAAGGCAACTGGTTGATCCTGGTCCTGATTTACTTGTGCCAAAACTGCCCCAATCCCATGGTCAGAAACATCTTTTTGGACAATAAGCTCTTTACTGAAATAAGGTGCCTTTCGGGCAGGCACTAAGCACAAAGCTTCCTTGAGGTTGTCAAAGGCCTTTTGATACTGCTCAGTTCAAATACTCTTTCTGGTTGTGTATTGGAATTTAGTTCTGTCAAGGGTGCTGCTCTAGTACCATAACCTATAACAAACCTCCTACAGTACCCAGTCAGGCCCAAAAAGGCTCTGACCTTGGTCTGTGTCTTAGGAGCTTCCCAGTTAGAATGGTCTGGATCATGTACTGGAGAGGTTGTACATGGCCTCCACCTACTTAGTGGCTCAAATATACAACTGGGCTTTGCCCTATCTGTCATTTGCTTGCCTTATTAGTCCTGCTTGATGCAAGCCTGAAGCACTTCCCTTAGGTGGTGCAGTCGATCCTCCCAGGTGGAACTAATCACAGCAATTTCATCTAGATATGCTTTGCTCTACTGTGTTTACCAACCTCTGGAATGTGGCAGGTGCCTTTTTTGCAACCAACAGGGTATAACTTTGAATTGAATATGCCCTTCAGGAGTTGAAAAGGCAGACCTCTCATTAGCTACTTGGGTGAGTGCTATGTACCAATAATCTGAAGTCAGATCAAATGTGCTTAGGCATTTGGTAGCCCCTAATTTGCCTGTAAGTTCATCAGCTCTGGGTATTGGGTGAGCACCAGTCTTGGCGGCTGCATTTAGGCCTCTGTAGTCCTCACAGAACCTCTTCTAAGGTTTCCCGCCATTGGTGTTTGGCTTTGGCACCAGCACCACTGGGCTGGCTCATAGACTACTAGAGGGCTCAATCAACACCACTGCTAGCATCTTAGCAACCTCAGATTTGATGTTAGCTTTAGCCTGATCGGACAATGTATAAGTCTTATTGTTTTACAAGCAATGTCACACCTGGGTCCACATCATAGGTACAACAAGTTGTCAGAAATAGAGTCAATGAAAACAGATCAGCAAACTGTCACAAGAACCTATAACAATTTTGTTGCTGCCTGGAGAGAGGACTACTCCATCCACTGAACCATCTTTGACTTTGCTGGAGAGGAGGTCAGGGAAAGGTTCATTTTCCTCTTCTTCACCTCCATCTGTCACCATAAACATTGTCATGTCTGCTCTGTCATGGTAGAGGTTCAGCCTGTTGACATGGATAACCCTTTGAGGGTTTCTTGGAGTACCTAAGTCCACTGAGTAGGTAACTTACCCTTTTTTCCCCAAAATGGGATAGGGGCTAGTCCACTTGGCATGGAGGCCCCCAGGAGCTACAGGCTTTACAACCCACACCAACTGTCCTGGTTGGTACTTCATCATTGAGGGCATCTGGTCATACCAGTGCTTTATAAGCTCCAGGCTGGCCTTCTCTATGCCTTAAACACTTAATCCAGATTTTGGAGATTTTAACTACTGCTAGTATACTTGCAGGTTTGCTGTGCATCAGAAGAATTTTAATGTGATAAGATTTCAAATACAGCATGTAGTACATACCTGTTTTTCAAAATATAGTCACAGATTTTATTTTGAGTAGATTACCACTGGTGTTGCAGGAGAACATGGGTACGAATGGGATTCATTCCAAGTTGTTATGGTTGATGACAAAGGTAGCCTGGCTCTTTCTTGTGAAGAACAGAGAATGGAAGGAAAGGTATGTTGAGGGTTAAATACACTGTGCAGTCAAAAGTTTCATTAGGGAGAGATGGCTGAAAAAGGAGTGTGTGGGAGTTGCACTGAAAGCATTTAGGGAGATCAGAAGTGAGCTACGATTTGAAGGTGAATTCCTATGCTGAAAGGGCAAAATCATTCCACCTGAGTAGTTAAGGATAAAAGCCATCCAGTTGTGTTGCAAAGGTAATGTTGACATTGTGAAATGCAAACCTAGGGTGAAGTAATCCTTGGGCATCCAGAAAAGGTATTTGGCAGAGAATGCATTGAATGTGCTGGAACTGACATATCACAAGTGACTCTCAAACCCCCATTATGCACTGTGAGATGCCCAGATAGGTCATGAAATAAACTGGCATTGTAGACTCCAGTCCAGCGGAGGCCTTTCATTTTTTCTGTTTTGCAAGGAAGAAGACACCACCGAGCAGCCTGCTGTATTTATCAAGGAGTGAGTGCTGTGATTGGTGTTCTGGAGTGCTCACTCCAGACTATCATTCTGTCTTTGTTTTGGATGAGTGTTTATCTTGATATTTCTTTGCTGCAATAGTTTTTCAGTAAAGGAGGAGGTCATAATATTAGCTCCCATGTCTTTCTTCCTTTTACTATTCTGATTGTTAGTTTGACAGGTGTCATGGTCATAAGTGTGTATCTTTTCATGACACAAATGTTCTATGTTAGCAACTCCATGAATAGAGGGAGTGTTAAAACATAGGCCCTCATTATCACTGTGGCGGTAAATGATGCCTACCGCCGTGCTGACAGCCGCCAAGATAACGTGACCATGGCGGTATTCCGCTATGGGTAATATGACACCCACACAAGTCCGCCAGACCAAAGGTCAGTGATAAACTGGCGATAGCAAAACCCACACCATCACGCCAACAGGAATACGCCCCCAGCATCACAATACATGAATCACCGCAGCAGTCTTTCAGCTGCGGTAAACCAGTGGTGGTACACATCGCCGCATTTACAAAACTACACCACATTGGACAATTCAAACTACACACACCTGACACATATACACACACCACACCACACACTCACACCACTATAAAACACACACCTACAATACCCACAACCCCTTACAGCGAAAAAAAACAATAGTACACAGAGGGCGACAAGGCAGGGGCACCCACTCAATCAGAGGCGCAGAACACCATTACCCATATACCACCCACGCACATCACAGCATACACCACAACACATCACCCCACACATCACCCCACACATCCTCACACATATCACTCGCACCACATCCATGGCACCTCAAAGACACCCCAGGTTTTCTGAGGAGGAGCTAAGGGTAATGGTGGAGGAAATCATCCAGGTAGAGCCACAGCTTTTCAGATCATAGGTGCAGCAGACGTCCATAGCTAGGAAGATGGAGCTATGGCGGAGAATAGTGGACAGGGTCAACACCGTGGGACAGCACCCCAGAACAAGGGATAACATCAGGAAGAGGTGGAACGACCTACGGGGGAAGGTGCATTCCGTGGTAGCAAGACACTAGGGGGTCATTCCTACTTCGGCGGGCGGCAGTCGCCGCCCGCCAAGCGGGAACCGCCGAATGACCGCACCGGCCATTCTGGCTTTCCCGCTGGGCCGGCGGGTGACCGCCAGAAGGCCGCCCGCGGGCCCAGCGGGAAACCCCCTTCTACGATGAAGCCGGCTCCGAATGGAGCCGGCGGAGTCGAAGGGGTGCGACGGGTGCAGTGGCACCCGTCGCGATTTTCAGTGTCTGCAAAGCAGACACTGAAAATCATTATGGGGCCCTGTTAGGGGGCCACTGCACTGCCCATGCCTGTGGCATGGGCAGTGCAGGGGCCCCCAGGGGCCCCATGACACCCGTTCCCGCCATCCTGTTCCTGGCGGTTTTTACCGCCAGGACCAGGATGGTGGGAAGGGGGTCGGAATCCCCATGGCGGTGCTGCGAGCAGCGCCGCCATGGAGGATTCTTTGGGGCAGGGGAAAACCGGCGGGAAACCGCTGGTTTCCCTTTTCTGACCGCGGCTTTACCGCCGTGGTCAGAATGGCCCCTGAAGCACCGCCAGCCTGTTGGCGGTGCTTCCTCCGTCCCCTGCCCTGGCGGTCCATGACCGCCAGGGTAGGAATGACCCCCTAGGTAGCCGTACAGAGGACTGGTGGTGGAGCCCCACCTCCTCCCCCGCAACTAACAACATGGGAGGAGCAAGTCTTGGCGATAATGCATCCTGGGGGCCTTGCAGGAGTAGCAGGAGGACTGGACTCTGGTAAGTCATATCTTTTATATTACTATTATATCCCCCAACCTGCCTGCATGCCATCACATACCCCCACCCTTACTCTCACTCCCATCACTCCATCATCTCACATATACCCCACCATCCCAATACCAAGCCCTGCATGCAACACCAATGCATGGACCTCCATCACAGACCTGCATGGACACCCATCACCACAGCATGCCCAGTAAATCACCACTCACACGTGGACAAGGCCAAGCTGGCAGGGAAATCACACTCATAGAGGGAAACACACCTTTGAACAATATGGCCCACGCAGATACAATAACACTGCATTTGCATCCCCACAGGACCCATACTCAATGTCACCGCAGAGGAGGTGCCAGCTACATCCAGTCCTCCCACAGAAGAGGCCCACAGTGACGACAGCAGCTCTGCACGCCTGGATCTCGATGACCAACCAGGCCCATCCGGGACCTCTGGACAGTCTTTTCCCTTGCCACATTCCCAACCCACCACAGAGCCTCCCCCTCAGGAAACACCTGCACAGCACGCACCCAGCTGGCCCATGCCAATGTCCCCAGGCCAAGCTGGCAGGGAAATCACACTCATAGAGGGAAACACACCTATGAACAATATTGCCCACGCAGATACAATAACACTGCATTTGCATCCCCACAGGACCCATACTCAATGTCACCCCAGAGGAGGTGCCAGCCACATCCAGTCCCCCACAGAAGAGGCCCACAGTGACGACAGCAGCTCTGCACACCTGGATCTCGATGACCAACCAGGCCCATCCGGGACCTCTGGACAGTCGGTTCCCTTGCCACAGTCCCAACCCACCACAGAGCCTCCCCCTCAGGAAACACCAGCACAGCACCCACCCAGCTGGCCCATGCCAATGTCCCCAGGACACGTCAATCAGCAGTGTGTCCACCACTTCAGGGACCCCAGGCCACCCCACAAACACAGGACGATCAGGGACCCGGGGTCAGTGGCAGTGGGCACACGGTTCAGGGGACAGAGGCACAGGACAACAGGGAAGCTGGGAGGACTGCTGTACGCTTGGAAGGACAGGCCCAGGGAACCCACTCTCCACGAGGCACTCTCCAACATCCTGGGAGCATACCACCATTCCCAGGAGATGATGGGCCAGATACTGGCCAAGCTGCAAGAGACCCAGCGGCTGCAGGAGGGACAGTACCTGGGGATCGTGGAGGACCTAACAAAAATATACACCATCCTGGTCACCATTGCAGGGTTGCAGGCAGTCATGGGCAAGACCATAAGGGAGGCAATGGCACAACAAAAGGCGCCTGACACTAGCCAAACCGAGGAACAGCCTTCCACCTCCGCCAGCGCTAGTGGACAGGAGGCACCGCCACAGGACCAACAGGCCAACAGGCCACCAACACAACACCCCCTGCAGAAGGAGAACCACCTGCAAACGGTCCCTGCGATCCAGGCAGAAGACAGAGAACATTGCTAAGACCCCTGCCAGGAAATAAGACTCTCCTGATTGTCACCCTTGTGTCCCACACTGTCACCCTGTCCACCTTGAACTGCCATTAATCCCCTTCCTATGCCCCATTTGATAATGCACCTGTGATACCAAGAGATTGGGCTCTACCCTCAACTTCCTTCCACCATCAGCTCAGCCCCTTGCACCACCCCCTCTACTTATGAGCACCTAACTAAGCACCCTTGTAACAAATACCAATCTGGAGTCTGTCAAATGATTCAAATATGTATTAGTACAACATTATCAAAGCACTGCAAATCAAAAGTGACAGTGAAATATACTTTAGGATGACCTCTGGTGGGCAGCAGTACACATGGCAGGAGCCAGAATGGGGCACAGAGATCTGAAAATGGAGATGGCAAAGGGTACAGCCAGTGGCCATAGACGTAGGGAAACAGGATGCCTTGTACAATGTCCAACAGATAACTGAAATGTTAAGTGAAGTTACAGTGTCTTACCTGTGTGTCACTGGAAGTACTGCTGAATAATATTGGTTCTGTTGTCAACATCTTCTTCCTCTGCCTACTCTTCCTCATTGTCCACAGTCTCCACCTCTGCCACAAGACCATCTCCAGGCACATCCTCCTGCAGAAAAGGCACCTGGCGACTCAAGGCCAGGTTGTGCTACATGCAACATGCAACGATAATCTGGCACACCTTCTTGGGTGAGTACTACAGGGATCCAACTGTCAAATAGAGGCACCGGAACCTGGCCTTCAGGAGGCCTGAGGTTCTTTCTATAATCCTCCTTGTACGCCCATGTGCCTCATTGTAACATTCCTCTGCCCTTGTCCTGGCATTCCTCCCTGGGGTCAGTAGCCATGAGACGTTGGGGTAACCAGGGTTACCTGCAAATATCAAGGAACAACTGTAAGACACACACTAACCCATAGGAACAAACCCATACCCAGACACCTACTCATACTGTGTGGGAACCTTTGACTCACCTATTAGTCACACCCGGTGCCTCTGGAGTTGGCCCATCACATATGGGATGCTGCTATTCCTCAAGATATAGGCGTCATGCACAGAGCCAGGAAATTTGGCATTCACATGGGAGATGTACTGGTCCGCCAAACACACCATCTGGACATTCATTGAGTGATAGCTTTTTCTATTCCTGTAAACTTGTTAATTTCTCTGGGGAGGGGGCAAATGCCACATGTGTACAAACAATGGCACCAGTGATGTTGGGGATATGTCCCAGGGCATAAAAGTCAGCTTTCACTGTGGCCAAATCATCCACCTGGGGGAACACGATGTAGCTGCGCATGTGTTTAAGCATGGCAGACAACACTCTGGTCAACACGTTGGAGAACATTGGCTGAGACATCCCTGATGCCATGGCCACTGTTGTTTGAAAGGAACCACTTGCCAGGAAATGGAGCACTGACAGGACCTGCACTAGAGGTGGGATACCTGTGGGTTGGCGGATATCAGACATCAGGTCTGGCTCCAATTGGGCACACAGTTCTTGGATTGTGGCACGATCAAGTCTGTAGGTAATGATAATGTGTCTGTCCTCCATTGTCGCTAGGTCCACCAGGGGTCTGTACACCGGAGGATGCCGCCATCTCACATTCTGCCTCAGCAGTTGAAGCCTATGGAAGAGAACGGTGAGCAGAAGGTCATATTCCCACTTATATTGCACTAATGATGAATTGTTGACTTTACAGAAACAGTATGTGAAGTTGAGAGTCCGTTAATGTGCCAATGTCTGCTGTGACGCAGTTAGGTGCCATGCCCTGTGCCCCCCTGAAATGGCGGCTGCCTGACCGGTGAGGAGGGACAAGTTGAAATGAGGTAATTGCGCTGACGTTGTGCGCCATCGCGGTAGACGGTCAATGACCGCTGCACAAATTTGGAAGCGACAATGGTTCATGTGTCTGGGGAAAGGGCCCCTGCCTTCATTGCAGAGGAGTTGGAGAAGCTGGTGGATGGGGTCCTACCCCTGTACATGTTACTCTACGGTCCTCCAGACAAACAGGTGAGTACACTGTGAGCATGATGCATGGGCCATGAATGTATGGACTGCTGTGTGTGTGAGCCACATGTAAGGGGAGGCAGAGGGGTCCTGGCTAGAGTGCAGCATGTATGGTGGTCAATGTATGTGCATCAGGGGATGAGAGGGATCTAGTGTGCAATGAATATGATGGTCCAGATGGGTAAATAATTCCCTTTTCTGCTGTCTTTTCCCGGCAGGTCAGTGCCCACTAGAAAAAGGGTATTTGGCATGCCATCGCCAAGGAGGTGCGGACCATGGGGGTCTTTCACAATACCCACTGCCGCAAGAGGTGGGAGGGCCTGTGCCGCTGGAAAAAGAAGACAGTGGAGGCACAGCTGGGGATGGCCTCCCAACAAGGAAGGGGTGGCCGTTGCACCATAACCCCCCTGATGTTCCGCATCCTGGCATTGGCCTATCCGGAGTTGGATGGGCACTTGAAGGCATCACAGCAGCCACGAGGGGGGTCAGTACAGAATCTGACTCCTGACTTTGCACGCGTTAGGAGGTACCTGGGTGGGGGATGTGGGCTGTGGGTGCCATTAGGCCAGGGCGAACATGACAGGGTAGGTCCCTTGTTGGGCAGGCTGAGAATCACTCCTACCCGAATAGTGTTGGTTGCCATCTACTCCTGGGCAGGGTCCTTTGGGTTTCAGGTGTGCAGCTAATGACGTTAGGCATTGAACCCCATGGGCTGGTGACTGGCTTAGGAAATGGTTGGGCATGGCCTATTGCATAGAACTGCTTCCTGTGTGTAGTGTACGCCAACTGTAGTGTTGTTGCTGGCATTGACCAAGTGTATCCTCTGTCACTCCCCCCCTTTTTGTTTTGTCACCCTGGCCTTGTGTGCATTAGAATCATCTGGCAGAGGAGCAGAGGCACCGGCAATGGAGGGAGCTGCATCCCACATGGGCCTGGAGGCCAAATCCACTGAGGGTGAGGGCACCAGTGGGACGGAAGGCAAGGGGAGCACCACAACAGGGACATGAGGGGAGACCACAGACAGCGACTCTTCCTCCGATGGAAGCTCCCTGACAGTGGCGGACACCTCTGTGCCTACCCCAATAACAGGTAAAGCCACCCCCCACCAGCACCTCCTTCCTAGCAGCCCCTCAGCGTGTTTCCGTGCCCGCTCACCCAGGAGGGTGTGCATCTCCTTCGCCCCAGGCACCTCAGGCCCTGCCCCAGTCAGCCCTGCTGCCTTCAGTGAGGAGGCTATTGACCTCCTGAGATCCCTCACTGTTGGGCAGTCAACCATTCTGAATCCCATCCAGGGTGTCAAGAGGCATTTGCAACAAACAAATGCATACCTGGAGGGCATTCACTCTGGTGTGGCGGCCCAACAGAGAACATTTAAGGCTCTGGCCTCAACACTGATGGCAGTCTTTGTTCCTGTGTCTAGCCTCCTCCTCCAACTTCCTCCACCCAGACCCAATCCCCTTAAACCCAGCCTATCCCAAGCACTTTCAGAACAGCATTCACCCAAATCAACACACAAAGGTGGCTCAGGCAATCATAAGCACCACACTTCATCTCACAGGCACTTACACAAGCACCATACCCATGCAGGCACACCAACATCCACTGCCTCCACTGTGTCCCCCTCCTCCTCTTCATCCACCTCCCTCCCAGTATCGTCTCCACTCACACCTGCATGCACTACATCCTCATCACCAGCAGGCCTATCACAACACACACCTCACTGGCAGTCACCACCACCACAATCATGCACACATCCCCTGTGTCATCTCCCAGTGTGTCTGTGACCCCTCCTCCCAAATTACACAAACGCAAGCACCCACCCACCCAACAGCCATCCACCTCACAACAGCATCCAGCCCATGCACCTTTACCCAAACTCAGCAGAAAAACACCTCCTACAACCACTCCCTCTTCCTCCACTCTCAAACCCTCTCCATCTTCCTGCTCCAGTGTGTCTAACAAACATTTTCTGGAGCATTTTGACCTGTTCCCTACCCCTCCTCCCACGCCCTTCCCCTCGAGTCAATGTGTCCAGAACCCAGCCAGCACCTCAGCCACCAAGTCGCCGTCCAATGTGGAACCTGCAACTCCCAGAGGCTCAAAGGGGGCACCCGTCAGGAAAGCAGTGTTCCACCAACCCCTGCAAAGGATCAAACCATTCCGCCACCTGCCAAGGTTAAGAAGGAGCCAGCATGCAGCAAGGAGCACCACACACCCAGCAAGGCCTCCTCCAAACCTCCAGCTGACAGAGCCAAGGGCACAACAGCATCTGCCAAGGTGAGGAAGGGGAAGAAAATCTAAGGCAAGACACTTCAGCCGACGGAGGATGCAGGTGAAGGCCTGGTGCCCACCAGCAGAACCGCCATCCCTGCCTCCTGCACCGCACGGAGCACCGCCAGCAGCCCCGCTGCAAGCACCGCCACCTGCACCGCCGCTGCCACCACTACTTTCAGCAGCAGCGTCCCCAGTGGGCAGCCTTCTGAGGCTGCAAGAGAAGGGCTGGAGCCTCCCTCCACCACTGGCAACACCGGCACCTGCACCACAGCCAGCACCGCGAGGATCCCCGCTGCAAGCACTGCTGCAAACACCACCACCTGCACCTTTGACAGTAGGACTACTACCAGCACCAGCAGCCCCAGTGTGCAGCCGTCCACGGCTGCAGGAGACGAGCTGGAACCTACCACCAGCACTGGTAGCACCCCCACCAGCACTGGCACTACCACTACTTAGGAGCCTTAGCCGCTGCAGGATGGAGTCTAGCCCTGCCTCCATGAACTATCATGCTACCTGTTCCCTGCAAATCTCGTGCCTCAGACCCCCAGGTGAGGGAATGTGTACTGGCACACCCCAAGTACTGCATCACTGAGCACCAAACCCCCCCAGAACCAGTTGAGATATGCATCCACTCACCCCCTCCTTGGCAGGATGAAGCACACTGGGCACAAAGCCCCCTCCAGAACCAGTGGAGGAGCAATCCACTTGAGAAACTGTAGCCTTACACTCCCCAGGACCAAGCAGTGGGAAAACCACCCACTAGAGAGACTTGAGAGACTGTAGCTTTGCACTCCCCAGGACCAAGCAGTGGGGAAACCACCCACTAGAGAGACTTGAGAGACTGTAGCTTTGCACTCCCAGGACCAAGCAGTGGGCAAACCACCCACTTGAGAGACTTGAGAGACTGTAGCTTTGCACTCCCCAGGACTAAGCAGTGGGCAAACCACCCACTTGAGAGACTTGAGAGACTGCGGCCTTTGACTCCGCAGGACATCGCTGTGGGCATGGAGCCCCCTTGAGGAGCAGTGGCGTTCTTCCATCTTCTGGCTGTGGTGTCCTCCCTTTCCCATTCCCCTGAGGTGCCTGTGTCTTTTTGACCTGATGCCCCTGCAGTGTTCTCTCTGTATTGAGGCAGGAGTCAAGTGTGGGCTTGGCCCATGATTTTTGGTCCAGTGGCCCACGAACATTTGTGAAGGACAATGTACGGACCTCTGTACATGTTGTATATTTGTGTAAATACTATTTTTCAAATTCTATAGTATATCTGCCTATTTCTAAAATATCACTGGTTTGACTCAATTCCTTTTGTCCTTGCGTTCTTCCAGGGTGTATTGGGGTGTATCTCTAATGTTGTTGGATGTGTTTGTGTGTATGGTGTTGTGGGTGAGGGTGGGGGTGTTGCATGTTGCGTGTGTGTGTGTGTCACTCTCTTTTTCTCCCCCGTGTAGTAGGGGCAGTACTCACCGTCATCGTTGCTGCCATCTTTGGTGTTCCTGGTAGGTGAGGAGGTAGACCAGCATCAGCAGGACCTGCAGCTTGGGCTCCATGGCGTCCTGGTTCTTCGTTGAGTGTCAAGCGGTGAGTGGTTTCCCTTCCAAACACTGTTTCCGCTGTGCTGATGTGATGATGTTGGTACCGCCCCGGAAAAGCTGGCAGATAGGCGGGTTTTAATGTGGTGGGTGGTACAATGTCTTCTGCCTGTCTGTTGGCAGTGACCGCCGCGGTGTTGGTTGCTCCCGCCGTGGCGGTCGGAATGTTAAAGTGGTTGTATGTTTTGGCAGTTTCCGCCGTGATCCCCTTTTTTTTACTGCCGGCCTGTTGGCGATATTACCGCCGCTTTAACACAGACCGCCAGGGTTTTAATGAGGGCCATAGTTTTTTCATTAGTTCGACTCATATAGAATGCGTGCAGTGTTAGAATTAATCTTAAATGTTGTTTCTTCATGAATAGGCATTTTTAGTAATGCATAGACGAAAGGCAATCTTACCTTGATTTGTCTTTATTTTATAGGCTGTCGTATCTCCGATTTACTCTTAGATCTGGTTAACTTTTGCTTTGACTTTAGGTAAACGTTTTAAAGGATCTCACAAACTCCTCTTTATGGGTTTTTCCTTTTTATGCTTTCACATCTAATGCTAGAAATCTTTGAGTTCTATTTGGATTTCAGCCTAGGCTTAAGTTTATTTAGAATAGGGACTAGATTATATGGAACACGCTTCATGCTGTGTTCTATAACTTTGTTGTTTTATGCTATGTTGAATGAAGATTGTGACGAACTAAAACTTGAATGAATTCTTGGAACTATAAACGAAAACTCTTATTATTGACTCATAATCAAATATAACTGATAAATAATTGTTGTTAAATGATTTGATTGCGTTTGAATATTTTCTTTATCACCCAAAAGACCTTGCCTATTGGGCCAGTGGGGTAGGGAAACTTTATAGTTTAGGCAAACGAAAACTAATAATGACTGGAGGAGCCCTATAGTCCCCTCAGCAAAGTTGGCAGTCAGATACTTATGAGTGATAGTAAACAAGAACTGCAATGACTAAAAGCATCCCGAAATACATAAATGCCCAGGTACCAATGTCCAAAACCTGAGTTTAAAGACTGATAGAGGGTGGTTTTCTGAAGCAGACACATGATTCGGAAAGTTGTGTATCAATAGGGTTTGTGTCAAAATTATTGTTTGATTATTGAGTTGTCTGAGAAAAAGTTTAAATGCATTATAGAGGTATAAAATTGTGTTTATAAATTACTGATGTTTATGCATTGCTGATGCTTATACCTTTTTGTTGAAGAAAATAATGAGATTATCAGACTAAGAAGTAGTTCAAGATCCCAGGATAGATAAATAATAGTTGATTAATGGCATTCTTGTCTGCCAAAGATTTATGGTGCAGGTCGTGAGACATCGTCGACTGCACTTTGAGACAGGGACAGTAGAAATTTGTTGTGGTTGCACTAATATTGATCAGTGTTAGTGAAGCATAATACAGAAAGGTATCACTGCATTGATCGGGTGATTTCTTGCTGGTCTAAGTTTTCATTGGTGTGTGTCAACGTTGATTGAGGATATTGGAAGGTTTAAAAACCTGAATATTCTGGTTAATTGAATTATTATTTTTTTGTTTTTTTTAGAAGAGGCAAACCAAGATTGTTATTTTATGTGACCTAGGATTTAGAATTGATGCTTTGCACGTCTACAGGAAAATTGTAAAGGAGGGTGAAATCACTACAAGGAGCTGGTGTTTGCATCATAGTATGCGGCACTGGTATTGGTTGGTATAGGAGGCTGGCCTGGCTTATAGTGGGTACCTTGTGGTACTTACACCTTGTGCCAGGTTCAGTTATCCCTTATTAGTAGATTAGTAGTGTTCTAGCAGCTTAGGCTGGTAGAGGTAGCTATAGCAGAGCATCTTAGGCTGAACTAGGAGACATGCAAAGCTCCTACTATACCACTTATATCACTTAACACTATATCATAAGAAAACACCTTACTCAGAGTTACTAAAAATAAAGGTACTTTATTTTAGTGACAATATGCCAAAAGTATCTCAGAGGATATACTCCCTCAAATCAGGTAAGTAAACAGTTAGAAAAGTAGTGCAAACACTGTAGAACACAATAGAATGCAATAGCAAACAATAGGCCTAGGGGCAACACAAACCATATACTCCAAAAGTGGAATGCGAACCACGAATGGACCCCAGGCCTAGTGTGGTGTCTAGAGGGTTGCTGGGAGTGTAAGACAACACTAAGGGTGTCCAAGATACCCCACCCCAAGACCCTGAAAAGTAGGAGTAAAGTTACCCTACTACCCCAGAAAGACAGTAAAGTTGAGATAGGGGATTCTGCAAAGACAACAACTGACTGCAAAGCCCTGAAGATGGATTCCCGGACCTGAGGACCTGCAAAGGAAGGGGACCAAGTCCAAGAGTCACACAAGTGTCCGGGGGGGCAGGAGCCCATTAAACCGGGGATGAAGGTGCAAAAGGGCTGCCTCGGGGTGTAAGAAGCCAAAGATTCTGCAACAACAGAAAGTGCCAGGAACTTCTCCTTTTGTCAGAAGATGTCCCTCGGCATGCTGGAGGATGTAGAGTTTCCACGCAGAAAGACCACAAACAAGCCTTGCTAGCTGAAGAGTCGCGGTTGAGGATTTTGGTGCTGCCAGGGCCCAGGAAGGGCCAGGAGGTCGCATTTTGGAGGAGGAGACAGAGGGGGCGCTCAGCAACACAGAGAGCCCACACAGAAGCAGGCAGCACCCGCAAAAGCACCTGAACAGGCGTTCAGAAGATCTGAGCATGGCGGTCATCTCAGCACAACAAAAAAGGGTCCCACGAAGTCGGAGTCCAACTCAGTGAGTTGGGCAATGCAGGACGGAGTGCTGGGGACCTGGGCTATGCTGTGCACTAAGGAAGTCTTGCAAAAGTGCACAGAAGCCCTAGCATCTGCAGTTCACGCAGTACACAGGTTTACTGTCTGGCATGAGGAGGCAAGGACTTACCTCCACCAACTTTGGACAGAAAGGCCACTGGATGTCGGGGACACTTGGAGCCAGCTCCTGTGTTCCAGGGACCACGCTCGTCAGGATGAGAGGGGACCCAGAGGACCGGGGATTCAGAAGTTTGGTGCCTGCGTTGGCAGGGGGAAGATTCCGTCGACCCACGGGAGATTTCTTCTTGGCTTCCAGTGCAGGGTGAAGTACACAGCCCTCAGAGCATGCACCACCAGGAAACAGTTGAGAAAGCCGGCAGAATGAGGCGCTACAATGTTGCTGGTAGTCTTCTTGCTACTTTGTTGCGGTTTTGCAGGCGTCCTGGACCAGTCAGCGGTCGATCCTTGGCAGAAGTCGAAGAGAGAAGTGCAGAGGAACTCTGGTGAGCTCTTGCATTCATTATCTGGTGAGAAATCCACAGTAGAGACCCTAAATAGCCCTCAGAGGAGGATTGGCTACAGAGAGAGGTAAGCACCTATCAGGAAGGGTCTCTGATGTCACCTGATGGCACTGGCCACTCAGAGCTCTCCATTGTGCCCTCACACCTCTGCATCCAAGATGGCAGAGGTCTGGGACACACTGGAGGAGCTCTGGGCACCTCCCCTTGGGAGGTGCTGGTCAGGGGAGTGGTCACTCCACTTTCCTTTGTCCAGTTTGGCACCAGAGCAGGGCTGGGGGGATCCCTGAACCGGGGTAGACTGGCTTATGCAAGGAGGACACCATCTGTGCTCTTCAAGCATTTCCAGAGGCCAGGAGAGGCTAATCCTCTCAGGCCCTTAACACCTATTTCCAAAGGGAGAGGGTGTAACACCTTGTCTCAGAGGAAATCTTTTGTTCTGCCTTCCTGGGACTAGGCTGCCCAGGCCCCAGGGGGGGCGAAACCTGTCTGAGGGTTGGCAGCAGCGGTAGCTGCAGAGAAAACCCCAGAGAGTTAGTTTGGCAGCACCCGGGCTCTATGCTGGAGCCCCGGGGATGCATGGAATTGTCCCCCCTATACCAAAATGGTATTGGGGGGACAATTCCATGATCCTAGACATGTTACATGGCCATATTCGGAGTTACCATTGTGACGCTACATATAGGTATTGATCTATATGTAGTTCTTGTGTGTAATGGTGTCCCCGCACTCACAAAGTCCGGTTAATTTGCCCTAAACAATGTGGGGGCACCTTGGCTAGTGCCCAGGTGCCCTCACACTAAGTAACTTTGCACCTAACCTTCACTAAGTGAGGGTTAGACATATAGGTGACTTATAAGTTACTTAAGTGTAAAATGGCTGTGAAATAACGTGGGAGTTATTTCACTCAGGCTGCAGTGGCAGTCCTGTGTAAGAATTGTCTGAGCTCCCTATAAATGGCAAAAGAAATGCTGCAGCCCATAGGGATCTCCGTGAACCCCAATACCTTGTGCACCTAGGTAACATATACTAGGGAATTATAAGGGTGTTCCAGTGTGCCAATCAGAATTTGTAAAATTAGTCACTAGCCTGCAGTGACAATTTTAAAAGCAGGGAGAGCATGAACACTGATGTTCTGGTTAGCAGAGCCTCAGTGATACAGTTAGGCACCACACAGGGAACACATACAGGGCGCACTTTATGAGCACTGGAGTCCTGGCTAACAGGATCCCAGTGACACAGGCAAAAACAAACATACATACAAATACAAATGGGGGTAACATGCCAGGCAAGATGGTACTTTCCTACAATTGGTTGGTGTAAAACACAGCTCTGAGAGTGGTCGAACCATGATCAGTCTACAGAGCTGAGCTGGGATTGGTGGAATCAGATTTTACGGAATTGAATCAAAAGAATGAGGAATTGTATTTCATATTATTGCGATTTATTAAAATTTGAATTTGAAATCATGAAATTGTTTAAAGGCATTAAACGTTTAGTGAAGGGTGAAGTGAGTATTCCTGTTCAGGAGGGTGAATAGGCTCCTCCTGAGGGTGCAACAGCACATTGTGTGATGATCGATGAAGGGTTACACACCTGCGTATGAATTCGTCAGTGTTCAAGATCACTGAGAAAGAGGGTTCACCAGGTTTCCTAGACGGGTACAATTAATTTGAGGATCATAGAAAAATGAAGAGAAGAACTTTGTGAAATGAAGCCTCCTCCTTCACCAACTCAATTTGAAGCAGTAAGGGGCATATTTATGCAAAGTGGTGCTGCACCTAGTGCAGTACTACTTTTCTAGTGCCCCCTTACCACCACCATGTTGGGGGCCATATTTAATATACGGTGCACCATAGCAGTAGTTAGGGAACTAGCGTCATAATTTTTTATGCTAGTTTGGCGCTTTGCAGGATTAGCGCCACAAATTTTGACGCTAATCCTGCAAAGCATCCAGAGGCCCATTGTAACCAATGGGAGCCTTCTTTTAACGCCTGCTCTGAGCAGGGATTAAAAATGCCAAAAAGGATGGCGCAAAGAAATCTCTTAGATTTTGGAACACCCCCTTTGCATACATTATGCCTGGCACATGCATAGTGTAGCGCAAAGAGTTACAAAGTGGAGCAGTGCATGCATTCTGCCACTTTGTAAATATGGTGCAGCGTTTTTGGCCTTCTAACGCCACATTAGCATAAAAGAAATGACACTAACATGTTCTTAGAATGCCTCTAGCCCTCTTAAAACTGGGCATAAGTGCATAGGAGAGGGTGGCTTGCAACAGAGAAATAAGAAAATACCAGAAAAAAACAAAAAGGGCAATGAGAAATTACGCTGATGCTATTTAGGCAATCAGGAATGGAGATGGAAAAATATGGTAGAGGGAGTAAGACTGTATCCAGCAATCACAAAGGAGAAAAATGAGCAACCTGAAAAATTAGAACCCCCCCAAAAAACGATTAAAGGCAAAAAAAAAAAATGAAGATGAAATGACATCAGATTCTGATACTGATTCAGGAGACAATATTTTACAAGAATTGTTTGCAATCTAGAATGTGGAATCTAGAATGGACAAAGGTGGTATGAGCACTGGTAGGGCAACTGTTTATAATGGAACAGTAGCTACAGCTCCTGTTTATGCAAATGTATATCAGATTGAGAGATCAGTACAATTAACACAGCCTGTTGTGGCCCAAACCACTGTAGCACAACCTTGTATGACATCGTCTGTTGCTCAGACTCGTGTACCATGTAATGTGACAATGCATGTTCAAGTTGAGGCCATACTATCAGTAATACCGACCAATGTAACTATATCTATTGTGATCGTGCCAGCAACTGTTACTATGGCTGTAACTGCACAACCGGTAGGGGTATGTGCATCAGTTGTCCCAAATGTGGTAACTCCAGGAGCTACTGAAATAGCAGCAGTTACCTGATTTATTGTGACTTAACAAAATTCGCAGATTGTTGTGTGGACACCGCCACATAATATACAGTCTCTGGGAGAAGGGAGATGACGATTTGTCTTTATGACACATTCAGCCAAAGATTAAACAAATGTGCCTGAAGATGGGATTTTTTCCCCCATGGTGTAAAGAAATGGCCAGAGCAGAGGCTAAAACAAGACAGAAAGTCAAAACACCAGTCAAAGAGCAGAAAAGGAAAGACCCCTAAACACACCAAGATTAAAATTAGAATTGAAAGAGATAGTTGAAAGGTGCCTGGATCTATAACATATAAATATCAACAGAAATAATTATTTATTTATGCAAGGAAATTACCAGACAAGCTGCTAATATTCATGAGAGAGTAACTGAATTGGCAAATAAATATGATATTGATATAGTAAGAATGATCCCATTACTATCAAGTGAAATGATTTGTTCTTCAGGATTGCTGCAGCACATTACCAAACAGTGGATGGGTAGATTTTGAAAAATTAGAAAGCAAATGGGCAAAGAGACATGAGAAGGAAATGAAACAGATAGAGATGTCTGAAATGAAAAGAAAAACACCATCCGATAATCAGAAAGTTGGAGAAACTTCATCTTATCCTTTGAGGGAAATACCAGATGGAGGGTATGTGCATGTACCTTGCATCATTTACAAATATTTTTTCTAAATTGAGAGAGTATCCTTTGCTTTTGTATGCTCAATTCAAAAGATTTGTGAAGATTTCAAAGGTGCTGTAGACGGATTTGAATACATTCTTTGACATTGTGTTTCCAAATGATTTACGGCTGGAGTGTAAAATTTCTGTTCATTGGCCACATGTAGAGCCACCAAGAAAGTGATGACTTTTCTGAAAGGCACAGTTCCTCCTAAGGACCTGGATTAGGTTAGATTGAACAGGATTCAGCAAGAGGTGAAAGAGTCTGTGCTTGAGTACTATGAGAGGTTGTTGAAAGCATTTCAGCAGCATATAGTCCATGTGCTTTCAGAGCTAAATGACATGTGTTTTCCATACTGCAGTTTTTGCTTGGATTGAGAGCAGAAATTAGCCAGCACATACAGCATAATGTGATCTTTTGGCAGACAAAATCATTGAATGAGGTGCTGAAGAATTCTAAGTATTGTAGTGATGAACAGAAAAAAACTTAAAGTAAAATGTCTGTTGGCCCGGGTGAAGTTGGAACGGAGAGGGTTTCAGAATCAATCATTTGCAGGAAGTGATGGTGCAATACAGGGTGTTGGATTCCAGAATGGCATATAAGGGGTACAGTGACGTGTAGTTGTTACACAGGGCAGAGGTCGAAGAGTTCTAACGATCTGAGTACAGGTGTTGATGTTGCAACGCTGAAGAAGATGACTCCTTGTCATTTTTGTAACAAGATGGGCCATTGGAAGCACAAGGGTAGGCTCAATGCGGACAGAGTAAACAATAACCATGTGCAGCAAGGAAATCAGATGCAAATGCAGAATGTACCTGCATAGCAGATGCAAGTACCAGTTCAAAATCAAGTTCCGATAATATCAGTTCCACAGTCCCCGATGGTCAAACAGAATGTGGGTAACTTAAAACCTATTCAGAATCAAATTAAAATACGTTTCAATAATTTCCCATGTTTAATGATGAGGGCTTGGACATAGACTCATCATAATGATGGTGCCTGAGGGAGGCCGATTTTGTACTTGGCTCAGTCCTAGAGGTGGCCCAGAGTGGACCATTTGTAATAGTTGAGGTAAATGGTGACCAACTGCCATTCCTTATTGATACCAGAGCTACCCGTTCCTCTGTTAGAACAGTGGAAGGTCCAGACCTACCCCTCTCAGAAAAGAATATTCAAGTTGTAGGAGTTACCAATAAAAAGATTACAAATCCAATTTCAGAAAAGGTTCCTCAAATAGGTTCACTTGAAGAGAATCATCAATTCGTCATATGCAATTCAAATCCTGTAAGTTTATTAGGGAGGGATTTGTAGCACAAGTTATGTTGCACTATTTATTGTACTCCAAGAGGTGTTGAGTTTCAGATACATGGTGAATACGTGAAGTTTAAATTGGTTCAGCAAGATGCAGTAGTACTTTACCCAATGAGGACAGTATAATAATTGCCTGCAGACCTGAGAGACACAGTTAATCCCGAAGTGTGGGATTTACAGAGAAGGACAGTGGACTGATCAAAGGTGTAGAACTAGTAAGGATTTCAGTTAAACCAAATACAATGTTTCCAAGAACTTCACCTTACCACATGGCCCCAGAAACAATAGCAGCAATAACACCATTAATTCAGGATATGATACAAAAAAAATCTTGAAAGAGATAATGAGGAGTCCATGCAACTCACCGATTGTGGGATTACAAAAGCCCAATGGAAAGTTTAGTATTGGCAAAGACCCACGTAAAATGAACAGTATAGTAAATCCATGTTGTCTGGGGAATCCAGCCACCATTCATTACCAAATTCCATGCACAGCAGAATGGTTAACGGTTGTGGATCTTTGTCAAGCTTTCTTCTCAATACCATTGCACAAGTATAGCTAATACCTATTCTTCTTTGTATTTTGAGGGAAAGTATTAGCATGCTGGTGAGTCCTATAATGGTATACTAAAAGTCCATCAATCTTTAATCAGATTCTAAATAAAAATTTGGAGCCATTAAATATGTCTTGCAGTTTATTCCTTGTACAATATGTCAATGCCCTATTGGTAGCATCAGAATCAACCATATCTTGCAAACAAGACACTATTGCATTGTTGAATCACCTAGCTGAACATGAACATTAATGGCCTGATTTAGAGTTTAGCGTCATAAACATGATGGATATCCCATCCACTGCATTATGATTTCCATAGGATATTATGGAATCATAATGTGGTGGATGGGATATCTATTATGTTTGTTCTGGAGTAACCCCAACTGCCAAACTCTAAATCAGGCCCAGAGTGTTCCTGAGCACATTACAATATTGTCAAAAAGAATTCAAATACCTAGGACATATTATTGAAAAAAGAACAAGAAAAGTATCATTAGAAAGAGTAGAAGGCATTTTATGGATGGGTCCTCCAAAGATGCAGCTGTAGACAGTGAATACCCAACTTTTTTCATGATGGCAAAGTCTTCACTTATGTTGATACACAGAGATGTTTCTGATCTGGTTCCATGGGACAACGAATACAAGAAAGCTTTCCTAGAGCTGAGAGAAAGTCTCTGCCATGCTCCAGCAATGGGAATTCCTGATTATTCAAAGAGCTTTACATTGTTTTGCAGTGAGGGGGGATGAGGCTGCCCTCTATCAGTCCTTTCACAGCTGCATGGCAATGGCAGAAGACTTGTGTCCTATTTCTCAATTACCCTTGATCCTGTTGTCGCCACATTGTCTGGTTGTTTAAAATCCGTGGCTGCAGTTAATGAAAGCCTAGAACGGTGTGAAAGCATAGCGATTGGGACATCCTTAAACTGTTATTGCTGTTATGGCTACTTACTCTGTCGAGGTCCTACTTACTAGAACAAAAACACAGCACATGACCAGTAGAAGACTAAGGGCCAGATTTAGATCTTGGCGGATTTGGTCCTGTAATCACTTTTCCATTGATAAATGTGTCCACCTACTAGGTGGTCCGCCTGCTTAATTTAGATGCTGGAGGGTCTATTGTTGATAGTCCGTCTGCGTCCCACTGTCTCCACCAGAATTTCCCTCCCACGCTGATGGCGCAATAGGCAAAAGCGTCTGTGAGAGTGAGTATTTTCTTTTTTCCACTTCCGTTTCCATCATGAACCAGATCGTCCAAGTCCTTCCTTTGCTGCTGCAACATGACCACAAAGCAAATCAACCCCATAACCACCAGAATCAAAGGTAAGGTTTTTCCAACTCTTGGCATTTGAAATTTCTGTGCACATTTGCTCTGGACACATGCATTTGCAACAAAATGCCTTAGAAACAATTTTTTACTAATATGTAATGCATATGTGTGCAATGTTGTTGGTTAAGAAATTTAAAGAAACACACCTGTGTTAACACTTCAAAATAAATATATCAACTGTATTATTTGGTTAAGTGTCCATTATCATGATGAATGCTTGCACCAAATTGTTAATGTCTACTACATTTGAATTTTCTACAAATATTTTGCCTTTACAAATAGGTCATTAAAAAAATATTTGGTATTTACTGTTATAAATGTCACTTTTTCATCAATAACATTTTTGAAAACAATGAATTGTACATGAATAATGATGGAAGGACAAACTTTGTGAAAGTATTTTTTAATCATAAATGAGATACTTCTCACATGTAATTTAATGTGGCAATCAGAACAATTAGCAGTAAATAAGGAATGTAATAAACAACAGCTCCTGGCTTTGTTGATTGTAACTTTCCTACTACAGATAGTCCAAGGCTAAGCTCCTCAGGAAGGGGCATCTAGTCGGCACATAGGAGGCACCTCAAGGCTTTTTTGGGAGGGGCGGGTTTAGTTTTGGTAGGGGTCAAGGGCAGGTAAGATGAGAATTGAGAAGGAGGAGTAATGGTAGGTTTTGTGGGTGAAGATTGGCCTGTTGAGGTAGAGGGAGCTGGAGTGGGTGATGTGGTTGTGTCTATATGTTTGTCAGTTGCATGTGGGTCTGGTGTTTGTTGTGTGTGTTTGGATGTGTATTATTTTGCTGGTGTGTGATAGTCAGGTGAATGTGAGCATTTGCTTTTGGTTGGTGTTGTTTTGTGTGTTGGTGTGCTTTTGTGTGAGTGCACTGGTTTAGATGAGCATGCTGCTGGGGTGCTTTGTGTGGTTGTGGTGCTAGTGGGCGTGGAGGTGGGTGTTGTGTTTGTGGTGCTTGTGTGTGTAGTGTCAATCGTGTGTGTATGTTGTTTGTGTGTTTCTTTGTGTGTTTGTGTGTGTGTGTGAGATAGTGCTGCGTGTGTCTGTTGGAATGGGTGCCTGCAAAGAAGTGAGTGTGCTTGGGATTGGGGTAGAGTTGGGATTTGGGATTTGGATTGAGGAAGGGACCTGAGTTAGAATAGAAGGGTGGGCAGGTTGAGTGGCTTCAGTGATTGAGGAGGCTGATATTTTTGTAAGCGATCTCTGGATGCCAGCTTTAATCTGTGAATGGCATCGAGAAATGCATTTGACAGCTGAGTCCCTCGATGTCGTTCACTACAGCAGTCTGGCCTACAGAGATGCTGCATGAGAGGTCAATAATCTCTTCACTCAGCGCAGCCCCGGTGACAGTGGCTGGGGCTGAGATGCCAGCGGCAAAGGAGACCCCTACCCTTTCAGTAGTGCAGGTTTGGTCAACTGAGGGGAGTAAGAGGGAGGGTGGTGATGTGTCTCTGGGTGGAGGAAAAGGATGAGGACTCAACATTTCTAATAGGGTCCACTACTACTAGGAACTGGTATGTGAGAAGGTAGCCTCTTTCTAGCAATGTTACCACCACTTTTGGCCTTTTTGTGAGTGTATGCCAGTGTGTTTTTTACTGTCTCACTGGGATCCTGCTAGCAAGGAACCCAGTGCTCGTAGTTTGTGACCTATGTGTGTGTTCTCTGTAGTGCTTACTGTGTCTCTTAGACTCTGCTAATCAGAACCTCAGTGCTTTTGCTCTCTCTCTGACTTTAAATTTGTCATTATAGGCTAGTGACCACATTTACAAATTTCAATTGGCATACTGGAACACCCTTATATTTCCCTAGTATATGGTACCTAGGTACCCAGTGTATTAGGATTCTAGGAGATCCATATGGGCTGCAGCATTTCTTTTGTCACCCATAGGGAGCTCAGACAAACCTTTACACAGGACCGCCATTGAAGCCTAAGTGAAATAACGCACACATTATTTCACAGCCATTTTCACTGCACTTAAGTAATTTATAAGTCACCTATATGTCTAACCTTCACTTGCTGAAGGTTAGGTGCAAAGTTACTAAGTGTGAGGGCTCCCTTGCACTAGCAAAGGTGCCCCCACATAATCCAGGGCCATTTCCCCGGACTTTGTGAGTGTGGGGACACCATTACACACGTGCAATACATATAGGTCAATACCTATATGTAGCTTCACAATGGTAACTCCGAATATGGCCATGTAGCCTCCTACACTGGTCATTTGTGGAGGCCTCTAATGACAATGACAATGTCGTGGACTCCGTTCCAGTCCCCTCAACTTCCATGCCGCTGTGTCCATCAGTGTCCCATGTTTCTGCACCCGAAACACAGTGGACAGTTGTTTCCCCGCTTTCTTGGCCAATGTCTCTCTTGTCTGCCCTTGAGGATAGTGTAAAGACATTCATAATAGTGTTATCTTACCTGTGTAAATATATTCGATAATGACATATGTCATCAAAACATTCCTTAATTTTTCAATTTTCACCAGCTTTAAGGCTTTTAAACTCAAGTTTATGTACATCTTAATCTCCTGGATGGAGGGAACATGTTCAGAAACCATTTGGTCACACTTTTGTTATTTCTTATTATTGCTCCTATTTTAGTCCTGATCATATATCCTATCTATTTACTATTCTTTCTGGGAACTGGTGTACACTTGTGAATGTTTCAGATTTGTTGTTAAGAATAGTGAACTTATGTTACCAACATTTTAGATCAAACAAAAAAAGTTGTACATTGTCTGTACAAGGTTAAAAAAGGCTGATCAGATATTTAATTTAGAAAAATATAAATATTAATTAGTGTGTGTCAATATTTATTGTATTGTTGTACCAATGTTTGGATGAATTGAAATGCTGTTTTATTTTTATAGGCCATTTCACAATGGTAATTCTTTCTTTAATTGACTTAAGTATTTATTTACAAGTTCAAATTATTGTTTTCTATTCTGTACTGAAGTTGCTTATTAATGTATCGTGCCCTATGTATTTACTTATGCTGTTGAAGAAATATAAAAAATAATTTTGTCAAATTTGACATTTTTTAATTACTTCTACAACATAAATTAATACATAGGGCTTGATACATTTTCATACCACTTTAGAACACATAGAAATATTTACAAAACGTTTTCTGAAATATCTTCATTTAATTATATAATTAATTCTTCATAAGAAAATCTGGCTTTCAGGTAAGTCAAATGTTAGTAGAATATTACAGTAAAATTCAACACACATTTATTCATATGAAAAAAGAAAAGGACATTCAAAATTCAATTTAGCATATTTAAATGTGTCCTCTGATGCATTTCAAAAATTTCAAATGACTAATTTTTTTGCTTGATTTAGATTTTTGCAGATGTGTTAATCTGACGTATACATGACATAGGCCCTCATTACAACATTGGCGGTAAACGTCGCTTACCGCTGTGCAGAAGACCACCAACACACCGCCGTGGACGCAGAATTCCGCCACAGCTATTATGACCCACATTTCGGAATCCGCCAAAATTCAGACACCCACACAAGTCCGCCACACCAAAGGTCAGTGATAAACTGGCGAAAACAAAACCTCCACCGTCTCGCCAACAGAAAAACGCCCACACTACCATGACACACGAATCCATGCAGCGGTCTTTCAACGGCGGTATTCCATTGGCGGTACACACCGCCGCGCTCAAAATACATACACTCTTACAAAACACAGCCACATTGGACAATTCGAAATACACACACCTGATACACATACACACACCACTCCCACACACCCATTACAATATAAAACACACACCCACATCACCCACAAACCCTTACGTCCAAAAATTCCGAAAGAAGGCCAGAGAGAGACAGCACCAGCAAGAACAACAGCATCCACAGGTACACAACACTATCACCCACAGAACTTCCACGCACCTCACACAACACGCCACTACATATCACCACCCTTATCACCACACACTCCACCCCACACATCACCTACACCACCCCATGGCACGGCAAAGACACCCCAGATTCTCGGAGGAGGAACTCAGGGTCATGGTGGAGGAAATCGTCCGGGTAGAGCCACAGCTATTCGGATCACAGGTGCAGCACACCTCAATAGCAAGGAAGATAGAGCTATGGCGAAGAATAGTGGACAGGGTCAACGCAGTGGGACAGCACCCAAGAAATCGGGAGGACATCAGGAAGAGGTGGAATGACCTACGGGGGAAGGTGCATTCTGTGGTCTCAAGACACCACCAGGCGGTTCAGCGGACTGGCAGCGGACCCCCACCTCCTCCCCCACAACTAACAACATGGGAGGAGCAGGTCTTGGCGATTCTGCATCCTGAGGGCCTCGCAGGAGTAGGTGGAGGAATGGACTCTGGTAAGACAAATCTTAATTATTACATCCCCCACCCTACCTGCATGCCAGCACATACCCCCACGCTCACCCTCACCCCCAGCACTCCAATTCCTCACATATGTCCCAACATCACAAACCACCCATCCCAACACCAAGCCCTGCATGCAACAACAAAGCATGGACACCCATCACTAAAGCATGCCCACTGCACATACCCATACAACCCCCTAAACCATCATCACACAAGGTCCCACACAGGAATGCAAGCACTGGGCTACACGGTCACCCACCCATTGCACACCATGCCACACACAGATGTAATAGCCATCCTTTTATACTCCTGCAGGACCCCTACACAACGTCACCAGACTGGAGGGTCCACACATGTCCACACCACCAACAGAAGAGGCCCACAGTGATGACAGCAGCTCTGTCCAACTGGATCTAGATGACCAGCCTGGCCCATCGGGGACCTCTGGACAGTCGGTTCCCCTCACCCAGTCACAGGCCACCACAGACCTTCCCCCCTCTTGAAACACCAGCACAGCACCCACCCAGCGGGCCCATACCTCTGTCCCCAGGACATGTCAATCAGCTGTGTGTCCACCACTACAGGGAACCCAGGCTAACCCACCTTCCCAACAACAACAGGGACCTGGGGGCAGTGGCAGTGGGCACACGGTCCAGGGGACAGAGGCCCAGGAACTCAGGGGAACTGGTAGGGCTGCTGTGCGACAGGGGGCGGACAGGCCAAGGGAACCCACTCTCCACGAGGCCCTCTCCTCCATCATGGGAGCCTGCCACCACTCCCAGGAGACGATGGCAACTAGGTGGCCCAGATAAACCACTTTCCCCTACCCTATCTGGCACTTTGAGGCCTTGATAGTGAGGCCTGCCTTTTGCAGGGCCTCCAAAACTTTCCATAGGTGGACCAGGTGAGCATCCCAGGTTGAGCTAAAGACAGCAATATCATCTAGATATGCTGAACTGAAAGCATTCAACTCTTGCAGGACTGTATTCACCAACCTCTGAAAAGTGGCAGGTGGATGTTTCAAACCAAAGGGCATTACTGTGAATTGGTAGTGCCCTCCAAAGGTAGAAAATGCAGTCTTGGGTTTAGCATCTTCTGCCAATCTAATTTGCCAGTACCCTGCAGTTAGATCAAACGTTCTAAGATACTTGGCAGAAGCCAGTGTATCAATGAGCTCATCTACAATGGGTATAGGGTGAGCATCAGTTTTGGTTACCTGATTGAGCCCTCTGTAATCTACACAAAACCTCATCGCTCTCTTTCCATCTTTGGTGTGAGGTTTAGGTACAAGCACAACTGGGCTAGTCCAGGGGCTTTCAGAAGGTTCAATCACCCCTAAATACAACATTTTCTGCACCTCTTGTTTGATGCAGTCTCTGACATGGTCAGGCTGACTATACATTTTACTTTTGACAGGCAGGCTGTCTCCAGTGTCAATTGTATGTTCACACCAGGATGTTGTACCTAGTACAAGTGAAAAGAGGTCTGAAAATTGGCTTAGGAGATTGATGCAGTTGTCTTTCTGTTCTGCAGTCAGACAATCTGCTAAACCTACTCCCTCCACTAAGGCATCTGCTTCAGTGGTGGAGAAGAGATCAGGGAGAGGGTCACTCTCTTCTTCCTATCCTTCATCTGCTGCCATGAGCAGGGTGAGATCAGCCCTGTCATAGTAGGGTTTTAGGCGATTGACATGAATCACCCTAAGGGGACTCCTGGCAGTGCCCAGGTCAACCAAATAGGTAACTTCACCCTTCTTTTCAACTATGAGATGGGGTCCACTACATTTGTCTTGGAGTGCTCTTGGGGCCACAGGCTCCAATACCCACACCTTCTGTCCTGGTTGGTAGTGGGTCAGGACAGCCTTCTGGTCATGCCATTGCTTCTGCAGCTCCTGGCTGGCCTGAAGGTTTTTACTGGCCTTTTTCATATACTCAGCCATTCTGGATCTTAGGCCAAGTACATAGTCTACTATGTCCTGTTTAGGAGCTTATAAAGGTTGTTCCCAACCCTCCTTCACAAGAGCAAGTGGACCTCTTAAAGGGTGCCCAAAGAGAAGTTCAAAGGGGCTGAAGCCCTCTCCTTTCTGGGGTACCTCCCTGTAAGAAAAAAGGAGGCAAGGTAACAGGACATCCCATCTCCTCCTGAGTTTTTCAGGGAGTCCCATTATCATACCTTTGAGAGTTTTATTAAACCTCTCAACCAGACCATTTGTTTGTGGATGGTAAGGGGTGGTGAACTTGTAGGTAACACCACACTCCTTCCACATTGCTTTTAGGTATGCAGACATGAAGTTGCTACCTCTGTCTGATACCACCTCTTTAGGAAAACCCACCCTGGAAAAGATTCCTAGGGTGGCCTTTGCCACTGCAGGAGCTGTAGTGGTCCTTAAAGGTATGGCTTCAGGATATATTGTGGCATGGTCCACTACCACCAAGATGAATCTATTGCCTGAAGCAGTTGGAGGGCCAAGGGGGCCAACTATGTCAACCCCTAACCTTTCAAAGGGCACCCCAACCACTGGAAGTGGAATTAGAGGGGCCTTTGGAGTGCCACCAGTTTTTCCACTGGCGTGGCAGGTCACACAAGATTTACAAAAGGCTTTTGTGTCCTCTGACATATGAGGCCAATGAATCAAGGGGACAAGTCTTTCCCAAGTTTTCGTCTGGCCCAAATGCCCAGCCAAAGGAATGTCATGTGCTAGAGTGAGAAGAAACTCTCTGTACTGCAGGGGAATGACCAATCTCCTGGCAGCTCCAGGTTTTGGGTCCCTTGACTCTGTGTACAAGAGGTTATCTTCCCAGTACACCCCATGACTGTCACTGACATCACCATTCTGCTGTTTGACAGCTTGCTGTCTGAGACCCTCTAATGTGTGAGAGGTTTGCTGTGCCACACTCAGCTCTTCCCTGGCAGGCCCCCCTGCATTCAAAATCTCAGCAGTGTCTGCTGCCAGCTCCTCTGGTGTAGGTTCTGCACAGGGAGAGGATTCCTCTTCCTCAAAAGTGGAATCATCTGTAGAGGGAGGGATAGTGGGTAGGGATTTACCTTTTCTACCCCTAGCTTTAGGGAGCACTTGGTCCATTGTTCCAGGATCCAAGTTACCCTATCCTTGGTGCGTCTTGACCTGACCCCTTGTCAAAGAAAAAATCTGCCCAGGAATACCCAGCATTGCTGCTTGAGCCTCCAACTCCACTTCTGCCCAAGCTGATGTCTCCAAATTGTTTCCAAGTAGACAATCTACAGGTAAATCAGTGGCTACCACAACTTTCTTTGGACCAGTAAACCCCCCCGTTGAGATTTACAACAGCCATGGGGTGGCTAAGAGTGTTGTTATGAGCGTCTGTCACTTGGTACTGCTGACCAAGTAGGTGTTGATCAGGGTTTACCAGTTTTTCTATCACCATAGTTACACTGGCTCCTGTGTCCCTGTAGGCCTCAACCTCAACACCATTGATTAGGGGAAGTTGCTTGTACTTACCCATATTAAGGGGACAAGCAACCAAGGTGGCAAAATCAATGCCACCATCAGAGACTAAAACAGCCTCTGTGGTCTCCCTAACAAGACCCACCCCAACTACATTGCCAATAGTGAGCCCAGCTACACCCTTGGATTGGCTATTAATAGTAGATTTCCCACTACCACTGCTATCACTAGGGGCACTAGAATTTGCAGCAGGGGTTGTGGTGGTGGGAGGTTTGGGGTTTTTCTTCGGACAAGTGGAATCACTTGCCAAATGGCCTTTGACTTTACACAATTAACACCAAGGCTTTTTCTGATTATTATTAGAAAAGGATTTGGACCCACCACCCCCAGAGGAGTTGTGTGGGCCTGATAAAGACTCAGAATGCTTACTTTTGTCCCCACCCTTCTCAGAATACTTATCATCCTTCTTCTTGCCATCCTTGTTACCCCCTGTATGAACTTTTCTGTTCACCCTTGTTCTGACCCATTTGTCTGCCTTCTTTCCCAATTCTTGGGGAGAGGTCAGATCAGAGTCCACTAGGTATTGGTGCAACAAATCAGACACACAATTGTTAAGAATATGCTCTCTCAGAATACGATTATACAGGCTTTCATAGTCAGAAACTTTACTGCCATGCAACCACCCTTCCAAGGCCTTCACTGAACAGTCCACAAAATCTGTCCAGTCTTGAGAAGACTCTTTTCTGGTGTCTCTGAACTTAATCCTGTATTGTTCAGTGGTTAAGCCAAATCCACCCAAGAGTGCATCTTTCTAAACTTAGTAGTTATTAGCATCACTTTCTCTAACAGTAAGGAGCCTATCCCTACCCTTACCAGTGAAAGATAGCCACAAGATAGCAGCCCATTGCCTTTGAGGGACCAACTGTACCATACACGCCCTCTCAAGGGCAGCAAACCACTTGTTTATGTCATCCCCCTCCTTGTAAGGGGGGACTATCTTATGCAGGTTTCTGGAATCTTGCTCTCTAACAGGATTGCCATCAAAAACGCTGCTGCTGCCACCATGGGGAACTAACCCCAACCTCTGCCTTTCCCTCTCTAAATCTAGAGATTCACTGTCTAAGGCCAGCTGCTGCTGTCGTAGCTTCAGCCTGGCCTCTTCGAACCTCAGCTTTCTGAGCTCCCTTTCCATACTGTTATCCTCAGGGTGGGAGGCTTGGGAATTCTGATAGACAAAAGAAATGTGGGAATTGGCAGAGTGAGACCTGTCTCTAACTGGCTGGACTCTAGTAACCTGGCCTTGTGGAGTGAAAGGTGCCCTACTACTGTGTGACCCCCTCCCACTACCAGTGTCACTAGGAGGCCTGTTAGCTGGCAGGTCTTTGGATAAACCCTCCCCAGTATCCTCAGGGGACTCCTCTGAGTCTTGCTGGGTACCCCCCCTCCTCTACCTCCTGATCCTGGGATGGGCCAGACTGGTTCTGGTCACTTTCTAGGAGAAGGCCAAGGAGAAGATCTTTGGTAGGGCTCTTACCAATGCTTAAACCTCTTTCTATGTAGAGACCCCTCAAACATTTAAAGTTTAAACTACCATAGGTTGCCTGGACAGCTGTGGGAGTAAGTTCTACTGCAGACATGATTGTTAGAAAGGGTTCAGGACAGAGAGAAAAAAGTTTAGAAACTTTTAGAGAAAGGAGAAAAAACGTTTTCAAACTTTTGAAAACTTTTGAAAACTTTTCTGAAAAGTTTTAGAAAGTTTGTAGAAAGAATGTTAAACTGTTTAGGTTAATTGTGTATATAAGTATTTGGTATATGTTTTTCTTATGAAAAGCACCAATGACAAAGTGGTAAAGCAGTTACAAGGATTTATCCCACCGTTGCACCACCAATGTAGGAGGCTGGCCTGGCTTATAGTGGGTATCTAATGGTACTTACACCTTGTGCCAGGTCCAGTTATACCTTAATAGTAGATTAGTAGTGTTCTAGCAGCTTAGTCTGATAGAGGTAGGTATAGCAGAGCAGCTTAGGCTGAACTAGGAGACATGCAAAGCTCCTACTAGACCACTCCACCACTACATCATAAGAATCACAATACTCATAGTTACTAAAAATAAAGGTACTTTATTTTAGTGACAATGTGTCAAAAATATCTCAGAGGATATACTCCCTTAGGAGGTAAGTAAAATACACAAATTATACACACACAACCAAAATCAGATAAGTAAACAGTTAGAAAAGTAGTGAAATCACTGTAGAATACAATAGGATGCAATAGGCTTAGGGGGCAACACAAACCATATACTAAGAAAGTGGAATGCAAACCACTTAGGGACCTCAGGCCTAGTGTAGTGTGTAGAGGTTCGCTGGGAGTGTAAGAAAACACTAAGGGTGTCCAAGATACCCCACCCCAAGACCCTGAAAAGTAGGAGTAAAGTTACCCTACTTCCCCAGAAACACACTAAAGTCATGATAAGAGATTCTGCAAAGACAACAACTGACTGCAAAACACTGAAGACGGATTCCTGGACCTGTGGACCTGCTAAGGAAGGGGGCCAAGTCCAAGAGTCACGAACGTGTCCCGGGGGGGCAGGAGCCCACTAAACCCCAGATGAAGGTGCAAAATGGCTGTCTATGGGTGGAAGAAGCTGAAGATTCTGCAACAACAGAAGGTGCCAGGAACTTCTCCTTTGCATAGAAGATGTCTCACGGTGTGCTGGAGGATGCAGAGTTGTTACCATACAGAAAGACTGGAAATAAGCCTTGCTAGCTGCAAAGGACACTGTTGAAGAAAATGGGTGCTGCCTGGGCTCAGGAAGGACCAGGAGGTTGCCCCTTGGAGGAGGAGACAGAGGGGGCACTCAGCAAGAAAGAGAGCCCACGCATAAGCAGGCAGCGCCTGCAGAAGTACTTGAACAGGAGTTCAAGGAATCTGAGCATGGCAGTCATCTCAACACTACAAAGGAGGGTCCCACGAAGCCGGTGGTCAACTCAGTGAGTTGAGCAATGCAGGACGTAGTGCTGGAGACCTGGGCTATGCTGTGCACGAAGGATTCCTTGCAAAAGTGCACAGAAGCCCTAGCAGCTGCAGTTCACTCAGTACACAGGATTATTATCTGGCGTGGGGAGGCAAGGACTTACCTCCACCAAATTTGGACAGAAGGACTACTGGACTGTCGGAGTCACTTGGATCTAGCTCCTGTGTTTCAGGGACCACGCTCATCGAGATGAGAGGGCACCCAGAGGACCAGTGAAGCAGAAGTTTGGTGCCTGCGTTAGCAGGGGGAAGATTCCATTGACCCACAGGAGATTTCTTCTTGGCTTCCCATGCAGGGTGAAGGCAGACAGTCCTCAGAGCATGCACCAGCAGGAACCAGTCAAGAAAGCCGGCAGGATTAGGTGCTACAATGTTGCTAGTAGTCGTCTTGCTACTTTGTTGCGGTTTTGCAGGCATCCTGGAGCAGTCACCAGTCGATCCTTGGCAGAAGTCGAAGAGAGAGATGCAGAGGAACTCTGGTGAGCTCTTGCATTCGTAATCTGAAGAGAAACCCACAGGAGAGACCCTAAATAGCCCTAAGAGGAGGATTGGCCACCTAACCAGGTAAGCACCTATCAGGAGGGGTCTCTGACATCACCTTCTGGCACTGGCCACTCAGAGGCCTCCATTATGCCATCACACCTCTGCATTCAAGGTGGCAGAGGTCTGGGACACACTGGAGGAGCTCTGAGCACCACCTCTGGGGTGGTGATGGACAGGTGACAACTCCCCTTTCCTTTGTCCAGTTTCGCACCAGGGCAGGGGCTGGGGGATCCCTAACCGGTGTAGACTGGCTTATGCAAGGAGGGTACCATCTGTGCCATTCAAAGCATTTCCAGAGGCTGGGGGAGGCTACTCCTCACCAGCCCTTAACACCTATTTCCAAAGGGAGAGGGTGTAACACCCTCTCTCAGAGGAAATTATTTGTTCTGCCTTCCTGGGACTGGGCTGGCCAGACCCCAGGAGGGCAGAAGCCTGTCTGTGGGTTGGCAGTGGCAGTAGCTGCAGTGAAAACCCCAGAGATCTAGTTTGGCAGTACCCGGGGTCCATGCTGGAGCCCCGGGGATGCATGGAATTGGTACTCCAATACCAGATTTGGCATGGAGGGGACAATTCCATGATCTTAGACATATTACATGGCCATATTCGGAGTTACCATTGTGAAGCTACATATGGGTATTGACCTATATGTAGTGTACATGTGTAATGGTGTCCCCGCACTCACAAAGTTCAGGGAAATTTCCCTGAACTATGTGGGGGTACCTTGGCTAGTGCCAGGGTGCCCTCACACTTAGCAACTCTGCACCTAACCTTCACTAGGTGACGGTTAGACATATAGGTGACTAATAAGTTACTTAAGTGCAGTGTAAAATGGCTGTGAAATAACATAGACATTATTTTACTCAGGCTACAGTGGCAGACCTGTGTAAGAATTTTCTGAGCTCCCTATGGGTGGCAAAAGAAATGCTGCAGCACATAGGGATCTCCTGTAACCACAATACCCTGGGTACCTAGTTCCCATATACTGGGGAATTATAATGTTGTTCCAGTGTGCCAATCAGAATTGGTAAAAAGGGTCACTAGCCTGCAATGAGAATTTTAAAAGCAGAGAGAGCATAGGCTGGTTAGCGGAGCCTCAGAGACACAGTTAGTTACCACACAGGGAACACATTCAGGCCACAAACTATGAGCACTGGGGTCCTGGCTAGCAGGATCCCAGTGAGACAGGCAAAAACAAACTGACACACAAGTAAAAATGGGGGTAACATGCCAGGCAAGATGGTACTTTCCTACAATGACATAACTCAATAATAGTTTGCCTATTTAATATGATTTTTTAGGTCATATCCCGTTCTTCAATGGTGTAAGGTTTGGAACTGTACATATAAATATAGCTTGAAGTATTGCGATCATGCATGGGTACTAACTTATTTGAAACATATGAAAAACAATTCTTTATTCAAATGTATTAACATAATTCATTTTGATGTGTAATTTGTATATATTTGTTTATTTATTAACAATGAGTAAAGCATGATGTACATGTTAATTATTGATGTATTAACATTATTTTTTATGGTAACCTTTTAAAATGTATGCAGAAACATGCAATTAGTACAAATTGAGAGAAGAAAGACAACACCAGTCTTTGAATATGTGATGTTTTGCTTTTATTCAACAAAACAATATGCAACAAGGGACACTGAGGAAAAAAACAAAGCAAACATATTATAAAAATCAATAATGGTGGATGAAACTATTATTGAAGAGCCAAAATTGTTTGAAGTTCAATGTAAAAAATGCAACTGGTATCAAAACTGTGCCCAGAAAGTAGTCCACAGAGTGAATGTTAGTCACAACTGGAGGAAATTAGGTTCTACCTCTCTTGCTGGTGGTGGTGGAGGTCTTGCCATCCTTTCCTGCTGGTCCAGGTGAAGGTCCCCTCCTGAGCGGGACTGGTGGTTCCACAGTTGCAAGGACTGAGGTGGGTGTAGGTGTTTCCTCTTGTGGCAGGGTGTCCCTTGCTGTGGCTGAGGAAGATGTAATTTGGCCATATTTTGTTGGACCATAGACAGGGAAGATGGTACTGTAAAAGCCTTGCACATGTAGTTAAAACAGTCCTGCAGCATCCCGTCAGGGAGCCCAAATTTGAGATGAGGTTTTCCATCTGGAAATTATACACCCTCTGCAGCTACTTCATTTCCCAGAGCTCCGTGAGTGCCTCGCTCATCATGTCCTGCGACTGATTGATAGCTCCTAAGACTTGGTAAATGGAGGCTTGGGTGACAGTAAACCCACTGGCCTCACTTTGCTGACCCACACATTCCCTCTCATGGACCCTAGCCCCACTACCCTGTGCTCTTGACCCAGTGTGCCCCATTCCACTGGGTGCTGGCTGAACTGGTGAACTGGAGGTGGTGGTTGTGTTGGATCAACAGCAGCCAGGACTGTGGGGGAAGCAGAAGATTGGCGTGATGGTCCTTTGGACACAGGAAGTGGAGGTATCTAAGGACTTAAGTGTTGTAGCAGTTGTGGTGGGAGGTGTAAATGTGGACCGAGTGAAACTCACAAGCTCTGTCTGCCCAGGAATAACAGATGGACCATGCTGCTCCTCATCATCCGGACTTGCAGAAGTTGAATTCTCACTGAAGGCTTGTTCCTGGTCTGGAGTGAAGGTATCCTCTGTTGTTGTGGCAGATTGTGGTCCACGTACTCTTGGTGATGGATGTATGATTAATTAAAAATACAATATTTTAGATGTTTGGATTGTACATCAATTGATATCATTATTATACTTTTCAGTTGTTTAAGTTACACAACACTTTAAATTACAAAGAAAACGTCTTCAAAAAAGCATGTAAAATGATGTTCTGAAATGTAAAACAAATATGATGTATACATGAAATATACCAAACTTTCGGCGCAACACAATAGAGAGGAGAAATGTGAGAAAAACATGAAACGTCCTAGCAGGGTAATGATCTGAAAACTAAACAACTTTGTAGGATAAATAGCATTGGTCATCACATCAACATTACAAAGTACAAAATAACATACATTAAACATTTACTTTGATTAGTGAGAGAGAAACCATCAAATCAATTACATATCATGAAATTTAAAACATACAAAATTAAACAATATCATACTACACAACATAGAATAATATAGAGAATGATGAATACATCACACGTTAACATATGTGAACATTGCAATATTATTAAAAAAATAAAATAAGGCATTGTGGTAGTTGTAGTCATCTCAATTAAACTTTAACAACAGTTGCAAAATTGTAAGTGAAACATACATAGTTAAAATTTACATTAGAAATAAACTGACATTTCCAGTATGAGACACATATAAGAAATTTGAGAAGATGTGTAGAAACACTTATGTGACCCTACCATATTATAAACAATGCTGTTGATTGAAACCTGTGATCTTACATTGAACAGAATACATCCATACAAACAAACAAACAAGGATAGAAGAAATATGTTAAACATGAGAAACAACAAGAATGCTACTAATTTCCACTATAAAACAAAATTAAATATTAATTTCTAGGTTAAATTAAAAGCACAAGCGACACATTCAAATGTATCCACCAAGGAGTCCTGTCAAGCCTTCAGGATGTAAGGTCTGCAAGACCTTCTCCTCCCAAGGATATAGTTTTATTGGGTAAATGGGAGAACCACCAGCAGTCTTCTGGACCTCCAGGTGACACTTGGAGGACAGGGAACGCACTCTTCCCCGTGGGTCGTTCCACCTCTTCTTGATTTGCTTCTGTATTTATATGTTGTTTGCTACTGATTTCAGTCTGTTTGCTATTCTGGACCACATTTGCCTTTTCTGTGCTATAGTTGTGTATTTTGTACTTGTGTTCCAAACAATTGTGGCTCTGCTCTAATAATTTTATCCACCATGACTGACAATTCTCCCTCTGTGAAATAGGGATTTCTCCTCCCTGCCGTTCTAAGGTAATTAAATTAAATGATTTTGGGAACCCACAAGATAAAACAAAAAAAAAAGACAAAACAACAAAAAGCAGAGTAAAGACAAACTGCTGCAGTGGAATGGCATAGGATCATGGCCTGAAATTGAGTGTGTTTTATATTGTGATGTGCAGGTGAAAACAATTAGCCAAAACACATCAGGTGTGTGATGCTATCAGAATGATATACTGTGTGCACAGAGTCCAGGGGTTCCCCAGAGGCTTAACAGAGGCTAAAGTAAATAATACTGATGCTCATTTTTGGGGTAGTGTGGTCGAACAGTTAGGCTTATCAAAGAGAAGTGCAAGCATTTGTTGTACACATACAGGCATTAAATGAAGCACTCACTGAATGAGTAACTCCAGGCCAATTGTTTTTATATAGCAAAAATATATTTTGTTACTTTATTTCAAGATTCAGTTTGCAGGTAAGTACATTTGCAAATAAGCAGCAAGCATATGTATCAACACCACTTTGTTTCAATTCAGTAAAATAAATGTTTTTCAAATAAATAGCAATAATCTGTAAATGTTGAAACTGCAATTTTCAAACACAGCCCTGGGAGGAACAAAGGTTAGTACAGTTTTGAGGTAAGTACAAGATTTACAGTTCCAGTCTCCGGGGGCTAGGATGTCCATAGGTTGGGGTTCAAGTTAACCCCAAACACCCACCACCAGCAGCATGGGGCCGGCCGGGTGTGGAGGTCAAAGTTGATGCAAGAGTTAGAGTGGGCTCCTATGGAGACTGGGGGCACTCGGAATTGGATCTGCCAGCAGATAAGTACCCACGTCTTTGAAGGACAGACCCAGGGGTGTTTAGCAGAGCACTGAAGTGGCCATAGGTCAGCACCAAACACAGACCATCAGCGGCACAGGGGCGGTCGGGTGCCGGGTGTAAACTCAGCATTGAGCTCCCAATTCTTTTGAATAGGGTGGCCTGGGGGGTCACAAGTAGGCTGCAGACTAGTTGTAGGTGGTCGATTCCGGTAAACCACAGGCTGGACAGGCAGGAGGGCTGCATGCTGAACGTTGCTGTACTGGAGATAAGATTCCCCAAGGCCAGGGGGCTGCGGGTGCTGGGGTTCCTTTAGGTGTTGGGAATCTTCGTCCGGTTCTCTTGCGCTCATGGGGTCCTCCGGATTTAGGCTGCAGGCGTTGTGGTGTTGCCCATACGGGTAAACCCAGGGTGGACACTAGGTTTGAATCGCGTGGTGACCTGCTCTGGACCGTTGGGCCACCAGGACACGGACCGTGGTTGTTTGGTGCACCAGTGGGCAGGACTCGCTGATCTGGGGCAGTTTGGGAGTCCTTTGCTGGAGTTTCTTTCTGGATAGGGCCGCTGTCCGTGGACATCTTGGTCCTCTGGGGTGCAGGCAGTCCTCTTGGGGCATTTAAGAGGTTGCTGGTCCTGCAGGATGTGTCACCTTTTTGCAGCAGGGGCTTCAGAAGCTGTAGACAGGCCAGTAGGGCTGGGGCCAAATCAGTCTTCTCCGCTGGGGAACAGATTAGCAGTCCTTCTTGTCATCTTCTTGAGGTCACCAGGAATCTACTGAGCTATGTTCAGGGGTGCCCCTAAATACTAGATTTAGGGGCGTTACAGGGCTCAGAGAGCAGTGGCCAATAGCTACTGTCCCTGACGGTGGCAACACCCATCCTGTGCCCACTCCTTTTGTGGGGTGGGGGGCGACACTCCTAACCCTATTGGTTCCTGTCCTCCAAACCAAGATGGAGCATTTTGCAGGGAGGTGGTCACTTCAGCTCTGGATACCTTAGGGGTGGTCCCAGCTGAAGTGGTCACTCCTCCTTGTTTTTCCTAACTTTGCAGGTGGACTTGCCGCCAAAAGTGGGGCTTTGTCCGGGGGCGGGCATCTGCACTAGATGGAGTGCCCTAGGGCTCTGTAACACGAGGCCTGAGCCTTTGAGGCTCACCATCAGGTTTTACAGTTCCTGCAGGGGGAGGTGTGAAGCACTTCCCCAGTGCAGGCTTTGCTTCTGGCCACAGAGAGCACAAAGCCTCTCGTCCCATGTAGTCAGAAACTTGTCTGGAAGTGCCAGGCTGGCATAGACCGGTCAGTCCTGCACTAGAGGTTTGGGTAAAATACAGGGGGCTTCTCTAAGATGGCCTCTGGGTGAATTTTCCAATACATCCAACACTGGCATCAGTGTGGTTTTATTGTGCTGGGAAGTTTAATACCAGACTTCCCAGACTTCAGTGAAGCCATCATGGAGCTGTGGAGTTCGTATTGACAAAATCCCAGCCCATGTACTCAATATGGTCACAATGCACTTAAAAGTCTAAGAAAGGACATAGCCACTATAGGGGCATATTGCTCATGCATCTATGCCCTCACTTGTGGTATAGTGCAGCCTGCCATAGGGCTGTAATGCCAGCTAGAGGGGTGACTTACCTAGGCCATAGGCTGTGGTTTGTGAGCATGGCACCCTGAGAGGGGTCCCATGTGAACTCTGTCTTTTTCTCCTCACCAACACACCCAAGTTACAATGGCAGTGTGCATGTGCTTGGTGTGGGGCCCTGAGGGTGGCATAATACATGCTGCAGCCCTTGGGGTCCTTCCCTGGCCACAGGGCCCTTGGTACCCTGGGTACATTTTACAAGGGACTTAGCTGTGTACCAGGGGTATGCCAATTGTGGAACAATGGTACATTTATAGGGAAAGAACACTGGTGCAGGGTCCTGGTTAGCAGGATACCAGCACAAGCTCAGTCAAATCCGCATCAATATCAGCCAAAAAGTGGGGAGTAACTGTAGGAAAGTACCCTCTTTCTTGGAATGGTTACCTCCATTTTCTGCCTGATGTCAGTGTGTTTGACTGTGTTCATCGGGATCCTGCTAACCAGGATCCCAGTGATTATGCTCTCTCACCCAAAACTCTGCATTTCACCCACATTTGGCATACTGGTGCCCCCTAGTATATGGTACCTAGGTACCCAGGCCTTTGGGGTTCCAGAGGATCCCTATGGTTTTCAACATATTTTATGCCACCCATAGGGAGCCCATGCAAATACTTCTGCAGGACTGCTATTGCAGCCTGCGTGAAAAGGTGCAAGCACCCTTTCACTGCCATTCTCACTGCACCAGGTCACTTACAAGTCACCCCTATAGCAGGCCGTTTGGGCCTGAGGGCAGGGTGCAAAGTACCTGTGTTTGAGAACACCTTTGCACTAGCAGAGATGCCCCCACAAACTCCAGGCCCATTTCCCCAGGCTTTCTGAGTGTGGTAACGCCATTTTACATGTGTACTGGACATACTTCACTACAAATGTCCAGCTAAATAATGGTAACTCCGAAAATAGATATGTTTGGTATCAAACATGTTGCAATCATACTCCAAGGCATTTGCAAGCATTGGTTGTATGATTCCATGCACTCTGGGGGTTCCTTATGGGACCCTCAGTAATGACATTTTATCCTTCTGAAGTTTTCCAGGCTGCCTCAGCTGCTGCCACCTCACAGACAGGTTTCTGCCCTCCTATTGCTTGAAAAGCTCAAGCCCAAGAAGGCAGAACAAAGGATTTCCTTTGGGAGAGGGGTGTTACACCCTCTCTCTTTGAAAATAGGTGTCATAGGCTTGGGATGGGTAACCTCCCCAAGCCACTGGAAATGCTTTGAAGGGCCCATTTGGTGCCTTGCCTAAACCAGTCTACACTAGTTAAGGGACCCCCAGTTCCTGCTCTGGTGCGAAACTGGACAAAGGAAAGGGGAATGACCACTCCCCTGCCCATCACCACCCAGGGGTGGTGCTCAGAGCTCCTCCAGAGGGTCCCTGGGTTCTCCCATGCTGGATTTAAGGTTTGCAGGGAACTCTGGGAGCATCTGAGTGGCCAGTGCCAGCAGGTGACGTCAGAGCCCTCCCCTGATAGGTGGTTACCCAGTTAGGTGACCAATCCCCCTTTTCAGGGCTATTTAGAGTCTCTCCTTTGGGTAGTTCCTCAGATTCGGATTGCAAGACTCCAGCAGGAATCCTCTGCATCCTCCACTTTGACTTCTCAGTGAAGAAACTGCATCTGAACCCTCCCGGAACCTTCAAGCTGCAACAAAGAAGCAAGACGCCTCCTGCAACATTGTATCTCCGGCTCCTGCCAGCAATTGCAACAGTTTCCCGGTCTTGCATCTTCTGAGGACAGCCCGTCTTCAGCCTGCATCAGAAGGAATCTCCATTTAGGGTTAGGAGTCACTCCCCTGCTTCTGATGACGCCCGACTGGGTGGATCCCCTCTCCTGCTGAGCTGTGTGGATCCTGCAACACGGGTGGTGGACTGAAGTGGTCACGAAAGTCCTCTTTTCCAGCTGTCCCACTTTCTTGGAGGTTAGACGTTGTCTCCCCACGCAAGACAGTACCCACGTGCACTGCGTCTTTTGCAGCTACCAAGGCTTGTTGGCTTCCTTCCTTCAAGTCTTTCACGCAACTTGCAGTTCCGGCACCCAGCACTGCATCCTGTGACGCACAGCTTCCTGAGTGGTTCTCCAGCGGCGTGAGAACCTTTGTTGTAGTGCTGCATGGGCCTCTTCTGCAACTTTCTTGTCCCTGTGCTGTGGGACTCTTGTGCATACTGCATGGTCTTCTGTGGGCTCTCTGAGTTGATGAGGGCCCCCTCTGACTTCCCCTCCTGGGTAAAGTCCACCTGGTCCTACTTGGTCCCCAGCAGCACCATTTTCCGCTAATTGCGAACTTTGCATATGCCAAGACTTGTTGACGGACTCCGACAACACAAACTCAACTGCAATCCTCCATCCGGTGTGGGACATCATTTGCACCCTCCAGGAACCCGATTTCGCCTTCTTGGGTGCAGTGCTGACGTTTTTTCTTCTTCACCGGTGGTTTATCGTTTGCACCTTCATTCAGGTTAGCAGGGGCTCCTGTTATTTCTGGACTCTTCTGTGCTTCTTGGACTTGGTCCCCTTCTTCCACAGGTGTTCTTGTCCAGGAATTCACTGTTGGTGTCTTGCAGTCTCTTCTGGGTTTTGCATAATTCTTCTTCTCGTTTCTTTGGGCGTTCTGGGACACTTACTGTGATTTACTCCTGCTTTCCTGGTCACTACGGTGGGTTGTTGTAGTTACTTTTGGGCTTTTCTACTACTCCCAGCTCCCCTCTACACACTACACTTACCTAGGTGGGGGATCGACTTTCCCATTCCACTTTCTTATTATATGTTTGGTGCTCTCCCTAGGCCCATTTCTAACTATTGTGATTTTCAAGAATTGCACTGTTTTCTAATTGTTATTGTGCCTATTTCTGCATTCTAGTGTATATAATTTGTGTATTACTTACCTCCTAAGGGAATATAGTCTGTATGGAATTTTTGGTATTTGTGTCACCAAAATAAAGTACCTTTATATTTATAACACTGAGTATTTTCTTTCATGTGTGTGATTACTGTGTGAGTAAAGTGGTATTGTATGAGGTTTGCAGGTCTCCTTGATAAGCCTTGGCTGCTCATCCACAGCTACCTCTAGAGAGCCTGGCTTCTAGAGACTTCCTAAACTACACTAATAAGGGATAACTAGACCTGGTATAAGGTGTAAGTACCACAGGTACCCACAACACACCATGCCAGCCTCCTACATTGGTGGCAGCGGTGGGATAAGTACTTGCAATTGCCTTATCACTCTGTCACCTGGTGTTTTCCACAGGAAAAATCACTCCATACCGTGAGACAATACATAGTACCTAGTGCAGGAATATAAGCCCTCATTACAACATTGGCGGTAAATCCCGCATACCGCCGTGCAGAAGATCGCCAACACACCGCTGCACCCGCGGAATGCAGCCACAGCTATTATAACCCACAGTTCTGAATCCGCCAAAATCTAGACACCCACACAAGTCCGCCACACCAAAGGTCAGTGATAAACTGGCGAAAATAAAACCTCCACCATCACGCCAACAGAAATACGCCCACACTATCACGACCCACGAATCCACGCGGGGTCTTTCAACCGCAGTATTCCATTGGTGGTACACTCCGCCGCGCTCAAAATACACACACATTTACAAAACACATCCACATTGAACAATTCGAAATACACACACTTGATACACATACACACACCACTCCCACACACCCAATACAATATAAAACACACACCCACATCACCCACAAACCCTTACGACAACAATTCACGAACGAAAACCAGAGAGAGACAGCACCAGCAGGAACACTAGCATCCACAGGTACACAACACCATCACCCACATAACTTCCACGCACCTCACACAACACCCCACTACATATCAGCACACTTATCACCCCACACACCACCCCACACATCACCTACACCACCCCATGGCACGGCAAAGACACCCTAGGTTCTTGGAGGAAGAGCTCAGGGTCATGGTGGAGAAAATCGTCCGGGTATAGCCACAGCTATTTCGGATCACAGGTGCAGCACACCTCAATTGCAAGGAAGATGGAGCTATGGCGAAGAATAGTGGACAGGGTCAACGCAGTGGGACAGCACCCAAGAAATCGGGAGGACATCAGGAAGAGGTGGAACACCTACGGGGGAAGATGCGTTCCGTGGTCTCAAGACACCACCTGGCGGTTCAGTGGACTGTCGGTGGACCCCCACCTCCTCCCCCACAACTAACAACATGGGAGGAGCAGGTCTTGGTGATTCTGCATCCTGAGGGCCTCGCAGGAGTAGGTGGAGGAATGGACTCTGGTAAGACAAATCTTAACTATTACATCCCCCACCCTACCTGCATGCCAGCACATACCCCCACCCTCACCCTCACCCCCAGCACTCCAACTCCTCACAAATGTCCCAACATCACAAACCATCCATCCCAACATCAAGCCCTGCATGCAACAACAAAGCATGGACACCCATCACTAAAGCATGCCCACTGCACATACCCATACACCCTCCTAAACCATCATCACATGAGGTCCCACACAGGAATGCAAGCACTGGGGTACACGGTCACCCACCCATTGCGCTCCATGACACACACAGATGTAATAACCATCCTTTCATACCCCTGCAGGACTCCTACCCAACGTCACCGGACAGGAGGGTCCACACATGTCCTCACCAACAACAGAAGAGGCCCACAATGATGACAGCACCTCTGTCCAACTAGATCTAGATGACCAGCCCGGCCCATCAGGGACCTCTGGACAGTCGGTTCCCCAGACACAGTCACAGGCCACTACAGAGCTTCCCCCCTCTGGAAACACCAGCACAGCACCCACCCAGCGGGCCCATACCTCCGTCCCCAGGACACGTCAATCAGCTGTGTGTCCACCACTACAGGGAACATAGGCTAACCCACCACCGCAACAAAAACAGGGACCTGGGGGCATTGGTAGTGGGCACACGGTCCAGGGGACAGAGGCCCAGGAACACAGGGGAACTGGGAGGGCTGCTGTGCGACAGGGGCAGACAGGCCAAGGGAACCCACTCTCCACGAGGCCCTCTCCTCCATCATGGGAGCCTACCACCACTCCCAGGAGACGATGGCAACGGTACTGGCCAAGTTTCAGGAGACCCAGCGCCTGCAGGAGGAACAGTATATGGGCTTCAGGGAAGAACTCAGAACCATCAACTCCACCCTGGGCACCATCGTAGGGGTGCTGAAGAAACTCGAGAACACCAGGAGGGACACTGTGGCACTACAAGGGGCCCCTGACACTAGCCTGGATGATGAACTGCCCACCACCTCCCCCAGCGCTAGTGGACAGGACGCCCCGCCACAGGACCACCACACCAGCACCCCACCCCCTGCAGAGGGAGAACCACCTCACAAACGGTCCCTGAGATCCAGGAACAAGACAGAGAACGATGCCAAGACCGCCGCCAAGAAATGAGACCACCCTGATTGTCATCCTACTGTCCCACTTTGTCACCCTGTCCATACATAAACTGCCCCAGCTCCACTTCCTATGCCCATATGGGCAATGCACCTGTGAGACTAATAGACTGGACTCTGCCATGGACATTCCTCCACCATCACGCCTCACCATTTTACTGACCCCTCCAATATTGAGCACTTAAATAAACACCCTTAAAGCACAAACCAATCTGGAGTCTGTCTGTGATTTCAGAATACTGTATTAGCAATAACTGTGTCAAAAAGCTTTTTTCATTGGTAATGTCAACATACCTATGTCACACAGCTCTAGTCCATGAGGAATCAAAGCAGATGTCACACAATGGAACCCACATCTGTGAAATCGTAAGGGAAATTGACAACTCAGTGACCATACACTGGGTGAAAACGACAGACAGTAGAGAGGCAGTAGTGTTTAAGTACATGTAGTAGGCAGGTCTGTACTCTTACCTGTGTCTCACTGGAAATATTGCTGGATCACTGAGTCCCTGTTGTTCATGTCTTTTTCCTCTGCTTCCTCGTCTTCACTGTCCACAGGCTCCACAGCTGCCACAACACCTCCATCTGGACCATCCTCCTGCAGGAAAGGCACCTGTCGTCGCAAAGCCAAGTTGTGAAGCATACAACAGGCCACGATGATCTGGCACACCTTCTTTAATGAGTAGAATAGGGATCCACCTGTCATATGGAGGCACCGGAACCTTGCCTTCAGGAGGCCGAAGGTCCGCTCGATCACCCTCCTAGTTCGCCCATGGGCCTCATTGTAGCGTTCCTCACTGGGGTCAGTAGCCATGACAGGTTGGGGTAACCAGAGTCACCTGCAAATGGCGAGGGACAACTGTTAGACACACACTAACCTGGAGGGATATCCCCAGACCCAGACAACCATTTCCACCGACTAGCTTCCAGGTGCTCACCTAATAGCCACACACAGTGCCTCTGGAGTTGACCCATCACTTAAGGGATGCTGCTATTCCCCAGGATGTAGGCATCATGCACTGAGCCAGGGAACATGGCATTCACATGGAGATGTACTGGTCTGCCAAACATACCATCTATACATTCATCGAATGATAACTCTTCCGGTTTCTGTACACCTGTTCACTCCTGTGGGGGGGGACCAAAGCCACATGGGTCCCATCAATGGCACCAATGATGTTGGGGATATGTCCCAGGGCATAGAAATCACCTTTCACTGTAGGCAAATCCTCCACCTGAGGGAAAGCAATGTAGCTCTGCATGTGTTTCAGCAGGGCAGACAACACACTGGACAACACGTTGGAAAGCATAGGCTGGTACATCCCTGATGCTATGGCCACTGTTGTTTGAAGTGACCCACTTTCAAGGAAATGGAGCACTGACAGCACCTGCACTTGAGGGGGGATTCCTGTTGGATGGCGGATAGCTGACATCAGGTCTGGCTCCAACTGGGTACACAGTTCCTGGATTGTGGCATGGTCAAGCCTGTATGTAATTATCACATGTCTTTTCCCCATTGTCGACAGGTCCACTAACGGTCGGTACACTGGAGGATGCCGCCATCTCCTCACATGTCCCAGCGGACGTGCCTATGAAGGACAACAGCGAGCACAGAGTCAAACAACTCAGAGGTACGTACCCACAGCTTACACAGAACACCATTCATACTCAAAAAGTGGCCTGTATGTGTGTTGAGTCTAAGTCTAGGTATGTGTGATGCAGTTGAAAATGAAGCCATGTGGGCCTCTGGAATGACGGCTGCCTGACCTGTAAAGTGGGACAAAGGGATGTGAGGTAACTGCGCTGGCGTTGTACACCGTCGCTGTAGGCGGTCGAAGACCACAGCGCAATGCTGCATTGGTTAACATTGGACCCTATGGGTCCCAGGAGCCAATGACGATGTACGCCGGCGGTGACGGTACACACCGCCGTGGACGTGACCGCCATTTTCTATCTGTTTAATCACTCGATACCTGATCTTCGACAGGAGAGGACCTACACTGCAAGTGCTGCTGTGACCTCGGTCTGGAAGAGACAATGGCTCGAGTGTCTGGGGAAAGGGCCCCTGCCTTCACATCGGAGGATTTGGAGAAACTCGTGGATGGGGTCCTTCCCCAGTACACGCTACTAAACGGTCCTCCATACAAACAGGTAAGTACACTGGGAGCATGATGTATGGGCTATGCCTGTGTGGAGAGGGCTGGATGTAAGAAGGAAGGGGGAGAGTGCGGCGTGCATGAAACGACAGTGAATTCATGTGCCACATGGCAAGGGTAGGGATGCGGGCCAATCAATTTGACGGTGCAGTTGATAATAACTTTCTCTTCCCCCTGTACAATTCATGTAGGTCAGCGCCCACCAGAAAAAACATATTTGGCATGCCATCGCCAAGGACGTCCGGACCCTGGGGGTGTACCACAGACAGAGCACCCACTGCCGAAAAAGCTGGGAGGACATTCGCCACTGGAGCAAGAAGACGGCGGAGGCTCAGCTGGGGATGGCCTCCCAACGTGGGAGGGGTGCCCGTCGCACCATGACCCCCCTGATGTTCAGGATCCTGACAGCGGCATACCCGGTGTTGGATGGGCGCTTGAGGGCATCACAGCAGCCACAATGGGGTGAGTACACTCTCATTCTGCTGACTTTGCGCGCAGTGGAGGGGTCTGGGTGGGAAGGTGGGCTGTGGGTTTCCTTGGGCCAGGGCGAGTTCCGTAGGCAAGTTCCCTCCGTAAGGCAGGTCATGTGGCACCCCACCCCACCTCTGTAGAGTGGCAAGTACACCTAGTCATGCCCCTGTGTCATCTATGTGTGCAGATGTTGTCCATAGCTTTGTAGGCCATTTCCCAGGAATTGAACAGTGGAGCCCAAGAGCGCAGCGTAGTGCAGGGGGCTTCTGTGTCTGTCGTGTCCGCCAACGGTAGCGGTAATGCATGCACTTCACATATCTTTCTTCTGTCATCCCCCCTTTTTGTGGTCTCCCTGTTCTTGTGTGCATTAGCATCATCAGGCGGAGGAGCTGTGGCACTGGAGCACCAGGGGGGCTGCATCCCACATGGCCATGGAGGGCCACACAACGGACTCGGACTTCACCAGTGGGACAGAGGGCGAGGGGAGCTCCACGGCGGGGACAGGAGCTGACACCAGTGACATGGACTTGTCCTCTGATGGGAGCTCCCTTGTGGTGGCGGCAACATCTGTGCCACCCCCATCTACAGGTACAGCCGCCACGCCCCCCCTTCCAGCACTACCCTCCCAGCAGCCCCTCAGCCTTCGCCCCGTGCCCGCTCACCCGGGAGGGTGGGCATCACCTTCGCCCAGGCACCTCAGGCCCTGCCCCAGTCACCCCTGCTGCCCTCAGTGAGGAGGCCATTGATCTCCTCAGGTCCCTCACTGTTGGGCAGTCTACCATTTTGAATGCCATCCAGGGTGTAGAAAGGCAGTTGCAACAAGCCAATGCATTCCTGTAGGGCATTCATTCTGGTCAGGCGGCCCTTCAGCAAGCTTTTCAGACACTGTCCTCAGCACTGATGGCAGCCATTGTGCCTGTGTCTAGTCTCCCCCTCCAACTTCCTCCACCCAGACCCAATTCCCTCTACCTCAGCCTATCCTAAGCACACCTACAGACCAGCATGCACACACGTCAACACACAAGGGAAGCTCAGGCAAACATAAGCACCACACATCCCACAGGCACTCACACGAGCATCACACACATGCAGACGTACCAACATCCACTGCCTCCACTGTGTCCCCCTCCTCCTCGTCTCCCTCCTCCCTCCCTGTCTTGTCTACACTCACACCTGCATGCACTACCTCTACAGCCACTACGTCCCTCTCCAGCACACCCACCACCACACCCCGGTCATGTGCAGTCACCACCCCCACTACCATTCAAATGTCCCCTGTGTTCTCTCCCAGTGTGTCTGTGATGCCCCCTCCCAAGATACACAAACGCAGGCACACACCCACCCAACAGCCATCCACCTCACGACAGCCTTCAGTGCATGCACCTTCACCCAAAGTCAGCAAACGAACACCTCCTACAACCACCACCTCCTCCTCCACTCCCAAACCCCCTCCAGCTACCCGTCCCAGTGTGTCAAAAAAACTTTTCCTGTCCAACCTTGACCTCTTTCCTACACCTCCCCCACCCCGTCCATCTCCTAGGTCCTGAACTAGCACCTCAGCCACAACATCTCCGGGACCAGTGGTGCCTGTAGTCACCGGAATCTGGAGAGCACCGGTCACCAGGGCAGCCAGTGTAGCACGGAGCCACAGCACAGACAGTCCCCCACCTGTTAAGCATCAGAAGTTGGCCAGTGCCCGGCAGGAGAGGGGGAAGACTCCAGCCACCAAAGCCACTCCCAGGGGTCCCGGTGGGAGTGTGGAGTCAGCTGTGACACCTTCCGAGGTGGGGAAGGGCCACAAGAAACCCAGCAAGTCTGGGAGGAGCAACACGGCGGAGAAGACCGCCATCATCCCCGCTGCCCAGTAGGCCAGCACAAGCCCAGCTGCCCAGGAGGCCACCGCCAGCAGAAGCCCAACTGCCCTGGAGGCCACCGCCAGCACAAGCCCAGCTCTCCAGGAGGCCAGCGCCATCACAAGCCCAGCTGCCCAGGAGGCCACCGCCAGCACCAGCCCAGCTGCCCAGGAGGCCACCGCCAGCACCAGCACAGCTGCCCAGGAGGCCACCGCCAGAACAAGCCCAGCTGCCCAGGAGGCCACCGTCAGCAAAAGCCCCGCTGGGCCATGAAGGACCGCCAGCAAAAGCCCCGCTGGGCCATGAAGGACCGCCAGCAGCTGAGTCCCTGCAATGGAGACCGCCGCCTCAAGCACCGCTGAACAGGGCACTGCCGTCTCATGCACCACTGAACAGGGCACCACCGTCTCAAGCACCGCTGAATAAGGCACCGCCGTCTCATGCACCGCTGAACAGGGCACGGCCGTCTCAAGCACTGCTGAACAGGGCACCGCCGTCTCATGCACCGCTGAACAGGGCACCGCCGTCTCATGCACCGCTGAACAGGGCACCGCCGTCTCAAGCACCACTGAACAGGGCACCGCCGTCTCAAGCACGCTGGCCCATGAGCGGCAAAGGCACTGACGCTACTGAGTCCGTCACAGGGTGAATGAAGCACTCTGGGCACCATGCCCCCTCCAGAACCAGTGGAGACTGTCATCCACTGCCTCTGTCCTTAGCAGGATGAAGCACTCTGGGGACAAGGCCCCCTACAGAACCAGTGGAGAGATCCATCCACTACCTCTGTCCTTAGCAGGATGAAGCACTCTGGGCACAAAGCCCCCTCCAGAACCAGTGGAGAGATCCATCCACTACCTCTGTCCTGAGCAGGATGAAGCACTCTGGGCACAAAGCCCCCTCCAGAACCAGTGGAGAGATCCATCCACTACCTCTCTTTTCAGCAGGATGAAGCACTCTGGGCACAAGGCCCCCTCCAGAACCAGTGGAGAGATCCATCCACTACTTCTGTCCTTAGCAGGATGAAGCACTCTGGGCACAAGGCCCCCTCCAGAACCAGTGGAGAAAGGCATCCACTACCTCTGTCCTTAGCAGGATGAAGCACTCTGGGCACAAAGCCCCGTCCAGAACCAGTGGAGACTGTCATCCATTACCTCTATCCTTAGCAGGATGAAGCACTCTGGGCACAAGGCCCCCTTCAGAACCAGTGGAGAGATCCGTCCACTACCTCTGTCCTCAGCAGTCTGAAGCACTCTGCACACAAAGCCCCCTCCAGAACCAGTGGAGACTTTCATCCACTACCTCTGTCCTTAGCAGGATGAAGCACTCTGGGCACAAAGCCCCCTCCAGAACCAGTGGAGACTGTCATCCACTTGAGAGACTGTGGCTTTGCACTCCCCAGGATGGAACAGTGGGCAACCCACCCACTGTAGAGACTTGAGAGACTGTGGCTTTGCACTCCCCAGGATGGAACAGTGGGCAACCCACCCACTGTAGAGACTTGGGAGACTGTGGCTTTGCACTCCCCAGGATTGAACAGTGGGCAACCCACCCACTGTAGAGGCTTGAGAGACTGTGGCTTTGCACTCCCCAGGATTGAACAGTGGGCAACCCACCCACTGTAGAGACTTGGGAGACTGTGGCTTTGCACTCCCCAGGATTGAACAGTGGGCAACCCACCCACTGTAGAGGCTTGAGAGACTGTGGCTTTGCACTCCCCAGGATTGAACAGTGGGCAACCCACCCACTGTAGAGACCTGAGAGACTTTGGCTTTGCACTCCCCAGGATGGAACAGTGGGCATGTGGCCCCCTCGTGGATTTGCCGTTGTGCACTCAACTGGCTGAGGTGCCCCCCCTTTCCCTCCCCCTGAGGTGCCTGTTTTCTTGCTCTCTGATGCCCCTGCAGTGTTCTCTCCGTCATGGTCGGGGATCGTGTGTGGGCCTCGCCCATACCGTGTGGTCCCAGTGTTCCACAAACTTAATTGGAGCACTACTTGGACTACTATGCCTGGTATATATTTTGTCAATGGTGTATATATATGTTTCTGCCTACTTGATTTTAATATATTACAATGGTTACACTCATTTTCTATTGTCTTTGCATTCTTCCGGGGTGATTGGGGGGTGTCACTGTGATGTATTAAGATGCATTAGTGTGTGTGTTGCAGTGGTTGGGGGGGTGTTGTGTGTTGCGTGTGTGTGTGTCCCTGTTTTTTGCCTCCCCCTCCCCTGTGTCGTAGGTGCAGTACTCACCGGGGTCTTCGCCGCCGGCGTTCGTGCTCCTGGTAGAGGAGCAGGAAGACTATCACCGGTAGAATTTGGAGTTCCGGGTCCATGGTGTCCTCGTTCCTCGTAGGGTGTGTAGAGGTGAGCGTTTTTCCTTCGGAAATCCTGTTTCTGCCGTGTTTTTATCCGCGGTGAATTTGCCCCGGAAAAGGTGGCGGATTGGCCTGTCATAATAGTGTGGGCGGTACTTTGTCCTCCGCCTGTCTGTTGGCGGTGACCGCTGCGCTCTTTGTTTGTACCGCCGTGGCGGTCGGAATGTTAAAGTGGCTGTCTTTGTTGTTGGTTTCCGCCACTGTCGTAATTGCAAAAATTTTTACGCCGGCCTGTTGTCGGTCTTACCACCGCTTTATCACCGTCCGCCAAGGTTGTAATGACCACCATAGTCTCTAACCTTCTTTCTGAGAGACTAGAGGTTAGGTAGGATAGGTACACCCTACACCACCCTAACACACACCATGCCTGCAGCTGTACCTAGCTCTGAGGTCATGGACTCTCCTTATGAGGGCATGACCTTCAAGGAATTAAAAGGGCTGTGTTCAGAGAGGAAGCTAGACATGGGGAAGAATCCTAATAAGAGTCTGCTCTTAAGTCTCATTCTTCAGGATAACCAAGAGCATGCTGGTAGCCAGGAGGAGAAGGAAGAAGGAGACTCTAATCCCATTGAGTTAGAGGATAATCTTTTAGGCCTAGGGGAGGGTTCTTCAAAGGATCTTGTTCCTAGCAGACCAACTAGTGTAGCTGGTAGTAGGAGGGGAAGTCACTCTTGTAGGGGTCCCTCTATACCCAGAGAACAAGTAGCTAGGGTCATTAAGACTAGGGAAAGAACCACTTCTGCCCACTCTCATGCCACTTCAGTGTCTGAGGGGTCACACTGCACAACTCCAGGGGATGATTCTATAGATAGAAAGTCGAGACTGGAGGAGCCCAGGCTGAGGCTGCAACAGCAACAACTAGGCCTATATAGGGAGGCCTTAGCAGTGGAGAGGGAGAGGCAGGGGTTGGGTTAGCACCCATGGGGGCAATAGCAACAGGTTCAGGGATTATAGAGTCTGGGAGGTGTAGTGCTTCCTCTTATTTAGTTTCTAAGCACTAACATAACACAACAGAAATGCACTTCTGAGGTCAAAGAAGACTTTTATTGTTGTTAATTCTTCCCCAACCACAATATTTATGAATGACGAATTAGTAGCTTTCAAGTCCGCGTTAATCAAACAAAATATATCAGTTTGCAATATACACAGCAGGTTATATTTATAAGATATTGAATGCAAAGCAAAACAAATACTTCACCGTGTGGGAACTATCTACAGCTTCATCTTTCTAAGGTCTGCAAGCTGATGACCCCTGTCAGCCGCGAGAAAGAGAGATTCATCTACCCACACGGGATTGCTGGCAGCCTGCGCCAAGCTCCAGCACGAGGTCCGGCAGATTCGAATCTGACCCTCTGCAGCCTGTTACATTCGTTACAAAGGTGTGCCCCCTCCTCTCAGACCTGGGAAACTGAGCAAGCCTTTTGGAGACTGGCCAGGTCTCCAAGACTACTCCTGTTCCCAAGCTCAAGCGAAGAAAAAACAACACCCATGTACTCTCTCTTATCATGTCTAGTCTACTGTGAGAAAAACATCTTGGTTCTCTTGTGCAAAAACACAGCTTGGAAAAATACAGCTTGGATTCTCAACTGCAATGTCTAACTCCACGTTAAAGGCAATAGGCAGCTAACCTAAATATCAAATGCAATGTATATCATGTCAAAGCCAATAGGCATGTTAAAGGCAATAGGCAGCTAACCTAAATATCAAATGCAATGTCTAGTGTCATGTCAAAGCCAATAGGCATCTAAGCTGAATACAAAATGCAATGTATAATATCATGTCAAAGCCCATAGGCAGCTGAGCTGAATACAAAATGCAATGTATAATATCATGTCAAAGCCAATAGGCAGCTGAGCTGAATATAAAATGCAATGTATAATATCATGTCAAAGCCAATAGGCAGAATACAGAATGTAATGACTAATGCAATGTCAAAGCCCATAGGCGGCTAAACTGAACAAAACATACCATGTGCTACTGGTGTACATTGAGCAACTAATATGCGCAGTGGTGAAACACAAAGTCATTGGTCAAAACAAAATTTAACAAATGGCAGTACATTCCGCCCTTTGACCAATGAATTTTTGTTTCACATATCTCCTGTTTCAAACAAAAACAAAAAAACATATCAAAGCAATCCCTGTAAAGCAATAGAAGTGAATTAACACATTGATCTCATAACCTTTCACATCAGATACATCTACACAGAAAAGACTGGGCAATTTTTATACTCTGAGTGAGTCTCTAATTCAACAGTGTTAGCAATTTGATGTGGCATGAGTTCTACTCATGTAAAGATGCACGGTCCACCTGAAAGGTTTTCTGGAAGGTAAGCAAAAGTCAGAGTTCCATATGAGAGGAAATAAAAAAAAAAACACAGCTTAGTTCCAGTGGAAGAATGCAATCAAACAAGTTGAACTTGAACTGAAGGCGCAGTTTGCGCAAAATGGATCCATGGTGCTGGCACTTTACTCAGCCAGGTTCAGGTTGGGGATTCGGTCCCTTCCCCGACCCCACACGCACACACCGGAAGGGGGACCACACAGCACACTCAGGGACAGTGGCGAAACGTGGTAGGATCTGCAAAAGAAACAAGTATGACTTTTCTTGCAAATAACATTTTTCATTTAAACTGCACCCTTCCTCTTTCTTTCCCTGTTTTATAATCAGCAGGACGTTTTTGAGGCCCTTTGTTATATTTTCTGCAGGTTCTGGAGGATCACTTGGGGCTTCAGCCCACACATCAGCACTTAGGTTTTTATCTGCTGCACCACAGCTTCCCTTTTCTTGCACTGTCAGAAGGGCTGGGGCAGACTCCTTCTTTAACAAACCTCCATTCACTGCACTTTTGCCAATTTGGGCCATTCTGTCTCCAATTTGTTTGAATGAATCAGATTCTTTTCTAGGTATCAGCATAATTTCGATTTTTCCTTGGTAATTTGCAGCAATCACTCTCCCTAAAACCTGATCAATTTGCCATTTCTGTTCTGGTAACTTTCCTCTCCCCAACTGCTCTGTGACTGCTTGCATGACAGATTGCTTTTGTGCGAGCTGCATAGTTTTTATCAAAACTAGGGGAATGTGCATCTCTCTCATCTCTGCCCACCTGTAAGTGGCTTTTTCTCTCAGCTGTTCACATTTCTGGGGCACCCACTTAGCCATCCCCACTAAGGCAGAATTCTGGGTGAACACTTCTCTCTCTGAATTTTTCTCATTAACATCTGCAAGGTAATTGAACCAGTTAGGTGCTAAAACATTAGCAATGAACCAAAAATCAGCGTAAAAATGACACATCTCACGTAGCTCTTGCTTTAAAATCTGACACACATTATACAACGCTGTTCCTTCTACTGTGCCAGAAAACAACATTTCAGTCAATGAATCATTAGTAAAACAAACATGCTTTTTATCTTCAGTGGACACGAATTCAAATGGTGCACACAATTTCACCGGTAATTCTTTTACCTGTGGTACTCTAGCCCTGTCTTGCAAGTACCAGATCCAGTGTATGATCCTAGCTAGGGGCACTATTTTCTTCCCTTGTTCTTGAGTTACATGTACATAAGTATTTCCTTCTTGCACTGCGCAGAAACCTAAAGTCTGCATTATTTCATTTGCCAAATCACAAGCGCGCAGCTGCATATAATTTTTCACAGTGACCATATACAAACGTTTTAGGATTTCACTCAAATGAGGGCTATTCTTTTTCCAAAAATCAAACAAGCTAATGAAAGTCGGCTCTTGCTCTAAAATCTTTCGTTTTACTTGTGCATTTTGCAATGGTAACTCTGGTCTCTCTCGTCCGTGTTATCAGTTAAGGAATGCATTTTGGCTGCCAAAAACCCTGGCTCACACGAAAACTCAGTGCAGCTCGGAGCTGTCTTAACCCCCTCATTACTGGAATGGGACAAGAAAGATTCTTCAAAAACAGCCCTTTTATAACTTTCAGTCGGGCTAATTTGCTCACGTAAATTCCTATTTTCATGTTCCAACTTCCTACATTTCTCCTGCATTTCTCTGTAAGCAGATAAAGGTATCCAGACCTTTCTGTCATCATTACTTCCAAAACACACGTTTTCTACATATGTACAACAGAAATTATTTCTCAAAGCATTATCAGGCATTTTAGCTACACATGCATTTTCTTCTGTAATTCCCCAAACAGAAAACAATTCACAGTTTTTCTTAGCACCATCAGGCAGTTTATCAACACATGTATTCTCAGACATGGTCTGCCGTGCTACTGTGATTCCCCAAACAGAAAACAATTTCTGTAATTCTCCAAACAACAAAAAACAATTACACTTTTAAAGTGTGCACTTAGAAATCTACCAACTCGTCAACACCCTCTTAATCACCTCTTAATGACCGACGCCCCACTTCTGGTACCAATTGTAGTGCTTCCTCTTATTTAGTTTCTAAGCACTAACATAACACAACAGAAATGCACTTCTGAGGTCAAAGAAGACTTTTATTGTTGTTAATTCTTCCCAAACCACAATATTTATGAATGACGAATTAGTAGCTTTCAAGTCCGCGTTAATCAAACAAAATATATCAGTTTGCAATATACACAGCAGGTTATATTTATAAGATATTGAATGCAAAGCAAAACAAATACTTCACCGTGTGGGAAATATCTACAGCTTCATCTTTCTAAGGTCTGCAAGCTGATGACCCCTGTCAGCCGCGAGAAAGAGAGATTCATCTACCCACACGGGATTGCTGGCAGCCTGCGCCAAGCTCCAGCACGAGGTCCGGCAGATTCGAATCTGACCCTCTGCAGCCTGTTACATTCGTTACAAAGGTGTGCCCCCTCCTCTCAGACCTGGGAAACTGAGCAAGCCTTTTGGAGACTGGCCAGGTCTCCAAGACTACTCCTGTTCCCAAGCTCAAGCGAAGAAAAAACAACACCCATGTACTCTCTCTTATCATGTCTAGTCTACTGTGAGAAAAACATCTTGGTTCTCTTGTGCAAAAACACAGCTTGGAAAAATACAGCTTGGATTCTCAACTGCAATGTCTAACTCCACGTTAAAGGCAATAGGCAGCTAACCTAAATATCAAATGCAATGTATATCATGTCAAAGCCAATAGGCATGTTAAAGGCAATAGGCAGCTAACCTAAATATCAAATGCAATGTCTAGTGTCATGTCAAAGCCAATAGGCATCTAAGCTGAATACAAAATGCAATGTATAATATCATGTCAAAGCCCATAGGCAGCTGAGCTGAATACAAAATGCAATGTATAATATCATGTCAAAGCCAATAGGCAGCTGAGCTGAATATAAAATGCAATGTATAATATCATGTCAAAGCCAATAGGCAGAATACAGAATGTAATGACTAATGCAATGTCAAAGCCCATAGGCGGCTAAACTGAACAAAACATACCATGTGCTACTGGTGTACATTGAGCAACTAATATGCGCAGTGGTGAAACACAAAGTCATTGGTCAAAACAAAATTTAACAAATGGCAGTACAGGAGGACTCCATAGATTCCAGAAACTTACATAAGATTGTTCCCTCATACAAGGTGGGGGATGACATCTATAAGTGGTTTGCTGCACTTGAGAAAGCCTGTAATGTTCAGAGGGTCCCTCAAAGGCAGTGGGCTGCTATTCGCTGGTTGTCCTTCTCTGACAAAGGGAGGGATAGACATCTCACTGTCAGAGAAGAAGATGCAGACAACTACAATATTCTCAAAACAGCACTGTTAAAGAGTTTTGGTTTTATCACTGAATAATGCAGAATTACGTTCAGGGAGACCCGAAAAAAGGCCTCACAGGATTGGGTTGACTTTGTGGACTGTTCTGTTAAAGCTTTAGAAGGCTGGTTACATGGCAGCAAAGTGTCTGACTATGAGGGCTTCTTTAATCTATTACTAAGGCAGCATATTTTGAATAATTGCATGTCTGACGTGTTGCACCAATACTTGGTAGACTCAGATCTGACCTCTCCCCAAGAATTGGTAAAGAAGACAGACAAATGGGTCAGAACAAGGGTGAGCAGAAAAGTTCATACAGTGGGTGACAAGGACAAGAAGAAGGATGGTAAGTCTAATGACAAAGTTGGGGACAAAGATAAAAGTAAAGAGTCTTCATCAGACCCACAGAACTCTTCTGTGGGTGGGTCTAAATCCTCTTCTCATCACAATCAGAATAAAAATCCTTGGTACTATATTTGGAGAAACAAAGACCATAGGGCAGGAGACAGCTCTTTCCCTAAGAAAAGCTCCGAACCTCCCACCATAACTATCCCCTCTGCTACAACCAGTGTCCCTAGCAATAGCAGTGGTGGTGGGAAAACTAATACTAGAAATAGTCAGTCCAAGGGTGTAGCAGGGCTCACTCTGGGAAACGTAGTGGGGGTTGGTTTAGTTAGGGAAACTACTGAGGCTCTTTTAGTCTCTGATGGTGGCATTGACCTTGCCACCCTTGTTGCTTGTCCCTTTAATATGGATAATTACAAGCAACAACCCCTAATAAATGGTGTTCAAGTTGAGGCCTACAAGGTCACAGGTGCCAGTGTCACTATGGTGACTGAAAAACTGGTGGCCCCTGAGCAACACCTACTTGGTCATCAGTACCAAGTGACTGACGCCCACAACAATACTGTGAGCCACCCCATGGCAGTTGTTGATCTCAAATGGGGGGGATTTACTGGTCCTAAAAACGTTGTAGTGTCCACAGACCTACCTGTAGGATGTCTACTATGGAACAACTTGGAGACTTCAGCTTATGTTAAGTACAGTTGGAGGCCCATGCAGCCATGCTGGTCATTCCTGGGCATATCTTTGCTTTAACAAGAGCTCAGGTCAAAAAGCAAAGGGAAAAGGGAAACATGGATCCTGAAGCTATGGTCAAAAAGCTTCCCAAAAGCAGGGCTAGGAAGGGTAAGAAATTATCTCCTATCCCTCCCTCCACTGATGATTCCCCTTTTGAGGAGGAGGAATCAACTCCTTGGACAGAACCTACACATGAAGAACTTCAAGCTGACACAGCTGAACTCTCAGGGGCAGGGGAGCCTGCCAGGGAGTAGTTAAGTGTGGCTCAACAGACTTCTCCCACTCTTGAGGGTTTGAGACAGCAAGCTGTCAAATAAGAAGCAGGGGATGTCAGTGGCACCCACAGGGTGTACTGGGAAAACAATCTCATGTATTCAGAAGCAAGGGAACCCAAACTTGATGCCACCAGAAGATTGGTTATCCCTCTGCAATACAGAGAGTTTTTGTTGACTTTGGCACATGACATTCTTCTTGCTGGACATATGGGGCAAAGTAAAATATGGGACAGACTGGTCTCTCAGTTTCACTGGCCTCACATGTCAGAAGATACTGTGACACTTGTCAAGCCAGTGGCAAGACAGATGGCACTCCAAAGGCCCCTTTAACCCAACTGCCAGTGGTTGGGGTACCCTTTAAAAGGGTAGGGGTTGATATTGTTGGCCCTCTTGACCCCCCACAGCTTCTAGAAACAGATTCATACAGGTGGTGGTGGACCATTCCATAATATGCAGAACTCTCGTACTCAATAAAGTGCAAGTGCAGAAATATCAAGTAAACATGCACATACTAAAATATCATAGCACAATCATGTTACAAATTCCTAATATTAAGAACAGTTAAAACCCAGGACCAATTCTTAGGCTGAGATCCTACTGTCCATTGTAACATTACATATCACATTTGATCTTTGCAAGCCGGGCTGTTATACTCACAATACCAAAGTGCAATACCTCATATTAAGAACAGCTAAAACCTGGGAACAATTCTTGGGCTAAGATCCTACTGTCCATTACAGCATTAGATATCACATTTGGGGCCAGATGTGTCAAAGGATTTAGCATTTGCAAACGGTGAGAATCTGTAAATTTCACTGTTTCAAATGCAAAATCGCCTTTCCCAATGTATGAAAGGCATTCGCACTGCAAATATAACGAATCCCTAAAATATCGTTTCCTTGCAACTGCCACATGAATGTGCGGGTCGCATTCTGCGTATCACAAATAGCGACATGAATTTCTGAATCGCAGGATGCAAATCGCAAATTGCAACCTGGATTTGTGAATCGCAGAATGTGAATCGCAAATTCATGTCTCTATTTGCGATACACAGAACGCTATTTGCAAATTCTGTCTCGCAATGCAATGCATCAACAATTCGCAAACAGCAAATATTCGCAGAATGCTCTTTTGCACGTGCAATTTACCACGAAGTGAAATCAGGTGGTAAATAGGTGCAAACTATATAAAGAGGCCCAGAATGACTCAGCCTCTGTTCCACAATGGCTGCACTCCCCGTGATGGTGAGGAGGATGAGGATCCTGGCGGGTTTGAGGAGAGGGAGGAGGAGACAGGAGCGCATTTTTAGAGTGCACATTACCCTTTTTGACTAGACAGAGGAGGAGATATATGATAAGTACAGGTTAAGCTCAGCCATGATACTTGACCTGATAGCTGATCTACAACCCATACTGCAGCGCAACACTCACAGGACCAATAGCATTCCCACCTATGTGCAGGTATTAGGCTCCCTGCACTTATTAGCCTCAGGGAGCTATCAAGGGGTCATAGTAGCAGCTGGAGGGGTCTCACAGAGTGCTCCCTCACAGTTTTTCAATGCATTTCTCAAACCTTAACCGCACATAAGATTCCCCAACACCCTACAGGAATTACAACAGATAAAATTAGATTTCTACCAGATTGCCCAATTCCCACATGTAATAGGCGCCATTGATCATCGGACACATGTAGCTATCTGTCTACCATCGGCCCCAGAGTATGTTCATTGGAACAGTAAAAGTACACACTCCATTAACATATAAGTAATTAGCAATGCCTCTGTTGGACTTTTTTGCTTATGCAGGGTCATGCCCAATCTTTTTGCCTCCTGCCTCCTATTTTTCTAAACCTGTGTTGTGTCATTTTGTAATGTTTTCATTAAGTTGCTGTGTGTTGGTACAAATACTTACACATAGCACTCTGAAGTTAAACCTACTTCTCTGCGAAGCTACCAAGGGGGTAAGCAGGGGTTAGCTGAGGGTGATTCTCTTTTACCCTGACTAGAGTGAGGGTCCTTGCTTGAACAAGGGGTAATCTGACTGTCAACCAAAGACCCAATTTCTAACATTGGTGATCAGCGGTTGGGATTTGGACTTGTATTTGTACTTGACATAAAGTGATTACGTGAACACTACTGTTTTGAGTGCAGACCACTACGTGACCACATACTATTTGTTTGGTGATCTTTCATTTTTCTCTTTGGGACTCCTTTTTATTCTACTTCCATGATTTTGCTGATCCCTTGACTGATTCTTTTTACTTAATTGGGAACTTGTTTTCTGCCTTTGGAACTTTGCACTTGTTACCGTCATGTCTCAATCTGTGGATGCAACAGCTGGAGCTGTGTTTGAATTAGGAAAACTGAAGAGGTACTCAGTTGCTCAATTGAAACAGTTCTGTGAAGATCTTGCCTGTCCTGTTCAGAGCTCCGCCAGGAAGGGGGAGCTGCAAAAGGCACTGAGGGCCTGAGTGACAGTCAAGGAGGCTGGGGGGCACACACAGGATGAGGAAGTGCAGAGTCTACACAGTGGTGTAGTGGAGGTACCTGTTATACCTGGGGGGAGGGTCTCCAGGAGAGGTAGCAGTAGGTCCCCTAAGGGTCTGACTCCTGAAGAGTTGCAGGACAGACAGGCAGAAAGGGCTCGCCGGTTGGAGTCAGAAAAGTTGAGGATGCAAAGGGAGTTTGACAAGTAGAAAAGGAACTTAGAGATAGAGATGATTTTAGCTTATGAGCTAAAACTGAAAGAGCTGGAGGTCAGGAGAGCTGAGTCCAGCTGCAATGGTGGCAGCAACAATTTTATATCCAGTGCTGCTGAAAAAGTGCACATGCCCAGAGATGCGGTGCCCTACTTGAAGGAGGGAGTTAACACACACCAGGAGGTTCAGGGGTATGCGGTAGCTCCAGTGATGCACATGGTCCCTGAGGTGGGTTGGGGAACTGGCATAGGGAGTCATATTCCTAGTGATGGGAGGGACACTCTACTGGCTCTAGATGAGAGTGACAGGGCGAGGGGTTCTCCCCAGGTAGAAGTCCTGGTCATTAAGTGTGAAGACATCCCAGAAGAGTGTGGGTTGAGTGTCTGGGACAGTCAGGTACTGTCTCACCAGTCTCAGGAGGGCGATGTGGGGTGCTTTTTCAAGTCACTGGATGGTTGGGTGAAGGGTACTTTGGTTAATTCATGTGAGGAGCTGAGTGATGTAATTGCTGGAGAGCATATGTCCAGTCCTTATTTTCCAGAGCTACACCAATACCAGATGGAGTGTGAGTTCTCTGACCCCAGGGAGCTTACAATGGAGGCAGCTTTCTGGGTGAGTACCAGAGAGTCTGAAGAGGCATTTGGGGGTGCTCTTGAAGGGAGTGGTCTAAGTATTTTCCAACCAGGTGAGGTAGGGAAGGATTGTAGTGTCTCAGGTAGGTCCCTGTGTAGTGGGATGGGTGAGGGACCCCATGTCCAGTCTCCGAAAGAGAGGGAATGGGGATGGGCTGAGGCCCAAGGTGCCCGAGATCCAGTCCCAGGTCCTGGAGGGTTCCATGAGGGAACACCAGGAGGGGAGCCTAGCCTCTACCGTAAAGTCATCTGCTGAGGGAGACCCAACAGTTTCTGGAGAACTTGGGGTGGCAGCTGTGACCAGCGTCCCACCAGTTCTGGTGTCTGGCAGTACCACTGGTGCAAAAGTCCAGACAGAGGGTTGAGAGGGGGTTGCGGACCCCAGTGGAGAACCTGGAGGGTCAGGGGCCAGCTCTGAGAGCAGAGCCCCCCAGGAATGACCTTGGTGAGACCATTACTGGGTTGGGGGGAATCCAGACTGTCAAATGGACAGAGGTCAGGAGACCTGCCCCAGCCAGACTCTTGTGTGGCCCTTGGGGACGGTGTTTCCCTTGAGGGGGGTAAGTGTGCCCCCCTGGAAGTCCTGGTGTGCCAGTCAATGGTTCAACCATAGGGTGGTGACTTTGGGTTGAATGATCAGGTTCAGGGGGTAAACTTTGACCTGATTGGGGGTAGATGTGCTCCCAGGGAAGTCCTCGTGCGCCAGGCAGTGGTTCAACCGCAGGTTGGTGACTCTGGGTTGGATGACCAGGTTCAGAGAGTAAACTCTGACCTGGTGGAGGGTAGGTATGCCCCCCAGGAAGTCCTGAGTTTCCAGGCAGTGGTCCAGTCTGTGGGTACAGACCCTGGACTGAAGGATCAGGTGCAGGGTGTAAACCCTGACCTAAAGGGGGGCGGTTTCTCCAATCACCCCCGGTGTGATTTCAAGGGGTACTCTCCTAGGAATCACACACCTTATATACCCAAAGAACAGGAAGTGACCAACAGGAAGTAAAGACACCATATTGGGTTGGGAATGTAACATAGAAACCTATAGAAAAGTCCCCATGTTAAAAAAGGTTCCAAAGGCATGCAGGGAGAAGGAAGGCATGCTGGGAAGGAGAAAGGATCATGGCAACTAAAGAAGGGCATAAATACAGGGAGAAACAAGGAAAGCAGAAAAGAAGAAAGAAAAAGGAAGCAAAAGGTAAGTGGGGTGAGTTAGTGTATGGAGGGAGGCAAGAACTAGCAGGGGCGTGCATGCCCGTAACTCGTCGAGGCCCCATGCCCAATTTGGGGCCTTGACAAAAATATGTAATGGCAGGGGTGCGGCACGTCCTGCTGCCGCAGATTGCGGCCGCGTCCCGAGCCAAATGTTCGGCTCGTGACGCGTTTTGCAGTGCGACAAGACCCTGGATTGGAAGGCCAGGATCAGGGTGTCCCCCCTGACCTGGAGGAAGGGGCTACTGCTAACAGTGCCCATACCATGTTGTCTTCTGGGGAGGCCACCCCTAGTTGGGGGCGTGCAGGACCCCAGAAGGGAGGGCAGGGGGAGAGAAGCCTCACCCCTGGCCCTGGTCCAACCTGAAGGTACAGACCCCAGGTTGGAAGACCAATTGCAGGTTAACAGCCCTGCACTGGTGGAAGGATAGTGCAGGACTGCTTCTACAAGCACCCTGACAATTTTTGACTCTGGTGGTGCCGCTCCTGGAGGGAGGGTACAGAGCCCCAAAGGGGAGGACCAGGGTCAGGTTGTCATCCCTGACCTGGTGCAAGGGAGAGTGGTCAAGGGGTGTCTGGCACCTGGTGCTACCGCCCGCTCTCCACAGTCACAGTGGTTAGAGAGGCCTGAGGTCAAGCTCTCATCCCTGACAGTTGTCAGAGGTCACTGTTGCTTGCTGTGCTGGTGGACAGAGTTCCCCCCGGGGAGGGGACGAGAGTCACATCCCGGGGGTGGAGTGGGCAGCACCACTGTGTTGGCCCTGGTGGTTCCATCTACCCATTGGGACACATCTGTGAGCAAAGTAAAGTTAGGTGCTACACAGATGGTATCTGCAGATGTGGAGAAGGATTCCCCTGGGGTTAGCTTAGTGGGCCCTGAGAGTATAGACAGAGGGATCCAACTGGAATCAGGAAGGCGTAGAACTGGAACATGCCCCTGCTGTTGTGGGCCTGGGTCCCTGTTCTATCGCCTGAAACAGGGAAGTACATCAAGGTATTGATTGTTCTCACCGGGCTTTAGGCTGGTAGGGGGTCGTGTTGGACTTTTTTGCTTATGCAGAATCATCCCCAATCTTTTTGCCTCCTGCCTCCTATTTCTTCTGACCTGTTGCTGTTGGCTTTTGAACTCTGAGCACTTTACCACTGCTAACCTGTGCTAAAGTACATATACTCTTTCTGTAAATTGTATTGTAGTTTGCTCATCCATGATTGGCATAGTGGATTTTTACTAGTAAGTCCCTATTAAAGTACACTAGAGGTGCCAGGGCCTGTAAATCAAATGCTACTAGTGGGCCTGCAGCACTGGTTGTGCCACCCACATAAGTAACTCTGTAATCATGTCTCAGACCTGCCACTGCAGTGTCTGTGTGTGCAGGTTTTACTGTAAATTCGACTTGGCAAGTGTACCTACATGCCAGGCCTATACCTTCCCTTTTCTTACATGTCAGACACACCTAAGGTAGGCCCTAGGTAGCTCCAAGGGCAGGGTGCAATGTATGGTTAAGGTAGGACATATAGTAATGTGTTTTACATGTCCTAACAGTAAAATATTGCTAAGTTCGTTTTTCACTGTTGCAATGCCTGTCCCTCTCATAGGTTAACATGGGGGATATCTTTAAATATGATTAAAGTGTAGATTCCTTTTGGGAGTGGATGGACATGTGGAGTTTGGGGTCTCTGAGCTCACAATTAAAAAATACATCTTTTAGTAAAGTTGATTTTAAGATTGTGTTTTTGAAAATGCCACTTTTAGAAAGTGAGCATTTTCTTGCTTATACTATTTCTGTGACTCTGCCTGTTTGTGGATTCCCTGTCTGGGTCAGTTTGACATTTGGGCTGCTTGCACCTCACACTAGACAGTGACACAAAGGGAGCTGGGGTGTAGTCTGCATTTCCTGATGAGCCATCTGTGCTGGGAGGGAGGGGAGGAGTGGTCATTCACACCTGAAAGGGCTGTGCCTGCCCTCACACAATGCAATCTCCATCCCCCTGGTGAGTGTCTGGGGCCTGGCCTGGGCAAGGCAGTATTTCACATTCAAAAGAGACTTTACTTTGAAGTAGGCCTACTTAAAAGGAGAAATTGGGTATAAGAAGGGCACCCAAAACCACAGACTTAAGAACACTTCTGGAAACAAGAGGAACCTCTGCCTGGAGAAGAGCTGAAGAGCTGAGGAAGAAGAGCTGCCCTGCCTGTTAATGTGCTTCGTGGAGCTATCCTGCAGTTGCTGCTTCTGCCAGAGTAATAGGGCAAAGACTGGACTTTGTGTGCCTTCCATCTTGAGGAGAAATCTCCAAGGGCTTGATTTAGAGCTTGCCTCTTGTTGTTTGACGTCTCAGGGACAGCAAAGACTTCTCTCTGCCAGCACCTGGAGTCTCTGTAGAGACTCCTGCCCTGACAAGTGGTGCCCTATTCAGTCCCTGGGCCCTTGAAAGGAAAAGCTGGTGAAAATTCAAAGAAATCGACTTCGGACGACTCTGGACCGACGCCGCTGTGAATCCAGTGACCCCGCCTGCAACCGACTCTGTGATCTTTGCTGGAACGCGACGACCTTCCCAGGCCCGACACTGCTGCAGCCCCACCGAAGTCCCCAACTCTGTGGAAGGCGCCGCACCACGTCGGGACTGACGCCACTCGTAGTGCGCAGATTCTACATTTCGCACAGATACCGCGATCCCCGACTTCATGCATCAGCTTGTTTTCACTCTCCACCAAAGGTACTCTACCTGGGGGTCCACGTGACTCCGTGGCCAGTGCCGCTGGGGTTGGATTGTTGGGAATGACTCCATCACAACACCGTGTTAACACCTCATCAAAGCATTTTGTGTTTCTAAGTGCAATTTTTAATTTAATCTTTAAAAATTCATAACTTGACTTGTGTATGTCGGATTTCTGTCGTTTTGGTCTTGTTTTCAAATCAAATCAAATCATTAACATTTATAAAGCGCGCTACTCACCCGTGCGGGTCTCAAGGCGCTAGGGGGGAAAGGGGGGGTTATCGCTGCTCGAACAGCCAAGTCTTTAGGAGTCTCCGGAAAGCGGAGTGGTCCTGGGTGGTCCTGAGGCTGGTGGGGAGGGAGTTCCAGGTCTTGGCCGCCAGGAAGGAGAAAGATCTCCCACCCGCCGTGGAGCGGCGGGTGCGAGGGACGGCAGCAAGTGCGAGGCCAGCGGAGCGGAGGGGGCGGGTGGGGACGTAGAAGCTGAGGCGTCTGTTGAGGTATTCCGGTCCCTTGTTGTGGAGGGCTTTGTGTGCGTGGGTGAGAAGACGGAAGGTGATCCTTTTGCTGACTGGGAGCCAATGCAGGTGTCTCAGGTGTGCGGAGATGTGGCTGTTGCGGGGTACGTCGAGGATGAGGCGGGCCGAGGCGTTTTGGATGCGTTGCAGGCGGTTTTGGAGTTTGGCTGTGGTCCCGGCGTAGAGGGTGTTGCCGTAGTCCAGGCGGCTCGTGACGAGGGCGTGGGTCACGGTTTTTCTGGTGTCGGCGGGGATCCAGCGGAAGATCTTACGGAGCATGCGGAGAGTGAGGAAGCAGGCGGAGGACACGGCGTTGACTTGCTTGGTCATGGTGAGAAGAGGGTCCAAGATGAAGCCGAGGTTGCGGGCGTGGTCTGCGGGGGTCGGTGCGGTGCCGAGGGCCGTGGGCCACCAGGAGTCGTCCCAGGCGGACGGGGTGTTGCCGAGGATGAGGACTTCCGTTTTTTCAGAGTTCAGCTTTAGGCGGCTGAGCCTCATCCAATCATGCGTCGTCCTTCATACCCTCTTGTAGGTTGGTCTTGGCGCTGGCGGGGTCCTTGGTGAGGGAGAGTACAAGTTGGGTGTCGTCGGCGTAGGAGGTGATGATGATGTCGTGCTTGCGTACGATGTCGGCGAGGGGGCTCATGTAGACATTGAAGAGTGTCGGGCTGAGCGATGAGCCTTGAGGTACGCCGCAGATGATCTTGGTGGGTTCTGAGCGAAACGGAGGGAGGTAAACTCTTTGGGAGCGGTTAGCGAGGAAGGAGGCGATCCAGTCCAGGGCCTGGCCTTGGATCCCGGTGGAGCGTAGGCGGGTGATTAGGGTGCGGTGACAGACGGTGTCAAAGGCAGCCGAGAGGTCGAGGAGAATGAGGGCGACTGTTTCACCGTTGTCCATCAGGGTTCTGATGTCGTCTGTGACTGAGATGAGGGCGGTTTCCGTGCTGTGGTTGGTTCGGAATCCGGTTTGTGAAGGGTCGAGCAGGTTGTTGTCTTCCAGGAAGGTGGTCAGCTGTTTGTTGACGGTCTTTTCTATTACCTTGGCTGGGAAAGGTAGAAGAGAGATGGGGCGGAAGTTTTTCAGGTCGCTTGGGTCAGCCGTAGGTTTCTTTAGTAGGGCGTTGACTTCAGCGTGCTTCCAGCATTCGGGGAAGGTAGCAGAAGAAAAAGAAGAGTTGATGACGGTCTGGAGGTGCGGGGCGATGATGTCGTCGGCTTTGTTAAAGATGAAGTGCGGGCAGGGGTCCGAAGGGGCGCCGGAGTGGATAGAGTTCATGATGGATTTGGTTTCTTCCGTGTTGATGTGGGTCCAGTTGTTGAGGGTGATGTCCGGGGAAGCGGGTTCAGTGGTGTATGGTTGGGTCTGGTGTCCGAAGCTGTCGTGGAGGTCGCTGATCTTGCGATGGAAGAAAGTGGCGAGGGATTCGCACAAATCCTGTGAGGGCGTGACGGCGTTGGCGCTGGCGCTGGGGTTGGAGAACTCTTTGACGATGCTGAAGAGTTCTCTGCTGTTGTGGCTGTTTTTGTCTAGTCTGTCGGTGAAAAAGTTCCTTTTGGCAGTGCGGATCAGGTGGTGGTGTTCGCGTGTAGCGTTCTTGAGGGCGGTCATGTTGTCAGCGGTGTGGTCCTTGCGCCAGGCCTTCTCAAGGGCACGACAAGTTTTCTTTGATTCTTTGAGGGTGTCAGAGAACCAGAGAGGTTTTTTGGTGTTGGTCTGTCGATGCGTGCGTTTGAGGGGAGCAAGGTTGTCAGCGCAGTTGGAGATCCAGTTTGTGAGGTTGAGAGCTGCGTCGTTGGGGTCGGTGGTGAGGGTGGGTTGGTTGGCGGCGAGAGCGGAGAAGAGTTGCTCTTCAGGGATCTTGTTCCACTGTCGATGAGGGATGGGTTGAGTGCGGAGGTGGGAGGTCTCGCGTCGGAATGTGAAGTGGACGCAGCTGTGGTCGGTCCAGTGTAGGGCAGAGGTGTGGCTGAAGAAGACGTGTTTGCTGGTGGAGAAGATAGGGTCGAGCGTGTGTCCGGCGATGTGGGTGGCGGTGTTCACCAGTTGTTTGAGGCCGAGGTTGGCGAGGTTGTCGAGCAGGGTGGTGGTGTTGGGGTCGTTGTTTTGTTCCAGATGGAAGTTGAGGTCGCCTAGGAGGATGTAGTCCGGTGAGGCGAGGGCGTGCGGGGAGATGAAGTCGGCGATGGCGTCGCTGAAAGAGGCGCGAGGTCCGGGAGGACGGTAGACGAGGGATCCTCTGAGGGTGGTCCTTGGGTCGGTGCGAATCTGAAAATGCAGGTGTTCAGCGGCGAGGGGGGGGTCTTCGGTTTTGTTCAGATAAATACTTCCTATTCTTCTAAACCTGAGTTGTGTCATTTTGTAGTGTTTTCATTAAGTTGCCGTGTGTGTTGGTACAAATAATTTATACCTAGCACTCTGAAGTTAAGCCTACTGCTCTGCCAAGCTACCAAGGGGGTAAGGAAGGGTTAGCTGAGGGTGATTCTCTTTTACCCTGACTAGAGTGAGGGTCCTTGCTTGAACAGGGGGTAACCTGAATATACTTGCTGGGGAGTTTGGCGAAGGATATCTGATGGGTTAATGCGATAGTTGACAATGTTGCTTTGATGTATATATGATGTCACAAATAGCAATTACTCATTTTACTCTCCTGTCATTCCAGGAGACAGTGCCTACGCCATGCGGTCATTCATACTGATGCCCTATCTGAGTCCTGCAGCATCAGCTGAAAGGAGGTATAATGCTGCTCACAGGACAACCTGCAGCGTTGTTGAGAGGACCTTTGGCCTGCTGAAGAGCTGCTTCAGATGCATACACAAGAGTGGTGGTGCACTACAATACAGCCCAGAAACAACATGCATAATCGTGGCTACATGTGCTATGCTGCACAACATTGCTACAACGAGGGGCATATCTGTAGAACTCACCAAGCCAGATGAGGTTTATGATCCCTTGCCACCCTTCCCCCAGCAGACAGAAGCAGTGCAGCAGAGGGCAAACAAAGATGTGCTGAGATCAGGAGCAACTATTTCTGATGTAAGTAATGACAATACCATGTCTATTTTAAGTATTGCTGTAGGTAGCATCTTTATTGCCTTGACCTTAGATAATATATGTGTGATTAGGACATAGCTATGCACTATAGACAAACAGTAACAGTGTCACACTGTTAGCATCATAGTACAACTACTTTGCCAAATGTTAAGCTAGTCCCCGGTACCCCTCAACATGTACCTCCTACGTCCACGCACTCCACTTGAGTGCTCAGTGGCATCGGTGGCACCTCTTGTAGCGGGTTCAAAGACACTACTGTGTCTGGTACTGAAACGCCTAGCGTCCGTCACAGGGGCTGTGAGACTGCTGAGGTCTAGAGAGCTCCTCGCTATCCCCACCACCCACTTCGCTGTTTGTAGCACTCCATGCTGTCTGCATTGGCTCCAAAACATTGGTTACTTGCACCAATCCTAGTGCAACATCCCGACTGCAATGTGCCATCTCCACTTGTATGCCCAAAGCACGTCGTGATATCAAGGCAGTTGTGGTAGTGAGCCAATTGACAGATCTGCAGCACCCATGCAACCTGCCCATCAATTGGTGATGGTGCCCACGGTGGGTGACATGCTCCTGCTGCATCACAGTGCAGAGTTCCCTAATGGCGTTTGTCATCTCATTTTCGTTTTCTGCTGCTGTTTGCTGTCCCTCATGCAGCTTGCACATGTTTTTATTAAGAGACTCAACTGCTTGTGCATTAATCCCATGTTTTCATTGAGAGACTCGAACTGCTTGTGCATTGCTCCCATGTTTTCATTGAGTGCATCCACCTGCTTGTGCATTGATGCCATGTTGTCATTGTGAGACTCAAACTGCCTATGCATTGCGCCCATGTTATGATCGATTGACACCAACTGCCTGTGCATTGACCTCATGTGTTTATATTGCAGGTGCTGCACTTTCAGCATGGAAGCCTCAAGGCAGCCAAAGAGTGAGGGTCTCTCACCTTCCTTTGTGCACTGTCTGCCTGCTTTGTGACACCTCCTGAGGGGAGTGGACTGACGCTGGGGCAGGGACTGCAGTCTGTCTGTGCTTCTAGCCTCTGTGGGTGGTATGGGTTCTTCATCCGACATTTCATCAGAGTCCAGGTTATACTCAGGGAGAGGTAGCACTTTAGCCCTGCATCTAGTTGGTGGATGTATCAAGGACTCACTGGTGTTTGAGTCAGACTGTGGCCGAGTTTCGCTCCATCCCCCTCCCCCTCATTCTCACTGTTTCCTTTGCTGCCTCCTTCTTTCTCCATTTACCGCCGCTGCGCCCCCTGCGGCCTACTCCCCTCCCCCCTCATTCTCACCGTTTCCTTTGCTGCCTCCTTCTTTCTCCATTTCCCGCTGCTGTGTCCCCTGTGGCCCCACCCCTCTCCCCCTCCTTCTCACCGTTTCCTTTGCTGCCTCCTTCTTTCTCCATTTCCCACCGCTGCGTCCCCTGTGGCCCCACCCCCAAGCCCTTTCATTCGCTAGGACCTCCCGCCTCCCAGCTGCCACTCCCACCCTCCCCTCCTCTTATGGCAGCAGGTGAGGTCAGAGACCCCTCCTGATAGGTGCTTACCTGACTAGGTGACCAATCCTCCTCTGAGGGCTATTTAGGGTCTCTTCAGTGGGCTTTTCCTCAGATAACGAATTGCAAGAATCCACCAGGACTCCTCTGCACTTCTCTCTTTGACTTCTGCCAAGGATCGACGGCTGACTGCTCCAGGACGCCTGCAAAACCGCAACAAAGTAGCAAGACGACTACCAGCGACACTCCCCTTTTGGGGTTCCTCCCTGTAAGCAAAAAGGAGGCAAGGTAATAGGACATCCCATCTCCTTCTGAGTTTTTCAGGGAGTCCCATTATCATACCTTTGAGAGTTTTATTAAACCTCTCAACCAGACCATTTGTTTGTGGATGGTAAGGAGTAGTAAACTTGTAAGTTACACCACACTCATTTCACATTGCCTTGAGGTATGCAGACATGAAGTTACTACCTCTGTCTGACACCACTTCCTTAGGGAAACCCACTCTGGAAAAGATTCCCAGGAGGGCCTTTGCCACTACAGGAGCTGTAGTGGTCCTTAAGGGAATGGCTTCAGGGTACCTAGTGGCATGGTCCACTACCACCAGGATAAATCTATTGCCTGAAGCTGTTGGAGGGTCAAGGGGGCCAACTATGTCAACCCCTACCCTTTCAAAGGGCACCCCAACCACTGGAAGTGGGATTAAGGGGGCCTTTGGAGTGCACTGCGTGACTTGGGGCTTGGCAAGTCACACAAGAGCGACAAAACTCTTTAGTGTCCTCTGACATATGAGGCCAGTGAAACAGGGGGACAAGCCTGTCCCATGTTTTCGTCTGGCCCAAATGCCCAGCCAAAGGAAGGTCATGTGCCAAGGTAAGAAGAAACTCTCTGTACTGCAGGGGAATAACCAATCTCCTGGCAGCTCCAGGTTTAGGGTCCCTTGACTCAGTATCCAAGAGGTTGTCTTCCCAATACACCTTATGGCTATCACTGACATCCCCATTCAGCTGCTTGACAGCTTGCCGTCTTAAACCCTCTAGTGTGGGACAGGTCTGCTGTGCCACACTCAGCTCTTCCCTTGCAGCCCCCCGCACCCAAAAGCTCAGCAGTGTCTGCTGCCAGCTCATCTGGTGTAGGTTCTGCACAGGGAGAAGATTCCTCTTCCTCAAAAGGGGAATCTTCTTGAGAGGGAGAGATAGTGGGCAAGGATTTACCCTCTCTACCCTTAGCTTTTGGGAGCACTTGCGGCCAGATGTATGAAAATATTTTGCACTCGCAAACGGTAAAATCGGCCGTTTGCGAGTGCAAAATAGTGGTCTGCAATGCATGAAAGGCATTCGCAGACCACAAAGAAGAAATCGCAAAAATTGCGATTTTTTGCTTTGCAACCTGGATTTTGCGAATCGCAATTTGCGATTCACAAAATCCAGGTCGCAAGGCAATGCTGCAAAAAATCACAAATTGCGATTTTTCGCAGAATGGTATTTTGCACATGCAAAATACCATGATCTGCAACCAGGTGGTAACCTGGTGCAAAATTTTAAAATGCACTAAAACTGCATTTTTAAATTGAACATGTAAAGCACACATGCCCTTTTGGCATGTGTGTACCTTACATGTTAAAAAAAAAAAAATTGGGGTGCAGGAGAGGGGGCCTTAGGCCCCCAGCACCCTGGCCTTTTGCATTTCCAAAATTGCGATTTCTGGTTCAGAAATCGCAATTTTGGAAATGCAAAAAATTCGCAGCTATGGGCCAACAGGCCCTTAGCTGCGAATGGGGCCGGTATCACAATTTGCGATTCGGTAATAGCATTTGCGATTTTTAAGAAATCGCTATTACCGATTCGCAAATGTGATACATGGCCCTTTGCGAGTCGGTAATAGCGATTTCTTAAAAATCGCTATTACCGAATCGCAATGGGCCGTGATCATACATCTGGCCCTTGGTCCATTGTTCTAGGATCCAAGTTTCCCTGTCATTTTTGCTTTTTGGCCTGAGCCCTTGTCAAACCAAAAATATGCCCAGGAATGCCCAGCATTGCTGCATGAGCCTCCAACTCCACTTCAGCCCATGCTGATGTTTCCATATAATTGCCTAGTAAGCAATCTACAGGTAATTCAGTAGGTACTACAACTTTCTTTGGACCTTTAACCCCCTCCCCCCAGTTGAGATTCACAACAGCCATGGGGTGGCTAAGTGTGTTATTGTGAGCATCAGTCACTTGGTACTGCTGACCAAGTAGGTGCTGATCAGGGTGAACCAGTTTCTCTATCACCATAGTTACAGTGGCTCCTGTATCCCTGTAGGCCTCAACCTCAACACCGTTGATTAGGGGTAGTTGCTTGTACTTACCCATATTAAGGGGACAAACAACCAAGCTGGCAAGGTCAATGCCACCATCAGAGCCTAAAACAGCCTCTGTGGTCTACCTAACAAGACCAACCCCAACTACACTGCCAATAGTGAGCCCAGCTACACCCTTGGATTGGCTATTTTTAGTAGCCTTCCCACCACCACTGCTATTACTAGGGGCAATAGAGGTTGCAGTTGGGGTTGTGGTGGTGGGAGGTTTGGGGTTTTGGTGGAATCACTTGCCCAATGGCCTTTTACTTTACATAAATAACACCATGGCTTTTTCTGATTGTTAGAAGAGGATTTGGACCCACCACCCCCAGAGGATTTTTGTGAGCCTGATGAAGACTCTTGATGAAACATTTCTGTTCACTCTTGTTCTGACCCATTTGTCTGCCTTCTTTCCCAATTCTTGGGGAGAGGTCAGATCTAAGTCTACCAAGTACTGGTGCAACAAATCAGACACACAATTGTTAAGAATATGCTCTCTCAGGATCAGATTATACAGGCTTTCATAGTCAGTCACCTTACTGCCATGCAACCAACCCGCCAAGGCCTTCACTGAACAGTCTACAAAGTCTGTCCAGTCTTGAGAGGACTCTTTTCTAGTGTCTCTGAACTTAATCCTGTATTGTTCAGTGGTTAAGCCAAATCCATCCAAGAGTGCATCCTTCAAAACTTTGTAATTGCTCACGTCCAACTGTCCAACTTTGGTGGAGGTAAGAGCATGCCTCCCCATACAAGACAATACCCACAGGCATTGTGTGTTTTGCAGATTCCAAAAGCTTGTTGGCATCCTTCCATGAAGTTCTTCATGCATCTTGCAGCTCTGGCGCCCAGCACTCTATCCTGAGAGGCACAGCTTCCTGGGTGGTTCTCCGGCGGCGTGGGAGCCTTTGTCGTCATGCTGCGTGGGCCTCTTTTGCACCTTCCTTGTCCCGTGCTGTGGAACTCCTGTGCATGCTGCCTGGTCTTCTGTTGGCTCTCTGAGTTGCTGAGAGCCACCTTCGACTCCCCCTCCTGGGTGGAGTCTAACTGATCCTTCCTGGTCCTGGGCAGCCCCATTTTCCGTTAACCATGAGCTTATCGTGTGCCAAGGCTTGTTGGCAGACTCCAGCGATGCAAACCAGACTGCAATCCTCCATATGGCGTGGGACATCATTTTCAACAACCAGGAACCCGACTGTTTTTTTGGGTGCAGTACTGACTGTTCTTCTTCACTGGTGGATCTTCTTTTGCACCTTCATTCGGGTTAGCAGGGGCTCCAGTGCTCCCTGGACTCTTCTGTGATTCTTGGGCCTGGTCCCCTTCTTCCACATGTCCTCAGGTCCAGGAATCCACTGTTGGTGTCTTGCAGTCTCTTTTGGTTCTTGCATAATCCTTCTTTTCATTTGTCCGTGTGTTCTGGGAAAGTTAGAGTGATTTACTCCTGCTTTCCTGGTCACTATGGTGGGTTCCAGTACTTTCCTTTGGTGTTTTCTAGTACTCCTAACTCCCCTCTACACACTACACGTGCCTAGGTGGGAAACCGACATTCTTAGTATATGGTTTGTGTTCCCCGTAGGCCCTTTTCTAACTATTGTGATTTTCACTAATTGCACTGTTTTCTAACTATTGTTATGCTAATGTCTGCATACTAGTGTATATAATTTGTGTATTGCTTACCTCCTAAGGGAGTATAGCCTCTATGGTATTTTTGGTGTTTGTGTCACAAGAATAAAGTATCTTTATTTTTGTAACACTGAGTATTTTCTTTCATGTGTGTCAGTACTGTGTGACCACAGTGGTACTGCATGAGCTTTGCATGTCTCCTAGATAAGTCTTGGCTGCTCATCCACAGCTACCTCTAGAGAGCCTGGCTTCTAGACACTGCCTACATTTCACCAATAAGGGATGATTGGACCTGGTATAAGGTGTACGTACCAAAGGAACCCACTCAAACCAGGCCGGCCTCCTACAAACTGGACCTGTTATAAGGTGTAAGCACAAGAGGTACCCACTACACACCGGGCCAGCCTCCTACAGTAACCATGCCAAAAGGGTCACTTTTATAGACAACCTCCTCCCAAATGAATGAGGAAGAGACTAACCTTTCCCAAGAGTGTCTTCATTGTCTAGGTGGAAAAACATGGAAAGGAAAGGCCATCTACATTGGCACGGTTTTTTAAAGTTCCATGCTTCTTGGCATGTTACCCCCAATTTCTACCTGTTTGTCAGTGTGTGTTTACTGTCTCACTGGGATCCTGCTAGTCAGGACCCCAGTGCTCATAGTTTGTGGCCTATATGTCAGTATGTTTTACTGTGTTGTCAGTATGCTTGTGTCACTGTGTCACTGGACCCCTGCTAACTACAACTCCAGTAATTATGCTTTCTCTGTTTCCAAATTTGTCACTATAGTCTAAATTGGCACACTAGACCCCCCTTATTAGTCCCTATTATATGGTACCTAGGTACCCAGGGCATTGGGGTTCCAGGAGAAGCTTATGGGCTGCAGCATTTGTTTTGCCACCCATAAGGAGCTCATACAAACTCTCCTTCAGGACTGCCACTGAAGCCTGAGTGAAATTGTGCAAACACTATTTCACAGCCATTTTCACTGCACCAGGTAACTTATAAGTCACCTATATTTCTAACCTTCAGTTACTGAAGGCTAGGTGCAAAGTTACAGTTGACCCCCAGTCCCTGCTCTGGCGCAAAACTGGACAAAGGAAAGAGGAGTCACCACTCCCCTGTCCATCACTACCCCAGGGGTGGTGTCTAGAGTTCCTCCACAGTGTCCCTGGCATTAACCATCTTGGATTCCAAGGTGTGGGGACCATCTGGGAGCATCTGAGTGGCCAGTGCCAGCAGGTGACATCAGAAACCCCTCCTGATTGGTCCATACCTGGGTAGGTAGCCAATCCCCCTCTCAGGGCTATTTAGGGTCTCTCCTCTGGGTGTTTCCTCAGATTCGGTTTGCAAGATTCCACCAGGATTCCTCTGCATCCTCTGCTTCAGCTTCTGACCATCAGATCAACTGCAGACTGCTCCAAGAACACTGCAACTGCAACACAGTATCCAAGAGGGCTACTGCAACTCTGTAACTTCAGCTCCTGCCAGCAAGTGCACCAGTTTCCATGCTGGGCACGCTCTGAGGACTGCCTGTCTTCATTCTGCACCAGAAGGACCGACGGAATCTCCTGTGGAATGACGGAGTCGTTTCCCTGCTTCAGCAGGCACCCTTCTGCATCGACAACCGGTACTCTGGGTCCTCTCTCTTCTCAACGAGCGTGATCCCTGGAACACAGTTAGTAGACCAAAATGACCCTGACTGTCCAAAGGTCTAGTTGTCCAAATTTGGTGGCGGTGAGAGCTTGCCTCCCTAGGCCAGACGGTACCCCTATGCACCGCGTGTTTTGCAGCTCCATGGGCTTCTGTTCACTTCTTCCAAGAATCTTCCAAGCACAGTGTAGCTCCGGTCCCCAGCACTCTATCCTGTGATGCTCAGCTCCCTGAGTTGTTCTCCGGTGGCATGGGATCCCTTTGTCTAGTGCTGCGATGACCACCATTTTCAACTGTCCCCATGTTCTGGGACTCCTGTGGGTGCTGCCTGGTCTTCTGAGGGCTCTCTAAAGTGCTGAGAGCCCCCTCTGTCTCCTCAGTCTGAATTGAAACCCCCAGGTCCCTCAAGGGGCCCAGGTAGCACATTTTCCCACCAACTGCAACATTTGCCTGATCCAAGGCTTATTGGCGGAATCCAACGACGAAAACCAGCCTGCATACAATGACTCGATGTCGGACAGCTGTCTTCTGTGGTGCATTTCTGACTTTTTCTTCCAACCGGAGAATCCACCTTCATCCGGGTTAGCAGGGACTCCTGTTCTTCCTGTACTCTTCATCGACTTCTGGGTTGGTCTCTTCTCTCCACAGGTTTTCAGGTTCAGGAATCCATTGTTGGTATATTGTAGTCTTGCCTGTTTTTTGCATAATCCTTCACCACAACTTCTACTGTGTCCTGAGGAAACTTGCTGTACTTTACTCGTGTTTTCCTGGGCTCTGGGGTGGGGTATTTTACTTACCTTTGGTGTTTCCCCACACTCCCACACACTACACTTGCCTGGGGGGAACTGACATTCGCATTCCACTATTTTAGTATATGGTTTGTGTTGCCCCTAGGCCCATTGCAATCTATTGTGTTTTTTGCTGCACTATTTTATGAATGTTTACTTAACTGATTTTGGTTACTAGTGTATATATTTTGTATAATACTTACCTCCAGAGGGAGTTTATCTTCTAAGATATTTTTGTCATTGTGTCACCCAAATAAACTACCTTTATTTTTGGTAACACTGAGTATTGTCTTTACTTGTGTATAAGTTTCCTGTGTAACTCTAGGTGGTATTGCAGGACCTTTCCACGTCTCTTAGTTCAGCCTAAGCTGCTCTGCTACAGCTACCTCTATCAGCCTAAGCTGCTAGAACACTACTACATTTCAATAATCAGGGATAACTGGACCCAGTGTAAGGTGTAAGAACACAAGGTACCCACTACAAACCTGGCCAGCCTCCTACATGTGTCTACCTCTGGGGTACACAGGTGGGTATGTCCCGGGGTCAAAGAGAAGACCCCAGCAAACTGCTATAAGACTTGTCTGCAGTCAGCTTGCTGTTGGGCAGTGAGAGTGTCTGAATAGACAACTCCCTCAACTGACCCATCTTTAGGGTCATGTGAGAGGAGGTCTGGGAGAGGTTGACTTTCTGCTTCTTGCTCCACATCAGTAACCATCAGCATTGTTACATCTGCCCTACCACAATAGGGTTTTAGATGGTTTACATGGATCACCCTTTTGGGTGTCCTGCTAGTGCCAAGGTCTTCCAAGTAGGTGACCTCACTCTTCTTTTCTAGGATAGGGTTAGGGTCACTCCATCTGTCCTGGAGTGCCCTGAGAGCCACAGGCTCCAGAACCAATACCTTCTGCCCTGGTTTAAATTCTACCAGTGCAGCTTTTTGGTCATACCACAACTTCTGGAGCTGTTGGCTGGCCTCAAGGTTTTTGGATGCCTTTTCCATGTGCTCAGCCATCCTTGAGCAGAGGTCAAGCTATAGTCCACCACATCTTGTTTAGGCTCATTGAGAGGTCTCTCCCAGCCTTCTTTTACAAGTGCAAGTGGTCTCCTAACAGGGTGGGCAAACAGAAGTTCAGAGGGGGAAACCCCTACTCCCTTCTGAGGCACCTCTCTGTAGCAAAAAAGCAAGCATGGCAGGAGGACATCCCATCTCATTTTGAGTTTTTCAGGGAGCTCATGATCATGCCCTTCAATGTCTTGTTGAGTCTCTCAACAAGTTCTTTGGTTTGTGGATAGTATGGTGTGGGGAACTTATGTCACCCCACATGTGTTTCAGGTAAGCTGACATGAAGTTTGTACCCCTGTCAGAAGCCACCTCCTTACAAAACCCTACCCTTGTAAAAATGCCAATAAGGGACTTGGCTGCTGCAAGAGCTGTAGTAGACTAAATGGGAATTGCTACAGGATATCTGGTAGTGTCAGCCACTACTATGAGTATGTATTGATTTCCTGAGGCTGTGGGTGGCTCAAGTTGACCCACAATGTCCACGCCAAGCCTTTCAAAGGGAACCCCACCACAGAAAGTGGAATGAGGGGGGCCTTTGGGTGGCCACCTGCATTACCACTAGCTTGGCATGTGTCACAGGGGTTACAATACTCCTTCACCTTTTGAGACATATTGGGCCAGTAGAAATGGCTTACAAGCCTATTCAAAGTTTTTGTCTGTCGCAGACACCTAGCTCGGTGGATGTCACGGGCCAGAATGAGGATAAACTTTCTAAATGGCTAAGGCACTACTACTCTCCTGGTTGCACCAGGTTTGGGGTCTCTGGTCTCAATGTATAGGAGCCAATATCACAAAATAAAATTATGGACGGAGTGTTGAAACATTTCAAACACTTACTCCCAGTAACAGATCTGGGTTTAATCAATAGTTATTTTGCTTGCCACGTCACCCCAGTTTGGATCCAGCTATATGCAAATCAGTCTAGACCCTGATCCCTCTGGGAGCAGTCCAGCCCAAACTGCCAAGCCAGGTCCTCCCTGGACAGGAGTCAAGCATCCCGGGACCAGTTTCAGGGTATCATCCTTCATCAGCCAGGTTAGCTTGAATCTAGGGGTGCGCAGCAAGCAAGAGTTCCACGTCTGGGCATACCCTAGCCACTCAGGTCGCACAAGGCAATATCACAAAATAAAATGATGGACGGAGTGTTGAAACTTTTTAAACACTCACCCCCAGTCACAGATCTAGATTTAATCCATTGTTATTTTACTTGCCACGTCACCCCAGTTTGGATCCAACTATATGAAAATCAGTCTTGGCCCTGCTCTCTCTGGGAGCAGTCCAGCCGGAACTGCCCAGCAAGTTCCTCCCTAGACAGGATTCAAGCATCCTGGGACCAGTTTCAGGGTATCACCCTTCATCAGCAAGGCTAGCTTGAATCCAGTGGTGCAGAAAGCAAGGGACCCACGTCTGGACACACCCTAGCCACTTAGGGCCCATCCTCCCAATAGACCCTGTGGGGGCCACTAACATCTCTCTTTTCCTATGCAGCTGCGTGCTGCCTTAGACCTTCAAGAGTGGGACAGGTCTTTTGTTCCTGGCACAACTGTTCCCTTGAGGGTTCCCCTGAGCCCAAGAGCTCTACCTGATAAGAATCCAGCTCCATGGACTCATTTTCCTCAGGGGATAAGACTTCTTCCGGTTAAGAGGAGTCTTGTTTCTTTTGCTGCTCAGAAGCTGTTCCCCCAGTCTTCTTCCCATTTTTCTTGGAATTTTGGGCCATTATTCCAGGCTCCAACACTTCTTTTTCACCCTGTGCTCGACTTTGTGCTCTAGTTTTCACATATACCAGTTTAGGGATTCCCAGCATGGCTGCATGGGTTTTGAGTTCTACCTCAGCCCAAGCTGAGGACTCCAGATCATTCCCTAGCAAGCATTCCACTGGGATTGCAGAAGAGACCACTACCTTTTTCAGGCCAGTAACCCCTCACCATTCTAAGGTCACCATAGCCATGGGATGGAAGTTAGTTACATTGTCAGCATTAGTAACTGGATAAGTTTGTCCAGACAAATACTGCCATTGGGAAACCAGTTTTTCTGTCACCATGGTGACACTGTCACCTGTATCCCTCAAGGCTTCTACGTTTGTCCCATTAATCAAGGGATGCTGTCTGTATTTGTGCATATTAGGGGGCCAGACAGCAAGAGTGGCAATGTCTACCTCACCCTCAGAGACTAAAGTAGCTTCAGTGTGAACCCTGGATTTCTCTGGGCACACTATTGATCCCACCTGGAGGTTGGCTATACCAATACTAACTGGAGCAGTGCTACAGGATTTCTTTTTGGGACAGGCCAAGTCTCCAGTCTGGTGTCCATGCTGTTTACAGTTGAAATACCAGGCCTTTTTGGGATCAAAGTGTTTACCCTTTTACCCATGTGAAGATTGTGAAGAAGCTCAGGGCCCACCCTCCTGTGCTGGTTTGTGGGCCCCTTTAGAAGACTCTATGTGAGAATGTAGCCTCTTTCTAGCATGGTTACTCCCATTTATGACCTGTTTGTCAGTGTTTGTAAGTGTGTGTTTAACTGTGTCACTGGGATCCTGCTATCCAGGATCTCAGTGCTCATCATTTGTGGCCTACTTGTCAGTCTGTTTCACTGTTTTTGCCAGTATGCTTAACTGTGTCACTGGAGTCCTGCTAACCAGAACTCCAGTGCTTATGCTCTCTTTGGTTCCACATTTGTACTTACATACTGGTAGCCCAGTATTTCACTCCAAATTGGCATACTGGACCCCCCTTATAAGTCCCTAGTATATGGAACCTAGGAAGCCAGGGCATTTGAGTTCTAGGGGATCCTTATGGGCTGCAGCATTTCTTTTGCCGCCCATAAGGAGCCGATACAAAGGCTTCTACAGGACTGCCATTTCAGCCTGTGTGAAATAGTGCATGCCCTTTTTCACAGCCATTTTCACTGCAGCAGGTCACTTATAAGTCATCTATACATCAGGCCTTCAGATCCTGAAGGGTGGGTGCAAAGTGCCTGTGTGTGAGGGCACCCCTGCACTAACAGAGGTGTCCCCACATTGTCCAGGCCCATTTTAAGTGTGCACTGTACATAGGTCAATATCTAGGCACAGCTTCACAATGGTAACTCCGAATATGGCCATGTAAGGTGTCCAACAACTGGGAATTCTACCCCGATACTGATTCCAGTATTGGTTGCACAGTTCCATGCATTCTGGGGGCTCCACAGTGGACCCCCAGTACTGCCATACCAACCTCCTGAGGTTTTTGCACTGCAGCCTCAGCTGCTGCCACCTCACAGACAGGCTTCTGCCATCCTGGCGCTTGAGCAGCTCAATCACAGGAAGGCAGAATAATGCATTTCCTTTAGGAGAGGGGTGTTACCCCTCTCCCTTTGGAAATAGGTGTTACAGGCATGGGGAGGGTATCCTCCTAGAGCCTCTGGAAATGCTTTGAAGGGCACAGACGGTGCCCTCCCTACATAATCCAGTCTACACCGGTTCAGGGACCCTCAGACCCTGCTCTGGTGCAAAACTGGACAAAGGTAAGGGGAGTGACAACTCCCCTGTCCATTACCACCCCAGGGTTGGTGCCCAGAGCTCCTCTAGAGTGTCCCTGGGATTTGCCATCTTGGATTCCAAGGTGCTGAAAATTATGGCAACAATTACTATTTCTTAGATGCAAATTCATATCAGTTCAAATGTCTGGATATACTGGAATAAAACACATTTAAACCAGTTATTCACAAACTACAAAACAGTTAGCGGGCACACGTATATACAAATTCCTACATTTTGGCAAAGTCAATTTTCAGTTATATATCTATGTAGACATGTTATCTATTTATAGAATATTTTTGCACAAAAATAGAAATGGGTATGAGGCAAATGAAATCAAATGAACAATTTATTAAACACAAGAATAAATCCATATAGGACCTAGATCCTGTGAGCACTATCCTGGGAGATATGGGCCTTGAGGCCCTGTTCTCCCTAGTTAGGTGAGGAGAGGGGAGTTCAGTCTCCTCATCCCTAAAATCATCCCTATCTGAGGGGAGGTCTTCCTCCTCCTTTGTATATTCTGCCAAGAGCTCTTGGAGCTTCAACTTGGTAGGTTTGGAACATGTTTTAATGTTATTCAGTCTGCAGAGGGATCTTAACTCTCCCGTCCATAGATGGAAGCAAGGAGTGAGGTTGAACTCACAACCATGTCCTCTGAGCTGCTCATTTTGTTGCCAAAATTGGGGATTACTTTTAGGAACTAAAAACCTACTTCTAGCTACTTACCCCTAACTACAGTAACTTTTAATTTGGAAAACAATGCTAAAGGGACTTAACCAAGGCACTAGCAGGACTTTAAAATGTTTTAAAATAAATTGTCAAATTCAAAAATCTGCTACTAAAAGCTATTTTGGAACTTAGTCGTGTGAGCAGGTATTGGCTGAGTATTCTAGCAATTGCAAAATCATAGTACAGAGTACAGGGGTTCCCCAGAGGCTTAACAGAGGCTAAAGTAGATAATACTAATGCTCTCTTTTGTGGTAGTGTGGTCGAGCAGTTAGGCTTTTTAGAGGGTAGTTCAAAGCATTTTTTTGTACACACACAGGCAGTAAATAAACCACACACTCAATGACTAACTCCAGGCCAATTGTTTTTGCAGGAGGCTGGCCTGGCTTATACTGGGTACCTTGTGGTACTTACACCCTGTGCCGGGTCCATGTTATCCCTTTTTAGTAGAATAGAGGTGTTTCTAGCAGTTTAGGCTGATAGAAGGTAGCTATGGCAAAGCAGGTTATTCTGAACTAGGAGACATGCAAAGCTCGTACTATACCACTTATATCATGTAGCACAATATCATAAGAAAACACAATACTCAGAGTTACTAACAATAAAGGTATTTTATTTTAGTGACAATATGCCAAAAGTATCTCAGAGAATACCCTCACTTAGGAGGTAAGTAATATACACAAGTTATATGTACACAAACCCAAAACAGGTAAGTAACAGTAAGAAAAGTAGTGCAAACAATGTAGAATCACAATATGATGCAGTAGGCAAACATAGGTCTAGGGGCAACACAAACCATATACTCCAAAAGTGGAATGCAAATCACGAATGGACCCCAGACCTATGGGAGATTGTAGAGGGTCGCTGGGACTGTGAGAAAACAGTAAGGGTGTCCAAAATACCCCACCCCAAGACCCTAGAAAGTAGGAGTAAAGTTACCCCACTACCCCAGAAAGACACAATAGTTGTGAAAGGGGGATTCTGCAAGAACCACAAGCACCAGCAAAACACTGAAGACAGATTCCTGGACCTGAGGACCTGAAAAGAAAGGGGACCAACTTCAAGAGTTGCGATAGTGTCCGGGGGGGCAGGAGCCCAGGAAACTCTAGATGAAGGTGCAAAAGGGCTGCCTCTTGGTGGAAGAAGCCAAAGATTCTGCAACAACGAAAAGGGTTAGGAACTTTTCCTTTGGATAGAAGATGTCTCACGGTGTGCTGGATGTTGCAGAAGTGTTTCCATGCAGAAATACAGCAAACAAGCCTTGCTACCTGCAAGAGTCGCAGTTGAGGTTTTTGGGTGCTGATGGGGACCAGGAAGGACCAGGGTGTCGCCCCTTGGAGGAGGAGACAGGGGGGGCACTAAGCAACTCAGAGAGCCCCTGCAGAAGCAGGCAGCACCTGCAGAAGTACCAGAGCAGGCACTTGGAAGTTCTGTGAACTCAGAGTCACAAAAGAAGGGTCCCACGACGTCGGAGTCCTTCTCAGAGAGTTGAGCACTGCAGGAAGGAGTGCTGGGGACCCAGGCTAGGCTGTGCAAGAAGTGCACAGAAGCCGGAGCAGCTGCAAATCATGCAGTACACAGGTTTGCTGTCTGGCACTCACCTCCACCAAATTTGGATAGAATGGCCACTGGACTGTGGGAGACACTTGAACCCAGCTCCTGTGTTCCAGGGACCACGCTTGTCAGGATGAGAGGGGACCCAGAGGACCGGTGGGGCAGTCTTTTGGTGCCTGTGTTAGCAAGGGGAAGATTCCGTCAATCCACGGGAGATTTCTTCTGGGCTTCCAGTGCAGGGTGAAGGCAGACAGCCCTCAGAGCATGCAGTCAAAACAGTTGAAAAAGCTGGCAGGATGAGGCGGTACAATGTTGCTGGTGGTCGTCTTGCTATTTTGTTGCGGTTTTGCAGGCGTCCTGGAGCAGTCAGTGTTCGATCCTTGGCAGAAGTCAAAGAGGGAAGTGTAGAGGAACTCTGGTGAGCTCTTGCATTCGTTATCTGAGGAATAGCCAGATGAGAGACCCTAAATAGCCAGAAAAGAAGGTTTGGCTACTAAAAGAGGTAAACACCTATGGGGAGGGGTCTCTGACGTCACCTGCTGGCACTGGCCACTCAGAGCAGTCCATTGTGCCCCAACACCTCTGAATCCAAGATGGCAGAGGTCTGGGACATACTGGAGGAGCTCTGGGCACCTCCCCTGGGAGGTACTGGTCAGGGGAGTGGTCACTCCCCTTTCCTTTGTCCAGCTTCGCGCCAGAGCAGGGATGGGGGATCCCTGAACTGGTGTAGACTGGCTTATGCAGAGATGGGCACCGTCTGTGCCCATCAAAGCATTTCCAGAGGCTGGGGGAGGCTACTCCTCCCCAGCCCTTCACACCTATTTCCAAAGGGAGAGAGTGTAACACCCTCCCTCAGAGGAAATCCTTTGTTCTGCCTTCCTGGGACTGGGCTTCCCAGACCCCAGGAGGGCAGAATCCTGTCTGAGGGGTTGGCAGCATCAGCAGCTTCAGTAGAAACCCCGTAAAGGCAGTTTGGCAGTACCCGGGTTCTGTGCTAGAGACCCGGGGGATCATGTTATATGGCCATGTTCGGAGTTACCTTTGTGACCCTACACCTATGTGTACCTGTGACCTATGTGTAGTGCACGCGTGTAATGGTGTCCCCGCACTCACAAAGTCCGGGGAATTTGCCCTGAACAATGTGGGGGCACCTTGGCTAGTGCCAGGGTGCCCACAAACTAAGTAACTTGGCACCTAACCTTCACCAAGTGAGGGTTAGACATATAGGTGACTTATAAGTTACTTATGTGCAATGAAAATGGCTGTGAAATAACATGGACGTTATTTCACTCAGGCTGCAGTGGCAGTCCTATGTAAGAATTGTCTGAGCTCCCGATGGGTGGCAAAAGAAATGCTGCAGCCCATAGGGATCTCCTGGAACCCCAATACCCTGGGTACCTAAGTACCATATACAAGGGAAATGTATGGGTGTACCAGTGTGCCAATGAGAATTGGTAAAATTAGTCACGAGCCTGCAGTGACAATTTTAGAAGGCAAAGAGAGCATAAACACTGAGGTTCTGGTTAGCAGAGCCTCAGTGATACAGTTAGGCACCACACAGGGAACACATAGAGGCCACAAACTTATGAGCACTGGGGTCCTGGCTAGCAGAATCCCAGTGACACATATCAAACACACTGACAACAAAGGGTTTTCACTATGAGCACTGGGCCCTGGCTAGCAGGATCCCAGTGAGACAGTAAAAACACCCTGACATATACTCACAAACAGGCCAAAAGTGGGGCTAACGAGAGTAGAAAGAGACTACCTTCCTACACAACCCCCCCAAACGAAGGACAATAAGGCTAACCTTGGCCAGTTGAGTCTTTATTGTCTAAGTGGTGATAAGTGGAGAATAGTTCTGCAATAGACTGGTTTCTCCCTTTATCATCCACTACATGGTTACTTCCCTGTGGGGATGTAAACCACCCTGTTTGATGTTTTTTAGCTAGCCAACAATGTGAAGTCATATTCTCCGAGTTCTTATTAGTTTGGTTAAGTTTAGAGCTGTGGGAATTGTCCACTGGACCTATATCAAGTGATGAGAATGCCAGGCAGGGATGCTGTCTCAGTAAAGCCAAAGCTGGGCAAAAACGTTGTCCATATGGCTGTAAGAGAGAACAGGGATGCTGTTTCTCTTGAGATGGAGCAGGGCAGGGACGCTGTCCTATGAGCTCCACACTAGGGTAGGGCTGCTGTCCTAAGTGTAGTGAGGCAGTGCAGGTTTGCTGCTCTAAAGTTTCTCTGGGAGGGTTGGAGGGATGCTCCATGTTAACTAAAATGGTGCACTTTTTCTCACCAATATTAGTTATCCCACAGAGAGGTACTTCTACCTCAGGGAGTTCAGCTGTGCTAGCTGATGGTTCCCTTGGTACAGGTGCCACCCTAGGAGAGGTTTCACCCACCACAGGAATTGCATCCTGAATGGCAGGGTGGGTAGGGGATACTTTGATGCCCTTTTTACCTGTTGTTGGAGAAGGATCCTGAGTTTTCAGGCCTTTTTTTCTCCTTTGCTTTTTCATTTCAGCTGAAATGAGAGGAAGCAATTCCTCAGGGATACCCAGCATGGCTGCATGGGTATTAAACTCTACCTCTGCCCAACCTGAGGCCTCTAGGTTATTACCTAAGACACAGTCTACAGGTAAGCTAGGTGATACTACTACCTCCTTAGGGCCAGTAACTCCACCCCAACTAAACTGTATTATAGCTAAGGGAAGGAACTTAGTGGAGTTATGGACATCAATAATCTTGCACTGTTGTCCAATGATGTGTTGTTCAGGAGACACTAGGTTTTCAGTCACCAAAGTGATACTGGCACCTGTGTCCCTGTAGGCCTGAGCCTCAACACCATTTATGGAAACTGTCTGCCTGTACTTATCCATTGTAAGGGGGCAAGCAGCCAGTGTGGCAAGGTCAATGCCACAAGGAGTGACAGAAGCTGTCTTGGTACTGACTACCCCAGTTTCTATGATGGACCCATAAGTGAACCCAACTACACCCTTATTTTGACTGTTGCCAACAGTCCCACCACTATTGCCACTACTGCTAGGGGCACTAGAGTTTGATGTATTAGTGGTGGTAGGCTCAGGGGGTTTACCTGGGCAAGGCTTATCCCCTGGCCTATGGCCTTTAATTATACACACATAGCACCAAGGCTTTTTAATGTGTGTGGGTTGTGAAGAAGAGGAAGAAGATGATTTATCCCCACCCCCTGAAGAGTGTTTAGGATTTGAAGAAGGATCCTTAGTTTTACCTTTATCCCAAAGCTTATTCTGAGATTTCTCACCCTCTTTCTTCTTGCCATTCTTGTCACCTCCTGTATGAACGTTTCTGTTCACTCTTGTTCTGACCCATTTGTCTGCCTTCTTTCCCAATTCTTGGGGAGAGGTTAGATCTGAGTCTACCAAGTACTGGTGCAACAAATCAGACACACAATTGTTAAGAATATGCTCTCTCAGAATAAGATTATACAGGCTTTCATAGTCAGAAACTCTACTGCCATGCAACCAACCTTCCAAGACCTTCACTGAACAATCCACAAAATCTGTCCAGTCTTGAGAGAACTCTTTTCTGGTGTCTCTGAACTTAATCCTGTATTGTTCAGTGGTTAAGCCAAATCCATCCAAGAGTGCATCTTTCAAAACTTTGTAATTATTGGCATCACTTTCCCTGACAGTAAGGAGCCTATCCCTACCCTTTCCAGTGAAAGATAGCCACAAGATAGCAGACCACTGCCTTTGAGGGACCAACTGTACCATACAGGCCCTCTCAAGTGCAGCAAACCACTTGTTAATGTCATCCCCCTCCTTGTAAGGGGGGACTATCTTATGCAGATTCCTGGAATCTTGCTCTCTAACAGGATTGCTATCAGAAATACTACTGCTGCCACCATGAGGAACTAACCCAATCTCTATCTTTCCCTCTCTATGTCTAGGGATTCCCTATCTAAGGCCAGCTGCTGCTGTTTAAGCTTCAGTCTGGTCTCTTCTACCCTCAGCTTTCTGAGTTCCTTTTCCATTAAGTTATCCCCGTAATGTTTGGACACAGAGGAAATGTGGGAATTTTCAGAGAGAGACCTGTCCCTAACTGGCTGTACCCTAGTAACCTGGCCTCTAGGAGTGAAAGATGTCCTACTGACGTGTGACCCTCTAACACTACCAGTGTCACTAGGTGCCCTGCTAGAGGGCAGGACTTTGTAAGAACCCTCCCCAGCTTCTTCAGGGAACTCCCCTGAGTCTGACTGGGAAGCTTCCCCTTTTTCTACCCTCTCCTGAGATGGGCCAGACTGGTTCTGGTCATCTTCAATTAGCATGTTAAAGAGAAACTCTTTTGTTGGATTCTTACCTATACTTAAACCTCTATCCAGGCAAAGACCCCTCACACTTTTAAAGTTCAAACTATCATATGTTGCATTAACATTTTTGGGAGTGGGCTCTACTGAAGACATGATAGAAAAGATTTAAGGATAATGAGAGAAAAAGTTTCAGAACTTTAGAAAGCACAGAGAAAAAACTTTTTCAAACTTTGGGAAAACTTTTAGAAGTTTTCAAAACTTTTCAGAAACTTCGTTAAAAGTTTTAGAATAGAAAAGTAAACTGTTTTGGTTCAATGTACATATACTGAACTATTTGGTATATGATTTTCTAATGAAAAGCACCAAATGACAAAGTGTAAAGCAGTTGCAAGTACTCATCCCACCGCTGCACCCCCAATGTAGGAGGCTGGCCTGGCTTATAGTGGGTACCTTGTGGAACTTATACCTTGTGCCAGGTCCAGTTATCCCTTATTAGTAGAATAGAGGTGTTTCTAGCAGCTTAGGCTGATAGAAGGTAGCTATGGTAAAGCAGCTTAGGCTGAACTAGGAGACATGCAAAGCTCCTACTATACCACTTATATTAAATAGCACAATATCATAAGAAAACACAATACTCAGAGTTACTAAAAATAAAGGTACTTTATTTTAGTGACAATATGCCAAAAGTATCTCAGAGAATACCCTCACTTAAGAGGTAAGTAATTTACGCAAGTTATATGTACACAACCCCAAAACAGGTAAGTAACAGTAAGAAAAGTAGTGCAAACAATGTAGAATCACAATAGGATGCAATAGGCAAACATAGGTCTTGTAGAGGGTCACTGGGACTGTGAGAAAACAGTAAGGGTGTCCAAAATACCCCACCCCAAGACCCTAGAAAGTAGGAGTAAAGTTACCCTACTACCCCAGAAAGACACAATAGTCGTGATAGGGGGATTCTGCAAGAACCACAAGCAGCAGCAAAACACTGAAGACAGATTCCTGGACCTGAGGACCTGAAAAGGAAGGGGACCAAGTCCAAGAGTTGCGATAGTGCCCGCGGGGCAGGAGCACAGGAAACCCCAGATGAAGGTACAAAAGGGCTGCCTCCGGGTGGAAGAAGCCGAAGATTCTGCAACAACGAAAAGGGCTAGGAACTTCTCCTTTGGATGGAAGATGTCCCACGGCGTGCTGGATGTTGCAGAAGTGTTGCCACCCAAAAATACTGCAAACAAGCCTTCCTAGCTGCAAGGGTTGCAGTAGAGGTTTTTGGGTGCTGCTGGGGACCAGGAAGGACCAGGATGTCACCCCTTGGAGGAGGAGACAGAGGGGGCACTCAGCAACTCAGAGAGCCATCGCAGAAGCAGGCAGCACTCGCAGGAGTACCAGAGCAGGCACTTGGAAGTTCTGTGAACTCAGAGTCACGAAAGGAGGGTCCTACAATGTCGGAGTCTAACTCAGAGGGTTGAGCACTGCAGGATGGAGTGCTGGGGACCCAGGCTAGGCTGTGCACAAAGGAATCCTTGGAGAAGTGCACAAAAGCCGGAGCAGCTGCAAATCACGCAGTACACAGGTTTGCTGTCTGGCGTGGGGAGGCCAGGACTTACCTCCACCAAATTTGGACAGAAGGGCCACTGGACTGTGGGAGACACTTGGACCCAGCTCCTGTGTTCCAGGGACCACGCTCGTCAGGATCAGAGGGGACCCAGAGGAGAGGTGATGAAGTTTTTTGGTGCCTGTGTTAGCAAGGGGAAGATTCCGTCGACCCATGGGAGATTTCTTCTTGGCTTCCAGTGCAGGGTGGAGGCAGACAGTCCTCAGAGCATGCACCACCAGGAAACAGTCGAGAAAGCCGGTAAGATGAGGTGCTACAATGTTGCTGGTAGTCGTCTTGCTACTTTGTTGCGGTTTTGCAGGCGTCCTGGAGCAGTCAGCGGTCGATCCTTGGCAGAAGTCGAAGAGGGAAGTGCAGAGAAACTCTGGTGAGCTCTTGCATTCGTTATCTGAGAAATAGCCCAGATGAGAGACCCAAAATAGCCAGAAAAGGAGGTTTGGCTACTAAAAGAGGCAAGCACCTATGAGGAGGGGCCTCTGACGTCACCTGCTGGCACTGGTCACTCAGAGCAGTCCATTGTGCCCCAACACCTCTGAATCCAAGATGGCAGAGGTCTTGGGCACACTGGAGGAGCTCTGGGCACCTCACCTGGGAGGTACTGGTCAGGGGAGTGGTCACTCCCCTTTCCTTTGCCAAGTTTCACGCCAGAGCAGGGCTGGGGGATCCCTGAACCGGTGTAGACTGGCTTATGCAGAGATGGGCACCATCTGTGCCCATCAAAGAATTTCCAGAGGCTGGGGGAGGCTACTCCTCCCCAGCCCTTCACACCTATTTCCAAAGGGAGAGGGTGTAACACCCTCTCTCAGAGGAAATCCTCTCTGAGGGGCTGGTAGCAGCAGCAGCTGCAGTGGAAACCCCGGAAAGGCAGTTTGGCAGTACCTGGGTTCTGTGCTAGAGACCCGGGGGATAATGTTACATGGCCATGTTCGGAGTTACCATTGTGACGCTACACATAGGTAGTGACCTATGTGTAGTGCATACGTGTAATGGTGTCCCCGCACTCACAAAGTCCGGGGAATTTGCCCTGAACAATGTGGGGGCACCTTGGCTAGTGCCAGGGTGCCCGCACACTAAGTAACTTGACACCTAACCTTCACCAAGTGAGGGTTAGACATATAGGTGACTTATAAGTTACTTATGTGCAGTGAAAAATGGCTGTGAAATAACATGGATGTTATTTCACTCAGGCTGCAGTGGCAGTCCTGTGTAAGAATTGTCTGAGCTCCCTATGTGTGGCAAAAGAAATGCTGCAGCCCATAGGGATCTCCTGGAACCACAATACCCTGGGTACCTAAGTACCATATACAAGGGAATTATATGGGCGTACCAGTGTGCCAATGAGAATTGGTAAAATTAGTCACTAGCCTGCAGTGACAATTTTAGAAAGCAGAGAGAGCATAAACACTGAGGTTCTGGTTAGCTGAGCCTCAGTTATACAGTTAGTCACCACACAGGGAACACATATAGGCCACAAACTTATGAGCACTGGGGTCCTGGCTAGCAGGATCCCAGTGGCACATATCAAACACACTGACAACGTGGGGTTTTCACTATGAGCACATATACTCACAAACAGGCCAAAAGTGGGGGTAACAAGGCTAGAAAGAGGCTACCTTCCTACAGTTTTTATGTAGCAAAAATGTATTTTGTTACACATAAATAGCAATAATATATTTTAAAAGTTGACACATTGCAATTATTTTCAAACAGTTCTGGGGGAAGAAAAGTTATTACAGTTTTGAGGTAAGTATAAGACATACAGTTCCAGTGTACGGGGGTTAGGATATCCACATGTTGGGGTTCAAGTTAACCCCAAGCACCTAACATTAGCAACATGGAATCAGTCGGGTGCAGAGGTCAAAGTTGATGCAAGATTTATAATGTGTTCCAATGGAGTCTGGGGGCACTCGGAATTGGATCTGCCAGCAGGTAAGTACCGGCATCTTTAGAGGGCAGACCTGGGGGTTTAGGAGAGCACCATGGGTGCCACAGGTCAGCACCTGGGACACCTGGACACAGGCTGTGGGCGTCAGGTGCAGAGTGGACAGAGTCACGGATCTGGGGCAGTTCTCGAGTCCTTTGCTGGAATTTCTTTCTGGACAGGGCCGCTGTCTATAGGAGATCATGGTCCTCTGGAGTGCAGGCAGTCCTCTCGGGGCTTTTAAGAGGTAGCTGGTCCTGTGGGATGTGTTGCCTTTTTGTAGCAGGGGATTCAGAAGCTGTATACAGGCCAGTAGGACTGGGGCCAATTCAGTTGGTGTCTTAAGTCTTCTCTGCTGGGGATCAGAGTACCAGTCCTTCTTTTTCTTCTTCTCGTCTACTTCAGGTCACCAGGAATCTGCTGAGCTAGGTTCAGGGGTGCCCCTAAATACTAGATTTAGGAGTTTTACAGGGGTCAGAGGGCAGTAGCCAATGGCTACTGTCCCTGAGGGTGGCTACGCCCTTCCTGTGTCCACTCACTTGTGGGGGGAGCACACTCCTAACCCTATTGGTCCCATTTGGTCAGAAACTTGTCTGGAAGTAGCAGGCTGACACAGACCAGTCAGTCATGCACTAGAAGTATGGGTAAAATACAGGGGGCATCTCTAAGATGCCCTCTGGGTGCATTTTCCAATAAACCCAACACTGCCATCATTGTGGGTTTATTGTGCTGGGAAGTTTGATACCAAACTTCCCAGAATTCAGTGAAGCCATCATGGAGCTGTGGAGTTTGTAATGACAAACTCCAAGCCCATGCACTCAATATGGCCACACTGCACTTACAATGTCTAATAATGGAATTAGGCACTGTAGGGGAATATTGTTCATGCAGCTATACCCTCAATTGTAGTATAGTGTACCCTGCCTTAGGGCTGTAAGGCCTACTAGAGGGGTGACTTACCTATGCCAAAGGCAGTGGTTTGTGGGCAAGGCACCCTGAGGTGGCTGCCATGTCGACTTTGTTTTTTTCTCCCCACTGACACACACAAGTGGCAGTGGCAGTGTGCATGTGCTTTGTGAGGGGTCCCCTAGGGTGGCTTAACACATGCTGCGGCCCTTGAGGTCCTTCCCTGGCCACCCGGCCCCAGGTACCCTGGGTGCCCTTTACAAGGGACTTAGCTGTGTACTATGGGTGTGTCAATTGTGGGAACATGGTACAGTTTTAGAGAAAGAACACTGGAGCTGGGACCTGGTGAGCAGGATCCCAGCACACTTTCAGTCAAGTCAGCATCGATATCAGGGAAAACATGGGGGAAGCAACTATGCCAAAACGAGCACTTTCCAACACACAGACATAGTTTAATGTTAAACTTGTTCCACAAGGGAATCCCACCTTCAGGAATCCGCTGTTAAGACAATGCCAGCACAACTGTGAAATCTAAATATGCATGGTGCAATCCTGCCACCCTGAAGGGCACGGTGTAATGTTAGCCTGCAGAGGAGTCTGCTGCATTGTTAGAGGTGCACTGCTTACACTACGGGAAACACTGTCAAGGCAGACAGAGGCTCAGCCAGCAGACAACTAAATAGGACAGACTAGAATCCATCTGCTTGAAAGAAAACTTGTAAACGCCACCACAGAGGGACGACAAGATCTGCATCAGGCCTGAACTATGAGCAGCAGATTCTCGCTGCTGACAACATTTCTCTGTGAAATTGACAGGTTTTGAATCCAAATACTCTTATGCCTTTGCCTGAAAGTGAAACATCAGATAATTTTGAGCATGGTTGTCTTGGTGTCACAGATTTATGTACCAATGTACCATGATGTCACAGATATATGTACCAATGTACCATGGTACTCAATTGTTGCAAAGGATTAGCTGATGTGGTGTGTTTTGCCTCTTGGCACGTTGAAGCTGTCACTGCAAATCTGCATCTAGAGCAATGTCCTGACCTCAGTCCAGGTGACTGGATCCTTAAAAAGAAGTATGTGAGAGTCCTGTCTGAAGCCAAGGTGGAAGGTTCCTACAAAGTCATACTGATCACAAATATAGCTGTCAAATGTGCCAGAGTACCAAACTGGGTACATGATCACAGGGATCCGTATGAAGGAATAGTGTTCTATGAACCAGAGCTGGGAGCACTAGTGAATGTACCACTGCAACTTGTACAGTTAACTCAAGTTTGTGTTCAAAGACAGCAAGAAGAAAAGAGAGGTGAAGAACTGCAGACAGGTGAAGAAATCTAACTGTTGGATATCTCACAGAGTGGCATTGGAGCTCATAGTGCTGAAGGTCAAACTTAAGCTGAGGCAACTGTCGATACACCTTCAGGGCAACAAGAAGACCCAGGTAAAGGAACAAGTACTGAACTAAGACCCAGAAGAAACTCCCACAATGTTAAATGGCCAAAAGCTTACAGTCGGATTAAATTGAAATCAAGTGTGTCATTTGGATCCAAACAACCAACAACTGAGGAAGACACAGAATCAAGTGGTATAAGTGACACAGAAGGAGAGCAACAAATGCTAAGAAGATCCAAAATAACGAGAGTGCCTTGTTGAAGTTATTCAGCACCTGTATGGACTCATTATGTGAGCCTAGTGCTATACATCCCAATTTCAGATCTACATGATTGGAATAAATAACGGCCTGAACCACCCGCAGTTGGTACAACAAATAGGCTGAGACTCATATTCAAAACTGAAAAATTTAGAAAGATTTGTTAAATGAACCAAATAAATAGAGACTGACAACATTGTTAGGGTCAAAAAGAAGATAAGAAGAGAACGTAGGTCCGAGGCAGCAGTAGAAGAGTAGGGATAACATTTTAAAAGAACATGGAGAAGGGTTAAGGAAGGCTATACGATGATTGACTAATCTGCATTGCAAGACAGGAACATAATTAAGAATTTACAACATTAGCATTGCTGTTACATTTACCATTTTATAAGATCTGACTCTAGACTAATGTGTGTCCTAACCATAAATATGTGTAAAATTACTTTAGGAATTAAATTTACACTAATAGTTTTACCAACAGTAGCAATATTTTTATTAATACACTTTACATCAGAGAAATCTGTATCTACATTTATCAACACAACCTCCATGCCAGACTTTGATAAACACAAGTTTAAAGCTTCATTTGTAGATTACATGAAGGAAGATTATTCATCAAATGTTTATTCCAGATTAGTTCAAGAGTATCTACAAGCTATTGGTGCAAAAGATGGTTGTTTGTGTACACCTTCATCGGCTAATTAGTGTTATCAATCGGATCTCTAGTTGGCAAGGGTATGCACCTAATCAAAGTAGGGACCACCACTCTAGTCAGGGTAAGCCAGAAACACACTAAAAGATAACCCATGCTCATCGTCAGGCAGCTTTGCACAGAGCAGTCTGGCTTATCTAAGGAGGAAATGTGTGAAGTATTTTTGCAACACACACACACACACACACACACACAAATACAATGAAAACACCATAAAAAGACAACACACCAGGTTAAAATATATATATATATATATATATTTTAATAGTTTAAGACCTAATCAACAAAAATCCAATGAGTAGAAGTCAAGTTATGACTTTGTAAGAATTATAAAGAGTTCTGGCACTTGGAAGCAAATAGCGCTTTTAAAGGCTATTTGAGGTCACGCAGGACTGGGGCAAAGCCAACAGTTCAAGCTTGTGAGTTACCCCCACTTTTAGCCTATTTGTTAGTGTGTGTCAGTGTTTTTTCACTGCGTCACTGAGATACTGCTAGCCAGGACCCCAGTGCTCATAGATAAAAACCTATATGTCAGTGTGTTTTGCCTGTCTCACTGGGATCCTGCTAGCCAAGACCCCAGACCTCATAGTTTGTGGCCTAATGTGTGTGTTGTCATTAGTGCTTGACTGTTTCACTGAGGCTCTGCTAAGCAGAACCTCAGTGCTTATGCTCTCTCTACTTTTAACTTGGTCACTATAGGCTAGCGGCTTCATTTACCAATTTCAATTGGCACACTGGACCCCCTTATAAGTCCCTAGTATATGGTACCTAGGTACCCAGGGCATTGGGGTTCCAGGAGATGCTTATGGACTGCTGCATTTCTTTTGCCACCCATATGGAGCTCAGACAAACCCTTTCACAGGACTGTCACTGCAGCCTGCGTGAAATAACGCACATGTTATTTCACAGCCATTTTCACTGCACTTAAGTAACTTATAAGTCACCTACAAGTCTAACCTTCACTTGCTGAAGGTTAGGTGCAAAGTTACTAAGTGTGAGGGCACCCTTGCACTAGCAAACGTGGCCCCACATAGTTCAGGGCCATGTCCCGGGACTTTGTGAGTGCAGGGACGCCATTACATGCGTGCACTACATATAGGTCAATACCTATATGTAGCTTCACAATGGTAACTCCGAATGAGGCCATGTAACATGTCTAAAATCATGGAATTGTCCCCCATGTCAAATCTGGTATTGGGGAACCAATTCCATGCATCCACGGGGCTCCACGATGGGCCCCGGGTACTGCCAAACCAGCTCTCTGGGGTTTTCTCTCCAGCTACTGCTGCTGCCACCCCACAGACAGGGTTCTGCCCTCCTGGGGTTTGGGCAGCCCAGTCCCACGATTTCAGAACAAAGCATTTCCTCTGAGAGGAGGGTGTTACACCCTCTCTCTTTGGAAAAAGAGGTGAAAGGCTGGGGAGGGGTAGCCTCTCCCAGCCTCTGGAAATGCTTTGAAGGGCACAGATGGTGCCCTCCTTGCATAAGTCAGTCTACACTGGTTTAGGGAACCCCCAGTCCCTGCTCTGGCACGAAACTGGACAAGGGAAAGGGGAGTGACCACTCCCCTGTCCATCACCACCCCAAGAGTGGTGCCCAGAGCTCCTCCAGTGTGTTCCAGACCTCTGCCATCTTGTTTCAAGAGGTGTAAGGGCACTCTGGAGGCCTCTGAGTGGCCAGTGCCAGCAGGTGACGTCAGAGACCCCTCCTGATTGGTCCTTACCTGATAACATAGCCAATCCCCCTCTCAGGGCTATTTAGGGTCTCTCCTGTGGGTTCTCTTCAGATTCTACTTGCAAGTTTCCAGCAGGAATCCTCTGCAACTACTACTTCATCCTCTGACCTCGGATCAACCGCAGCCTGCTCCAGGAACCGCTGTAACAGCAACAAAGTATCCACAAGGGATACTTTTCTTCTGCAACTTCAGCTCCAGCCAGCAACTGCAACAGTTTCCATGGTGTGCACGCTCTGGGGACACCCTGTCTTCACCCTGCACCAGAGAGACCGAAGAAATCTCCTGTGGGGTGACGAAGTCACGCCCCTGCTCACGCAGGCACCTTCCAAGTGGATAACCGTTACTCCTGGAGTCTACATTATAACATAATATCAATTAAATCCTTCAAACATCTAACTAACCCTTGATACCACCACATTAATCTAAACAAATGCACACTTAAGTGGACTTCTCAGTGCATCTTTCTACAGTCAATTCATTAGTACTTTGGTTAACATAATGCATAAACTGTCACATATTGATAACTTCTGTGACATGAGGGACAGCACTAAGGCTCTTGCTACATCAAGAGTAATCTAACATGCTTCATGAATCCATTAGCAAAGGCTTTTATCATGATGTTGGAGGAAAGGAGAGCACATTTTGCAGAAAACAAATTATAAAAAGGAGGCTGTATGGAAGAATGTATGGAGAAGAGAGGAAGATGTATTTAGGCGAAAGATGTCTGTCCAAAGTTAAAATTAGAGAAGAGACACAAGGGAAAAGCTTGTGTGTGTAAAAGAAGAAATAGTGCTAGAAAAAGACTTTTATCAAACAGTAATTGTGAACATGTTTTGAACTGTCAGGCGGGACATGGCATATTTTGCAGGGTGATGATCCTACTATGCCTGGAGTGTACTTTCTTTTTAGAGAGAATAATTATTTGAGATTACCGAACGATTGGGAAGAAATTTGCTACTTAGGTTTGCTATTTTCGAAAATGTAATAGGTACAGAATTTAACTGCTTTGACAACAAAACATGCACACAGATACTTAAACAGTGTGAATGAGGAAACCCAACTTGTTAGAGACACATTTGGAGCTATTATACCAGCAGTAGGGGTGATACTAAATGATGAATAGATTATAAATCTTCCAACATAATAGATAAATTGGTAACTAGTACTTCTGGAGCATTATTAGTAGAACATACTTAATTAGTCATGATTAGATTAATGGTTTTGCAGAACAGGTATGCATTAAACATTTTAAGGGGTGGAGTCTGTAAGATCCTGAGAATTGAAAATTGTTGTAAAATATCCCAGATGGGAGTAAGAAGATTATAGATTATGCAAAGAACATTTCTGACCTTATGCTTGACATGGGACCTTTAGAGACTCCTAGTTTAGTACAACATGTAACTAAAGGTATTTCTACATTGGGTAATTGGATTAAAGCAGCAGGGAGAGGAATCCTCAAGGCAATATTAGTGTCCTTACTAATACTAGTCATCTGTTTCCTGTCCACACTACCAGTTTAAAAGGCTAGAAAAACATAATTAGAAGTGAAGCAAACAGAGACATGAATAAAAGAATAAAGGACTTAGAATAAGTGGGCTTAAAAATAAAGAATACAATAGGTTGAAGGAGAGAAAACTTGAAACGAAAGAGAAAAGAATCATTTGACAATGAGAATGAACTCTGAATACATCTGTGTTTACATTTTTTTGATGGCTCGAAACCATCATACGGGGAGACTGTAAGTGCATTTTACCAATCTAAAACATTATACTATAAACCGTCACTAGAATGAATTATAGGCCTCAACTAAACTATGCTTTTAAATGTAGTTTTGCATTCAAAATTGCACAGAGAATGTGCACTTTATTTGAGCTGCTGAAAAGCATATTTCATTCCTATTTCTTCCCTTTCCTGTTCTAATTGTTAGTTTGACCGGAGTCATGGCCATCAGTGTATATCTTTTCATGACACAAATGCTCTATGGTAGCAACTAGATGAGTAGAGGTAGTGTTAAAACATAGCTTTTTATCTGGTTGATCCATGTAGAATGCTTGCTGTGAGTATTTGGGGTGTACTACATGGTATGACTACGTAGCCATACCATGAAGTACACTCACAAATGCCGTCTTGGGTTCCAGTCAGGTACGTTTATTCAACCTGAAGCTCAACTCTGGGTAGCTGTCGCTATGAGCAGTAAGGCGTAGCAAAGGAACAATGTGTAAAGCATTTAACAACACCAAACAACTTAATGAGAAAGTCACACGACATGAAAAAAACAAGACACCAGGTTAGAAAAATAGATTTGATTTTTATGCATCTTTAGAAAACTTGACTATCACAATCCACCGAAGGGTTCCGGAAATGTAGATTTTCAAAGGAATAAATAACTTTAGCATCAACCTCAAATGAGCATTAGTCAAAAAAAACTTTAGAAACTTTTACAAAGTTTTGAAAAGTTAGTTCCGCAACTCCAGCCTGAGTTGGGTGACTCATTCCATCAGGAAAAAGGTCCAAGGGCCAGAGAGGATACTTTGGACTGTTACCTGGGCATCAGAGCATTTTCAGAGCGAGATCCAAACTTTACAGGATGATGTCATAGATGATAATGGAGTGATCCTGATGCTCAGGAATGTTGGCTCAAAGATGCACAAAGATGCACAATGATGTTCTAGATGCTGTGCGGTCCACGGGGATGAAGTCCTGTAGAGTCCTCGGTCCACAGGTGAGTGGGGGCGGCTCTGGACACGGATTCAGGGTCCCACAAAGACCTCTTTGCAGGGTTCCAATGGCTGCCGATGCAGACCTTGCGCTTTAGCAACACTGCTGTCATGGTGTAGATCTTTGGTGAAGGCTGGTGTCCCTCTCGAGTGACAAGTTCCCTGAGGGTACCATACGGTCCCTAGCGAATAGGCTATTTGGTCCCCTCCAACCTAGTGATGAAGTTCCTGTAATCTGTGGCATTTGGCTATCCGAGAATGCCACATTTTTCCTCCCTTCAAGATGGCACAACCCTTCCTCATTGTGAGGAGCAAGGTAACCCCCCCTGGAGGTGTGGCTACCTGGGAACAACACGCCCATGGTAGAATGATTTTGGGGTGAGTTTCCAGCCTCTGGCCCTGTCTTCATACTGTCTACAAGGACAAAAGGCATTCTGCTCAGGGGCATTGGGCCAGGCAATCAATCAAAGGCAGTTTCACCTCTGAAGGCACCTCCAGGCTAATTCCTTGAGTGGCCATCTTGACAGAAGAGGTGACACCTCGCTACTGCAGCACTGCCTTTGTCCTTGAGCCTGAGAGTCATTCACGCATCTCCCTAGGTGGCCAGAAAGCTGTCTGTATATGTGTGCCCCTGTGAGGCCGCTGGCAGAGCAAAGCACAGAGTGGTCACTTTTCTAAAAGTGATCAGAGCACAAAGTGGTCACTTTTCTAAAAGTGGCCAACAATTAATAGTGACATTCATTTTGACCTGCGCATCAGATCACATGTAATGTCCCACTTAATTTGATACCTCACATGACCTAGTTTGATAGTCCCAGTCAAAAGTTAGCCAGGTGGGGATGTCACCCAGTAACCCTGTGTCAGCCAATGGGGCTCCCAAGTTTACCCAAGGCAAAGTGCCCATTTGAAAGTGTTGCTGTTAAAACATACCAAAATATATATGTCTCACTCAACAAAATACAGCTTCCTGCTTTATGACTCTCTAGGCCTTCCTTAGGGGACACTTACATATGTTAAGGGGGCGGCAGGATTTGCTTTTGGTTTAAATGGCAAAGTCAAACTGACATTGAAAACACTATCCTTCCAGTCTGCATTTTGTGTCTTGTCACCCGAAGGGTGGTACCAATAGCGCTGGAGCCCTGTGTGGACACTCTGCCTTACATGCTCTTGGTTCCATATACTGGAGACTTATAAGTAAGTCAGGCCTTGCTAATTGGGTGTATCCAATTAGACATATACATATACCGAGGTCTGGTTAGCAGGCCTTAGTGCATATTCAGGGTCAAAAACCAGCAGCTAATAGTCTAAATGGGGACTCAAAAGTGAGGGAGATCGTGCGAAAAGCCTGTTCCCTTACACTTGCAATGATGGAATTAATCTTAACAGGTGTTCCTTTATAAATAGGCATTTTCAATAAAGCGTATGAAAAAGGAGAGGACTTCAATAGAATCGTATTCTACTTACCTTGACTTGCCTTTATTTCATAGACTTTCCTACAGTGGGAATGAGTCATAAAGTTGCAAAGTTGTTTTACAGAATGGTTAAATGTATCATGTATTTGGAATGTTTTTTGTTGAAACTTGCAAAGTCCATGGAAGCTGTCCTGTTCTCATGAAGGCGTCCACTTCTGATTGGATGTAGCTGAATGGTATTTACCAAAAACGTATAATTTGTTGCAGTATACAATGTTATGAAAACATTTTCTCAGATTAGATAGAGACACTTTCCTTAAGAGAGAGCACTCTGACTCTGAACGTTCTGACCTAAATTTTTTGCTGTCGTATCCCAGATTTACACTGAGATCTATTTTACTTTTGCTTTGACTTTGGGTAAACGTTTTAAAGGATCTCATAAACATCTCTTCGTGAGAAGTTCTTTTATGTGCTTTCACATCTAGTGTTAGAGCTCTCTATGAGCTCTATTTAGATTTCAACCTAGGCTTAAGTTTATCTAGAATAGGGACTAGATTGAATGGAACACGCTTCCTGCTACGTTCTGTAACTTTATTGATTTATGCTATGCTGATTAAACATTATGGCAAACTAAAACTTTAATAAATTCTTAAAACTATAATCTAAAATTCTCATTATTGAATCATAATCGAACGAAACTGATAAATAATTGTTATTAACTTATTTGATCGCAGTTGATTAATTTCTTTCTCACCCAAAAGACCTGGCCTCTTTAAAACAGTTGGGTGCAAGAACTTCACAATTGAGGTAAAAGAAGACTAATAATGATTGAAGTTTCCCTATAGTCCCCTTAGCACTTCTCATCAAAAGCCATTACTAAAATACATTATTTGTAAATATCTTATATGTTAACATTTCAAATGGTAAAGTGACACACAGTGCTTACTTTGTAAAAGAATGAGTGCCATTGTGCAAAGCTCTGCTCTGGTGGGGCTCTCAAATATCAGTTATGTTTATTTTAGCTGTCTTGCTTGCTGTCAATATCTGAAGAGGAAAAATAGGCGCTGGCCCCCAAAAGTTAGTGTCGTTCAGCCCCACCAGCAGCCACTGTCTCAAATTAAGCACATTGTATGTGATAAATGTAAACAAGTGTTATCAGCAGTAAATAACAGAATGAGCCACTGTTAATGGATTTATCTATTTTTAGGTATGTTTAAATGTTTTAAATGCTTCAGCAGTTAAGTGAAATGGCAGTCCCTGACCTCCCAGCTGGGTGGTAAAAGGCACCCATAATTGAGCTGAAGTGGGCCCATCAGATCCTTCCACTTCTGCACCATTGCATGTGCTGCACTAGTGGAGTTGTACAACTGACTTTGTGATTAACGCTTTGGCCACTCTTTATACAACTAGGAAGAACAGACACAGTTTTTATGAAATGTTGACAATTTAAGTGGTAGAAACAGCAAGGATAAACTGAACCTACGGTGCTCATGGATCAATGTATTTGTAAAAAGCTGATAGGTTTAAACTCAGTACTTGGAAGTGGTCTTTTTGGTGATATGATTAGCACAATGCAAAACAATTGAATCAATAAGTTAAAAGACAGATGCTATTTGGATGGATTTATCTGATTCCCCCAATCATGCCTGCTTGTGCCTGTGTATATGTTAATGCCAATGTGTGCATGCATAGCTGAGCACTGGCCCTTGCATATAGGTAGTAAGTTGAGACATATAGGAGACCCTTTCAAGGTATGATGGTGGCGACCCCTTAAAAAAAGCTGTCCTTCGCATATTGGTGGTAATTGCTGGCATGTTTTAGGCATCCAGGGCTAAATGATGCCCACCCTTGCTATTTCTGGCCCGGGCTAAATGATGGAAATGCTTGATATAAGGTGGAGTTTCAAAAAATGATGGTGCTCACTTTTGTTTTTATGCTGGCACTGGCATAATAGTGGTAATTCCTGGCATATTGAAGACATTCATAGCATGATGGTGCCCATTACCCACCCTTGATGTAATTATGGTCCTGTAATAATAACAGTTCCTAGCACACTATGGGTATCCATGACATGATGTTGAGCACTGACATAATGTTGATAATTTCTGACACAGTATGGGCACTTGTGTCAAGATGGTGCCCGCACCTGGCATAATGCAGGAATAACTGCGGGACGTCTTATCAGATTGTGGATATACCTTGCTTGAGATGGTGACACATTGGGCATTTGATGTTGTAGTAAATGGAAGAACAATGCTAAAAATTATAGATTGTTTTTCTAAAAAACAAAGGATGGTATTTCATGAAAAGTATTTTATAAGCTCATTATTTGCGTAAGCAGCATAATAGAATATTATTAAGCTCACAAGTCATCAAAGTTTCTGTGTTGTAGCAGGTGGCCCGGTCCCTCTGCACTGGAAATGACAAAACTGGAATGACATTACAGGAAGTAACATAGCTGTTGACTTGAATGACAACACATTACACGCCCCCCACTGTGGGGGTTGAGTTGTCTATCCCAAATTTGCAAATATTTAAATGCTTGTTATGCCTACTAATGCCACTCAGAAAATAAATCCTCAAAAGACATTGAAAGCAATGAGGAGTCGCATTTTTCAATGCATAAACTGCATCTAGTATAATCATTTTAATTAATCCTAATTCAGACAAACAATTCAAAATTAAGTGTTACGCCACATGCAATATTAACTAAAGTAATTATTATATAAAATGTAATCGAAAACCTAAACTGATTAGACCATAAGAACAGCATGTGAACTGCCAATATTTCATTTGCTATAGCCTGTCACTACTTAGAGCAAAACACAATTTGCATCAGTTAACATTTCAAGTACTGAATCAGAGCAGCATGGATTGGCATTAACAATAATTTACTATACAAAAGAAGCATATTGGATACATAAACTTACTGCAATTACACCTAAAGGTTTAAATAAAAGCACATGTTTTATAATTATCTACAGTAGATGTAGATATTTCTTGAGCTGGAACTGACACAAGTATAAAGAAGGAAACATTGTGTGTTCAATCCACAACAATGATGGTTTGGCTGCTGTAGAATAGCATATCTGAACGCCAGGAAATCTCTTGAATGTTGTGGTTTGTACATTACTTTCATTTGGTTGCATCAAATTGGATGTTATTATTCAGTCCTTTAATCCTGTTATGAATGTTTTGGTCATACTAGTTTGTCTGTGGCTTAATTGTGATCATGTTGAAGGACTTGCAATATAAACGTAATTTAGTAATTATCTAGATTTAACTTGTATAATCATTTGGTTAATGATTTCGTGTAAAGATGTGATTGTTAAAATCTGAGAAAGCACCACCATAAAGACTGAAGGACCCTTTAGTACCTGTTCGTCAACCAGTGTGTATCCTGGATCGAGGGTAGAATACCTTCAGATTACTGAATAACTGATTATTAACTTTTAGGGACTGGTATGATCCTTTTTCTTGTGGGTTGCATTTAGTGAAAAGCTATTAAAGAAACAAATTAAACAGTAGGTCTCATGTATTCAATGAAAGTTACAGACTGCTTCCCCCAAACTACCATATATTGATATGTCAAGAAGTAATGTGATAACTGATATTAATTGGACCGTTTGTGTTGTATGTTTTAACCACAGCAAAACAGTGCTAAATGTAGTGGTGTAGAATGATAAGCTGTTAAATTTGCAAAGTTCTAGTAATGTGCATCAGTAAAACGTAACTGGTTTATGAAATATTTGCATTACAAACAAGTCTGTGTAGATTAATGTTCTCCCTGGGGTGTGTTTTTGTGAATTTCCTTTGTACAAGTTTAGTAGGAGGAAAAATCTGGCCGCATGAATGCTCATATAATCTTGAATAGTGTTCATTTTCTTCATTTAATTTTAGAGTAATACAGCGACCACTGTAGATCTCTTTAATTCCAGTCTGAATTATTTCTGAGTCTGAAAAGCTCTTTTAGCAGTGCAGATGTTGCACCTTTTTTCAGAAATGCTGCACTGACACCACTTCAGAGATTTAGTTGTGGAACGTCTTCTTTACTTTGTTTAAAAGGCATTTGGGAATACGGCCAGAATAATTCAGTTGAGGATGGAAGCCACTAGAGTGAACGCATCGAGCTAAATTATGGCACTCTGCAGAGGATTTAATTATATTTTTCTCTCCAGTTACAGGATTTTGGAACCTAGCAGCAGACAAGAATCAACACTGTCCACAGCTTTGGGTGTTGGCAACCCTCACATTGCCTAATTCTAGCCTGCGGTAGAACCCCAATATTTGTGCCTTTTATCTTGCCACAGAGTAAGTTGTAGAATGGCCTTAGCCGACATTCTAGTTGACCAATAGCAAATAACTTTCCTGGATGCAATAACAACATGTTGCCTACTGGACAATGGACTATGTTTGACTAGTTAAAAGAATAAAACTTAAGGCTATTCTTTTAGACAAAGTTCCCTAAGTGGAATTCTTAGGTTTAATTAGACATTAATAACCAACTGATAGATGGAATTAGAATTTTATTGGGCTTTGTCTATAGCAAATTATGAGATGTCTTAAAACATATACTACCAATTGGATTGGTCTTACGACGACGCTAACTGCACTCGGTACTTGACCGCACATACGCTCTACAGACTTATCAGGGTCTTTTTCATGTGAACATTTCCATGCCACTATATGTACACCTGGCTGTACATTTCTTGAAAGTTTGGAGTTCTTCAATTTCAACTTCTTAATTCATAACTAGTAAGCCTTGAAAAAGTCAAGAATGACGAAACACGTGTCAGCTGTTGTTATACAAACTTGAAGAAAGCACTGTGTGCCTACACTAATGGATCTAGTTTGTTTTGATGACACTAGAAGAGTCCAGCCCTGATTTGTCACTAAGGAATAAAGCATTCTCACCTTGATCCTGTTTGATGTGCCGTGGTTTTCTTCTTTTCCTACAAATTGGATTGAGTTGAAAACTTTTATAAGTGATCATCTGGAATTCCTACTAGAATTATCGTTTCAAAGAGTTGTTATAGTTGCTAAAAGTCAAATCTGATTTTCAATTATTGTACATTAGGTTGTTCAATATCTCTTTGAGTGGAATCTTTTCTAATGATGGGTATGATACGATCTAACATAATAATAGATATGTTAAATAATATATTAGCTAAATACTTGTTCTTTTCTAAAAATGTAGATGTTGCCTGCCTATGGTGCAGTGTGACTACACAACCAAGGTTTAATCTAGTATGTTTCCAGTCCACGAACGGAAGGTTCAGTTTTCATTGTTGCTAATTCCATTGCATACTTCTTCATTGGATCCTCCTTCCAGTCAGGCAAGGGGGAGAGATTGCTGGAGACTTCATTGTCAATAGGCCATCCCCATAATTTAAAGAATGAAACCAAATTCTTCCCAACTGTTTTTGAAAACATATCTGCCCAGAGATTCATCTTATACTTGTTTTCGTTCTTGACTTTGGATATGTTTTGGTAGGCGGAGAAAAGCTGTTTAAAAGGCTCCCAACCAAAGCCTTCTTGGAGCTGGGGAAATACAAAAAAGATAGTAAGTGGAAATACTTAGCATGTTTGTCAGTCAGTCAGTCAAGTCAGTCAAAATAACTTTATTCAGCGTATTGCCATAAAAGTACATATGCATACATATGAATCATCATAAAATACAGTACTTATTACTTAAATCAAAAAAGCGAGACTCTTCGATCTGCAAGTCTATAAAATCTAAGCGTATCCCTTAAGCCTACTAAGTCAATATATAATAATTAATACTTGTAAAATCGTATACAACAATAAAGCAGTATTTAAATTACATTAATAAATAGTCACATCACTAATTCATATCGATTTCTAATGGTGATGGCTGATTTAATAAAACTTAAAATAGAGCTGCACATTTGTTTGGATTAAAAGGCTTTGAATGCCAGTCAATCCCTCTTTATAAGAAAGAGTGTGTAAATTGCGCAAAATAGGTAGTAAAAGAGTTTCCCTAACTTGTTTGTCAGTCAAAATAATATGTTTCCACAAAATAGATATGCTTTTGTGAGAAGCATATATTTCTCAGTTCCCACACTGGCTTCATGCACTGTAAAGATGACAGGAGAAGAACCAAATGTAGGAAGAGGGGATGTGTGGAGAGTGGAGAGAATGAAAGGAGAGTGCAGGAAAGGGAGGGGAAGAGGATGGTTTAGGTCAGTGTATAATAAAAAGTTGTTATATTTTCAGAACTAAATGGGTGCCCACCTATATAACTCACTGCGCTAGGGTCTCTGGCAGGTATGGAGCAGTCTGCTTCCTGCTCGGTGGGCTCACATGCTATCTATAACGGACCAAGGACTAAACAAGGATGGGAGCAAAAATGCTGGAATTCCCATCAAGGCAACAAGCAAGGATTGGAGATAGCACATATATAACTACCATGAAATCTATGAAGCTTCCTATTACCTTTGGGATAGATACACATGGAGCACACCATACCATGCTTCACGTATCCACTCACACATGTTGCTCACATTCAAAGGGATTGGAGAGCCCAGTTATGACAAATTACACAAATTTTAAAAGGGAGAGACAGTAGGCCATCTCACCTCATTGGGGTACAGGTAAAAAGGCCTATACCCTTTGACTGTGAATAGGGTGACGCCACCTCCTATTTATTTCACATCCCAGCCCTGAGAACTATAAGCAGATAAACAAACTATTTCTACTTTTTTGGTGGACACCTACCTGCAAACAGAATCTAGAACTCTGTTGGGAATCAGCATGCAATTTACCTAGATTACAGGACTTGTGACACAAGTCCTCCATAGAGGAAAATATAATGTGTGCACCAGAATGATGACATTATGAATTGAGGAGTAGGAAGGCACGTGGCAATTCTGCAAAGGACTTTCAGTGCAACAGCTGGCATAGCCCTAATTCCCATTAATGATCTGAAAATGAGTGGCACCTCTGTGTGCTCATATTCTTTACCAGTGAAAAGCAAGAAATGTGAACCTGGCAAGGCACATTTTGAGAGGTTTTTTTAACAATGGTGGGCAGTGTACGCATTTGTGGTGACAGTCCTAATTAAATGCAGATCACAATTCTTTGTAGAGGCAAAGCATTTTGGACTTAAGGTGAGGCAGTTGTGAGTACCCAGCAGTCAATGAAGCTAGTGCTAATTTATGCTACATCGTGCACTAGGACATCTTGCCAATATTGATAATATACAAATGATGTACTAACGAACCAAGGCTTTGCCAGATCATTTGCCCCCAGATGTTTTGCCAATGCCGAAGGGTTTTGATGGGTCCCCCAGATCAGAACCAGTAATTGAAAGAACCAACCAATCAGTGCATCATTTCTTTTTGAAAGATTATCTAAAGACCGAGGCTCTATCTCCGTCTCCGTATGTTTTTGGTTGGATTGTAATAAAATAGAGATAAAAAATTAGAAAAGGAAAAATGTAGAGTTGAAAAAGAAAAGGTATGAAAGCTGTGGCTAGCATGTATGTCTATAAAAATATAAAAACACAGAGGTAAAATGTCACTGTTTTACTGTGAAGTCTGTGATTTGTACATAGACAAACATTAATCTTTGCCCTAAGCCCAAACTGTTATTTCCTCTTTAGGTTTGGCGGTAACCTTTTGTGTTACATTATATTAGGTTGTCTCCTCAGTTTTATGTGTGGGGTGGTACCTCCTTACTCTCATGCCGACTTCCGTGGAGGCTTTTGTGCTACCCTTCTGCTGTACCTTCTACTAAACACCACCATCAACACCTTCCAGTACTCAAACCATGATCCTAATCCGAACCCTGGTACACACAGAGGAGACTGAGAGGAAACCAAACCACATACAGTCCTCCCTAAAATCGCATTTGCACACCAATGGTATGCAGGTTTTTCCGGGCATGTGGGAATTTGTCTTCTATTTACACACATTCTAGAGAAAATGCAAAAACGCTTCATAGAATGGGGAGAGAGGTTTCTCAAAACAGGAGGGGATCAGAGGATAACATCTTGCAAATGGTAAACTGTTGCGTATAAGTATCCTATGCAAGACTAACCTAGTGCACTAGTGTACTGCAGATGAGGTTTATGAGTAGATTTAGACTTCTACCCAGCAATAAGGTTACAGGATGCTTATAGGTACCAAGATTTGTCTACTGGTATGTCACAGCTATCTGAAGATATCAGAAGAGGACACCCCGCCCACAGTTCTTAATGGTATGCTTTGTCATAGGTTTCCTCTCCCATTTAGTACATGAATACCACCTATATGGACTCAACCAACATTTAGAGTTCAGAGATAAACTTTGATGAGTATAGACATAGATCCAGATGTTTAAAATGTCTTCAGGTATAACCGAAAGATTTCCCTTTAATTTGATGGGTACCTTTGACATGATTAAAATCACAGTTAGGTTTGTCTTTTGAAAATAGTGTTTCATTCATCTGCTTCTAACTGCCTAAATGGTTCAATAATCTTCTATCCCTAGTAGGATAGAGGCTTTCTTCAGGGCTCATGAAATCTCCAACTAGTGTAATGCTCTCATATCTGTTTTTCAAACTATTATGTATAAACCTGTCAAATAATGTAATATGAAACTATTAAAAAGATATTAAAAGATATACATATAAAATTAAAATCATTCTGAGGTTTTTATCTACTCAGAAAACATGCATCAACACCACATGGTGAACATAGTAAAAAGCCCATTTGTGTTTGGTACCCAGTGCTGAGACGTGAAATACACTAAGCACAATAAAAGTGATGTGTCACTCACTCAGTCACAAACACACTGACTTACCCTAACTTGGGCTTTGTCTTTCATCCTTAGCCATGAGAAACAGGAGGCACTTCCTTGTCGTGACACACGTCAACAAAAAGCAAGTCATTGTACCTGTATTTGTATTTATGCATTTGTGCCCTAATAAATAATTTGCTTTTGCCACCAGTGTGTCAGAATCATTCAATGTGCAACATAGAAGCAAGCTAGACTTACAGGCATGTATAACAAGCCGATATTTATCATGTCCCGTTGACATTTCGTAACTTGCTTTCAATACATTTTGCTGCTATATCATTCCTTTTATAGGTGATCAAACTGTTGCACCTCAAACAACATTCCGTTTAGCTCTATGAGTGTTATATGACTCTCAGGAGACAGCATTCATGCATAGTGGTCATATTAGTTCAGTGTGGACTGCTCCATGTCTTTTATTTCAACATCTCTTGGCTATAAAGCTAACTATGGAATCCAGGAGACATTCATACATCTTGTTTGTTGTATTTCATATTCATGATTGCTGTAATGATGCCCGTGGTGTTTAAAAAACAAGTCATTCATGATTCTCAACATGCATACAATTGTTTCATCATTCAATTAGATTGGGCAAGTTACTTCGTTCCCACATCCCTTGCTACTCACTTCATCAAGGATGAGTGCCTGTTCACATACCTATGGCCACCCCTATCCTGTCTTGCTGAAAGAGGGTCTGGCATGTTTTGATCTTTTAAGGAGAACACCATTCTCTCTTGCAGTCCGGGTCTGAGCTGTGCGCAATGACGGCATCTGACGGTGTGCTTAGTGCTAGTGCCTCACATTAGCACTGGTAGTTCAGGAAGAATTGGGTCGTCCTTCCTTCATGTGCTTTACTGTTTAACATATCCCTATCATTGAGCTGTGTTTTTTGGTTATTTCTTCATAATACAGACTCTAGGTATTTTCTTAATCGTGCAAGGCAAAGCAACACCGTGGATCCTAACAGACCACTTTAATTGTAATTCCTGTGACCTAATTTATATAATCAAATGCAAATAAAAGTATATTGGGATAACTACCAGGAAAATAGAAAGGCAGCACAAGTAAGTGCAAAAAAACCTTAACTAAGTTCCTGAGGCACTTTGATGTAAAAAAACAATCTGAGAATTACATTGAAAGGCCAGTAACTGAAAATGTACCAAGGGAAGCTTCTTTAATATGGCCGTCTGTACCACAGTAAGAATTGTTTTTGTAGAAGCAAAGCAATTTTTAGCGGGGAATACAAATGTGAACTGAAAGCTATGGGGGTTGTCTGTCCCACCTTAGAAAACTACCACCACAAAAGGAAATTAATCAAACCAGGGTGAATTGGAGTCCCCCTGTGGTGTTTTAGGGCATTTTCTGTTGGGGGTTCTAGGCTCACCCACACAAGTGAAATAATGTTTTTATTAGGACAATTGGGGAATGCTGGGTCATCGGAATTTTGTGGATTAATGTGGATTCCAGATGTTTACATCACAGAAATGCAAGACAATGCATGATTTTAGACATTGTGCCGGTAGAAAGGGCATTATCGGTAATAAATATCTATGGCATCAATGCAAGGCACACCATACGAGACTCCCCGGGTGTCTAGTTTTTTTAAAAGTCTGGATTTGGTAGGTTTCGGTGGTGGACCAGCCTTTACCAATTATCATAGCTACCCCAATTGTTGATATTTTCACATTGAAGTTCAGAACTTTTGCATTGCAAGCACTAGGCTGAGCCGCACCAGCGGGGTAGTGTTTTCATTGGGAGAAGTGACATGAGCTCTGGTTGGTAGGAGGTTTCTGGACCACTGCAGATTCCGGAAGCTTACGTCAAAGGAATGCGAGGAGAATGTGTGATTTTAGGCATCACTTGAGGTTTGCAGGACATAGTAGGTAAGAAATCTTGATGGAATTCATGTGAGGCATTCCACCCTAGACTCCCCTTGATGACTAGTTTTCATAGATGTCTGATTTTGGTCGGTTTCTCCAGGTGGAATCCGACTCAAGCCTGGAAAGTGCAGCTATTCTACATCACAAATGGGACGATATTGGGATTTAGTCCCATTTTGCTGGCCAATATGTTAAAACAATATGAAATTTGCTCTTGCTTGCTGTTATAATGGGGTACTTTAGTTCCCGGGGGCAAGGCTGTTGAGGCTTTATGGGTGAGAGTGGAGCTTGTCAGGATGGGCCAGACCCTATTCTATTGTTTCATAAAAAAAACATATTCCTGTCATCCAGTGTGCTTTTTCACTCTCAACAGAGCAAATTTTTCCAAACCTCTTCTCTGCACCCTGGCCACCATGACCAGCATTCAGAAGTGGACAGGATAGCAACCATGACCAGAAACAGTGTGTGAGATCACCATACCTCCATGCTACCTAATGTTCCAGGCTGGAGGCCCTCTGGTGTCCTCTCCTGCTGCCACCCCACACTGTGCTTCACTGTAGCTGAAGGCCAGGCCTGATTGGGGAGCATGCTTTCTCCCAGGTGTGGTCACCAGTTAGATGAAAGCCTAGGGCCTGGGATTCTGAAACCCACACCGCGGAGGGATACCAAAGGCAAATGAAAACTGTGATATACTGAGTGCCCTAAACATACTACAGTGGGGTACTCCAGGGGGATAATTGCCTCATTTATAGGAATAGGGTAACCCATGGGGTGAAGGGGGAAAGGAGTGGATAGAAGATTGAGGTGCAGTAGCCCTAGCACCCTGTTCAGTAACTTGAGCAGTATCTAGAAGAACACTAGGTTGGCCAATTAGGTATTGTGCTACTGTGTGATTATTGAGTTCTGAGCTTGAGCACTCAGCTCTATCTCCCTGAGATATATGTGACTACTCGCCTTTACAGACAGTGAAGTGTTGAAGGGGTTGTACTTGTTCCAGTTTGCAAAGCCGTAGTAGGACAGACTGTGGGACATCCAAGCTAAACTACCCCAAACCACACAGTTTAAGCCAGGTGTCTTCAAACTTGGGGGGGGGGGACCCTAGCGGGTCTCATATGATCCCCAGAGGGAGCGCCAGGTGCTGGCCAAAAGAAGCATTATGCTGATAACAGGGCTTTGTTTTAAGCTGAAAAAAATGATCAGCACCAAACAGCTCTGTAATGGGCCATCGCTAACATGTTTTGTCTATTATATCCTAGCTGTGTCAAAAGGGATGGAACTCCAAATACTCTTCCAAACCCCCACCCCCAATAATCACAATGTGGCTAATTTTATATGTTGTTAAGGCCTGACTGACCAGAATACTGTGTTAGGCAGCATGTGCTTGATTGCATTTTTAAAACAGTAGCATAACTTAACTGCAATGTTTAAACGAGTTTAGACATTTTTAAACATTGCCAGTTTAATAGAATAATTGTGAAAAATTATAGGGGGCCGATGATTTTTTTTCCACTGGGGGTGGTGGCATGGCATTAAAAAGTTTGAAGACCACTGGTATAGGCCTAATAGCCCCGGCTTACCATGTAGCACACTGAACGGGGCCTGACAGTGAACTGTATTCATAGATCCCCAACCACCTCTCTGGATCTCTGGGCCTTATTCATTAAGTTAAACTTACATTTTTTGTAAGTTTGTATATTTTTGGTATTTACAAACTACAAGTTAATAGCAAGTGCACAACTGTGCCGAATCAGCATTCCAACTGGCACCTCTGCACATAAAAAGATTAGACAGATCTATCTTTTTATGTGAAGAGTTCTCTCCCCTTACTGAAATATCAAAAATAACCTAAATGACCTGTCAAAGCTTTATCTTTTGAGAAGAATCACAGCATTGTTTAGGTTTTTCTGGTGACATTACATTTCCTGCTTAGTAGATGGGTGACACATTTGTACATCTCTGCTGTGGTGACGGGGATTTTTTGGTCAAAGTGCCTTTTTTTTCTGAAGGAGAAGGCACTTTGGGAAGAAATGCAATGAAGGAAATTCCACTATGTCATTGGGAAATTTCTGATACTGTATTTAGACTCTAAAAATTCTAGTACATTGTCCGGGGGTATCATGAACCCCTACTTCAGCAGCTTGAGTAGAGTGTGTTTTTCCACTGGGGAGTGAGGCAACATAAAGGCCCTCATTACAACCCTGGCAGTCGGTGATACAGTGGTGGTAATATCGCCAACAGGCCAGTGGTAATAACTATGAAAATATGACCATGCGGAAACCGCTCAGACAGACAGCCACTTTAACACACCGACCGCCAGGGTGAAATCAACAGGCACCACGGTGGTAACCGCCTACAGCCAGGTGGAAGACAATGTTCCACCGACTGTATAATAACATACCAATCTGCCACCTTTTCCGGGGTGGTACCAACAAAATCAAAAGGCTGGTGTAAACAGTGCACAGAAGGGAAAGGACTCACCTCTGGAGACTCAAGGAAGAACCACACCACCATGGAGCCCGAGTTTCATGTGTTCCCCATGCTCTTCCACGTTCTGCTTCACTACGAACACCAACGCCGGCGAAGACAACCACGGTGAGTACTGCCACCTAGCACACAGGGGAAAGGAGGAGGAAAAAGAGTGTGACACACATACGCAACACCCCCACCCCCAACACCATACACACAAGCAAATGCAGTAACATTATATATTCACCCCGTACCTCTCAGGAATAATACAGAGGACAACTACAATAGAGTAAAAAGAGTGTAATAATATAAATATAGTAGTAATACGTTCATCCAAATCAAAACGTATATACATATTCACAAATCAATGGACACTGCCCAGTCCTCAATGTTCATGGGCCACAGGGCCACATCACAAAGTCCAGGGCCCCACCTCACTCCTGCAACAACACAGAGAAAACACTGCAGGGGCATCAGGTCAAAAATAGCCAGTCACTTCATGTGGACGGAGAATGGGGGGCACATCAGCCACAAGATGGTACAACGCCACTGGTCCTGGAGGGGGCAACATGCCCATCGTTCTGTCCTGGGGAGTGCAAGGCCATAGTCTCTCAAGTGAGTGACTTGCCCACATGCTCTGGAGGGGGCAACATGCCCCTTATTCTTGTCCTGGGGAGTGAAAGGCCACAGTCTCCCGAGTGGGTGACTTTCCCATATGCTCTGGAGGGAGCAACATGCCCTGTGCTTGGTCCTAGGGAGTACAAGGCCACAGTCTCTCAAGTGGGTGACTTGCCCACTGGTTCTGGAGCTTCATCCTGGGGAGGATGGAGTGAGTGGATGGCTTCTCCACTGGTTCCGGAGGGGGCATCGTGCTCTGTGAGCGTCATCCTGGGGAGGATGGGGTGAGTGGATGGCTTCTCCACTGGTTCCGGAGGGGGCATCGTGCCCAGTGAGTTTCATCCTGGGGAGGATGGGGTGAGTGGATGTCTTCTCCACTGGTTCCGGAGGGGGCATCGTGCCCTGTGAGCTTCATCCTTGGGAGAATAGGGTGAGTGGATGGCTTCTCCACTGGGTCTGGAGGGGGCATCGTGCCCTGTGAGGCAGATCTTGGGGCGTGCAAGGTAACAGTCTCTCACCTGGGTGTTATACCCACAGGATTTGCAGGGCCCAGGCCGCACAACAGCCCATGGGTGCAGGACTACACACTGTCCGCCGGTGGTGACGGCTGCTCAGTGGTAGCAGTGATGGTGCTGCTGGTGGAGCTGGCAGTGGTGGGGGAGCCTCCAGCCCATCCCCAGCAGCCTCGGATGGCTGCCCACTGGGGCTGCTGCTGGTGGCGGTGTAGGCAGCAGTGCTGGCAGTGGTGGGAGGAGGCTCCAGCTCATCCCCTGCAGCCTCAGACCGCTGCCCACTGGGGCTGCTGCTGCTGGTGGAGGTGCTGGAAGTGATGGTGAGAGGCTCCAGCACATCCACTGCAGCCTCGGATGGCTGCACCACCATGGTTGGTGGTGGGGGCTCCGGCTGAGCCCCAGCACCAGGCCCCTTGTCTCTACTCCCTGCTGTTGCAGGCCCCTTGCCTTTCCTTCCTGCAGCTGGGGCTGTCTCCTTGCTCTTCCTTCCTGCAGCTGGGAGTGACTCCTTGCCCTTACTTGGCACATTTGGGGCCAGCACCATTTCCATGTGACTGGCTGGTGGCCGGGATTCTTTCCCACCTGAAGTAGCTAGGGACACTACTGTGCCCATGGACTGGGTGGCTGAGGTGCTTGCCTGGGTTTTGACCACCCTGACCTGACATGAGGAACAAGGGGAGGGCTAGGGTGAGGAAGAGCTACTTAGGGACATTGGGGCGGGAAAAGGGAGAGGGTTTGGGAGTGGAGGAAGAGTGGTGGTAGGAGGTGTCAGCCTGCTGTGTTTGGGTGCAGGTGCATAGGCTGGATGTTGTTGTGAGGTGGATGGCTGTTGGGTGTTGTCTGAGTTCTTTCATTTGTGTACCTTGGGGGGAGGGGGCACAGACACAGTGGGAGAGGACACAGGGGACGTGTACATGGATGTGGGGGTGGTGACTGCCAGTGAGGGGTGTGCACTGATAGGTGTCCTGGTGATGGTAGTAATGGATGAGAATGGAAGAGGAGGATGGGGACACAGTGGAAGCAAGGGATGTTGGTATGTCTGATTCTGGATGTTGTTTGTGTGAGTGCCTGTTGGAGGAAGTGTGGTGTTTGTGTTTGCCATGTCCACTCTTGTGTGTTGTCCTGGGTGCCTGCTCGTCTGCCTGTGTGCTTGAGATAGATTGGGGTTGAGGGGAATGGAATTGGGTGGAGGAAGTTGGAGGGTGATAACAGGGACAATGGCTGCCATCAGAGAGGATGCCAGAGCCTGGATTGATCTCTGTTGGGCCGCCAAGCCAATGTGAATGCCCTCCAGAAATGCATTGGGCTGTTGCATTTGGGCTGCCAGCCCCTGGATGGCATTTACAATGGTTGACTGCCCAACAGAGATGGATTGCAGGAGGTCAATAGCCTCCTCACTCAGGGCAGCAGTGCTAACTGGGGCATTGCCTGAGGTGCCTGGGGCAAAGGAGATTCCCACCCTCCTGGTAGAGCGGGCACGGGAAACTCGCTGAGGGGCTGCTGGGAGGGCGTTGCTGGTACAGGGATGGCGGCTGTCCCTCTGGTTGGGGTGGGCACAGAGGTGTCCACCACCACCAGGGAGCATCCATCGGAGGAGAATCTGTGTCCAACCTGTCCCCTCAAATCTCCGCCGTGGTGCTCCCCTCACCCTCCGTCCCACTGGTGCCCTCACCGTCGGTGGATTCAGGCTCCTGGGTCCTGTGAGATGCAGCTCCCTCCATCGCCAGTGCCTCTGCTCCTCCAGCAGATGATGCTAATGCACATAAGGACAGTGTGACAAAACAAAAAGGGGGGGAGACAAAGGATACACTTGGTCCATGGCGGCAACAACATCACCGTTGACATACACAACACACTCACACACAGGGAACAGCCCTACGCATTAGGCAATGCACTACCAGTCACAATGCTAGTCACCAGCCCAGGGATAGGGACATGTAACGCAAATTGCAGCATACCTGAGACCCACAGACCCCTGCCCAGTAGTGGATGCCTACTAGCTTGGTTGGAGGACTTTCAAATCAGAATCCTGCACAACATGGGACCTTCTCTGCAATGTCAGGCCCGGTCTAGGGCCACCTACAGGGCCCACACCCCCCATCTGGATACCACCCTATCAGGTGTAAGTTTTAAATTAGGGCACTGTACTCACGTCCTTGTGGCTGCTGTGATGCCCCCAAGTGCCCATCTAGGTCCGGATAGGCCTCACCAGTATGCAGGCCATCGGGTGGGGGTCAGGGTTCGACAGGCACTCCTTCCTCATTGGGAGGCTATCCCCAGCTGGGCCTCTGCCGTCTTCCGTACCCAGCATCCCAGGTCCTCCCACTGTTTCAAACAGTGGGTGCTCTGCTTGCCGTAGACCTTCCAGGGTCCGCACGTCCTTGGCAATGGCGCGCCATATACCCTTCTTTTGATGGGCGCTGACCTGCAGGGAAATACACACAGGAAAATAGTATTAGTCAGACAGTCCTGCCTCTTACACTTATGGCCCACTATACCGCTTCACATGACCATTTGCACAGACATGGCCCGCCATATATACTCTACGCTGCCCAGGGCCCATCCACCAACCCCCCACATGAGTCCTTCACACACAGCACTCCATGCATTCACACCCCAAGCATCGTAGTCACGGTGTAGTCACCTGTTGGTCTGGAGGTCCATACAGCAGTCGGTACTGGGGTAGGACCCCATCCACCTGTCGCTCCAACTCCACCAAAGTGAAGGCAGGGGCCCTTTTCCCAGTAACACGAGCCATGGTCGGTTCCAGACACAGGTCACAGCAGCACTTGCAGTGTAGGTCCTCTCCTGTTGAAGGTCAGGTAGAAAGTGAGTGCACAGATATAAAATGGCGGTCACTTCCGTGGCTGTGCTTACGTAACCACCGGCATACATCACCATTGGCCATTGGACCACATAGGGCCCAGTGATAACCAATGAGGAGTTGCACGGTGGTTCTCAACCGCATCCTGCAAAGGCCAACAACGTCAGCGGAATTACCTCATTTCATCCTGTCCCTCCATACAGGATAGGCGGGTGCCATTTCAGGGGGGATGCAGCCCATGGATCCTAACTGCGTCACAGTACACAAATGCATCTCCAACAAAATAATGTTTCAATCACAATATGCATTGAACTGGAGTGGTTGGAATGTAGAGATAATGACCAGCTGCTCACTCTTTTGCCCCATAGATTGCAACCACTGTGGATGAATGGGAGATGGAGACATCCCCCGTGTACAGACCCCTGGTGGACTTGGCAACAATGGAGGACAGGCACATTATCCTCACCTATAGACTTGACAGGGTCACAATCACAGAGCTGTGTGCCCAATTGCAGCCTGACCTAATATCTGCTGTCCGTCACCTCACCGGGATCCCTCCTCTTCTGCAAGCCCTATCAGTGCTCCATTTCCTGGCAAGTGGCTCTTTCCAAGTGACAGTGGGATTTGCAGCAGGAATGTCACAGCCAATGTTCTCAATAGTGCTGACCAGAGTGTTGTCTGCCCTGATTAAACACATGTGCTGCTACATCGTTATTACCCAGGTGGAGGATTTGGCCACAGTGAAGCTGACTTCTATGCAATTGGACATATCCTTAACAGCACTAGGGCAATAGATGGAACACATATTGCATTTGTCCCCCCCGGGGAGAAATGAACAGGTGTTCAGAAATCAAAAGGGTTTTCACTCGATAAATGTCCAGATGGTGTGCCTGGCGGACCCGCGCATCTCCCACGTCAATGCAAATTATCCTGGGCCAGTGGATGTTGATGTGTAGTGTATGGGTATGGTGTGGGCCCTAAGGATGAGTGTGTGGCTAACAGTTGTCCCTCGATATTTAGAGGGGACTCTGGTTACCCCAACCTCTCATGGCTACTGACCCCTGTGAGGAATGCCAGGACAAGGACAGAGGAACATTAAAATGAGGCACATGGGCAAACAAGAAGGATTATAGAGAGGACCTTCAGCCTCCTGAAGGCCAGGTTTCATTGCCTCCATCTAACAGGTGGATCCCTGTGCTTCTCACCCACGAAGGTCTGCGAGATCATCGTGGCATGCTGTATGTTGCACAACCTTGCCTTGTGCCACCAGGTGCCTTTTCTGCAGGAGGAGGAGGCTGGAGATGGCCGTGTGGCAGCAGTGTACCCTCTGGACAGTGAAGATGAGGAGGCAGAGGATGAGGATGAGGACAACAGAAGTGCAATTATTCGTCAATACTTCCAATGAGACACAGGTTAGACAGTGTTAATACACATATCATTGACAGTTTGATGTTTGACATTGTCACGGGCAGGCTATGTATTCCTACTTCTATGCCCACTCACTGTACCCTTTTCCATCTGTTTTTGCAGATGTTGGTGCCCCACTATTGCTCCTGGTGTGTTCAGCGCAGCCAACTACAGGTCTTTCCAATGTAAACATTACTGTACAGTTGAAATGCAATGTTTGAACCTGGTTACACAAATACATTTTGAAAACATTTTACATACACCATATTTGTATTTTATCAAAGTGTGTTTATTGCAGAGCTCTGAAGAAGAGGGGGTAGTGCAGTGGGCCGGGGTTATGATGGATGAAAGTCCAGGTTAGAGTCCAGTCTATTTGTATCACAGGTGCATTGTCCAAGGAGGCATAGGAAGGGGAGCAATGTCAGTTCAAGGTGGACAGGGTGACAGAGTGGGACACAAGGGTGACAATCAGGAGAGTCTTATTTCATGGCGGGGGTTTTGGCAATCATCCCTGGCTTCTGCCTGGATGGCAGGGAACGTTTGCGGGGTGGTTCTCCTTCTCCAGTGGGAGGGGTGCTGGTGGCCTGTTGGTCCTGTGGTGGGGCCTCCTTTCCAATAGCGGCAGCAGAGGTGGAGGGCTGTTCAGTGGTTTGGCTAGTGTCAGGGGCCCGGTGATGTGCCACTGCCTCCCTCATACTGTTGGCCATGTCTGCCAGTACCGTCTGCAATGGAGACCAGGTTGGTGTTGATGGCCTTCAAGTCCTCCCTGATCCCCAGGTACTGCCCCTTCTGCAGCTGCATTTTCTCCTGCAACTTGTCCAGAATCCAGCCCAGCATATCCTGGGAATGTTGGTATACTCTCAGAATTGCGGTGAGTGCCTCCTGGAGGGTCGGTTCCCAGGGCCTGTCCTCTCCCTGTCATGCAGCACTCCTCCCAGCTTCCCTGTTGTCCTGTGCCTCTGTCCTCTGAACCGTGTGCCCACTGCCACTGACCTCAGGTCCCTGATTGTCCTGTGTTTGTGGGGTGGCCTGGGGTCCCTGTAGTGGTAAACACACTGCTAATTGATGTGTCCTGGGGACAGAGGTATGGGCCCACTGGGTGGGTGATGTGGTGGTGTTTCCTGAAGGGGGAGGCTCTGTGGTGGTCTGAGAATGTGCCTGGGTAACTGACTGTCCGGAGGTCCCAGATGGGCCAAGTTGGTCATCCAGATCCAGGCAACCAGAGCTGCTGTCATCACTGTGGGCCTCCTCTGTGGGGGGACTGGATGTTGCTGGCACCTCTTCGTGCTTTGACCTCTTTGTTTGGATTTGCCATGACAGCTTTTCCTTGTGTGAGTTGTTGTTTGGTGGGCTAGGTGATTCTCTCTAGTGTGCATGCTGTGGTGATAGGTGTCCATGCATGTCTGTGAGGGGTAGCTATGCGTTGGTGCTGCATGCAGGGCTTGGCATTGGGATGAGTGGGTTGTGATGGTGGGGTATGCAGAGGTGGTGGAATGATGGGAGTGAGGGTGAGGGTGGGGTATGTGATGGCATGCAGGTAGAGGGGTGGTAGTGATAGGAAATTGACTTACCAGAGTCCAGTCCTCCTGCTACTCCTGCCAGGCCCTCGGGATGCATAATTGCCAAGACCTCCCATGTTGTTCGTTGTGGGGGAGTAGGTGGGGGTTCACCCCCAGTCCTCTGTACAGGGAGTTGGTATCTTGGTGCTATGGAACGTACCTTCCCCTGTAGGTCGGTTTGACCTCTTCCTGATATCATCCCTTGTTCTGGGGTGCTATCCCACGGCGTTGACCCTGTCCACGATCCTCCGCCATAGCTCCATCTTCCTAGCAATGGATATCTGCTGCACCTCTGATCCATATAGCTGTGGCTCTACCCGGATGATTTCCTCCACCATGACCCTTAGCTCCTCCTCAGAGAACCTGGGGTGTTGTTGTGGCACCATGAGTGTGGTGTGAGTGGTGTGGGTGAGGGTGTGTAGGGTGTTCTTGCTGTCTCTCTTTCTATTGGTAATGGTCTGTATTCCTAAAGGGTTGTGGGTAATGTGGGTGTGTGTTTTATAGTGGTGTGGGTGTGGTGTGTGTATGGGTGTCAGGTGTGTGTTATTTAAATTGACCAATGTGGTGTTGTTTTGTATGTGTGTGTGTATTTTGAGCGCAGCAGTATGTACCGTCAATGGTTTACCGCCATTGAATGTCTGCTGTGGTGATTCATGGGTCATAATGTTGTGGACGTTGCTCTGTTGGTGTAACGGTGTGGGTTTGGATACTGCCAGTTTATCACTGACCTTTGGGCTGGCGGACTTGTATGTGTGACTGTATAGTGATGGATTGGTATGTGTGTGTCATAATATGGTTGGATATCCACTGCGTCGGTGGTATGTTGGCGGCAGTCTGCATGGCGGTAAGTGGAATTTACTGCCAATGTCATAATGAGGGCCAAAATCTTTAAAATGTTATTTGTGTTCACTTTGATCAGAGACACAGAAAAGAAAAGCATTATGGAGCTGTGGGGAAAAAAGCAAGAAGAGAGCACAAAAGAAAAAGGAAGGAAAGGATGCATGAAGAGATCAATGATTGTAGAGATGAATGGGTGGATGGAGAGTTGGATGTATGAATTGGTGGATCAAGGATCAAGAGTGGATGAGGAATGGATGGGTGGAAGAGGTGGCCGCTTGACCGGAATGATGCAGAGATTGATGGGAAGAAGGATGGCTTGAATAAAGATTCCAAGTGTATTAGAGAAGTCAGGATATTGGATTGATGAAGAGAAGTACAGATGTAAAGAAGTAATGGTAATGGAGAGAAGTCGTGATGGATACAAGTGTTGTGTAGCCATTTTAGTTATAGCTTCAAGCACGTTATTTTAACATACTAGGCCTGTTGCTGTACACTTTAACCTAGATATATTTTATTCGGCTTTTCTTTATTATTGTTACAGTAGCCACTTTACAGTCTTGTTTTATTTTCTCTCTATTTAACAGTTTTTGCCTAGGCCAGCACTCTGTTCTCAAACAAGACATTCTTGCTCACTCTGTGCTTCTTCCAAGGCTGCAGTAAGATAGGTTGCCGGTGAACATGGTATAAGCTTAGTCTCTGACATTCATAGAAAATACACATCCTTACGTAGGGACATTTTCTCAGAACATCAAATGTTTTCTTATAAAAACACTTCCCTGTCTCTTGCACGTTAGAGGGAGATTCCAGCCAGAGAACAACAACTGTATGCTGATTGCCGAATGCTTCATTACAGCTGTTTTGCAGACTTCAGGCCTTGCTCAGATATGGGGGATGATGTCTTCCCAGGGGAACCTGAAGGGCAGAATTAGAGCTTAACACGCTGTGCTCTATAATAGCCTAGGAAAGAATTAGTCTGTTGACTATAGTGACAATATGATAGCATTATTCTTATGTTTTACTCTTCTTGTCACAATTTTAATCTTGCCATGCTGTATCGTCCTGGTTATTGCAGTCCATGCTATGCTATCTAAGATGGAGTCTCTTTATGAAAGCATTATTGAAATATATACTGCCTCTGCTTGTCATTGTGTATGTCAGACTAATGTAACTGAGAGAAACGGATGAGACCTGAGTGACCACAGCTTCCCTGAGAAACCAGTTATGTCATGTACTAGGCTACCCAATCATCCCTGTCCTTGGGTAGAGATGAAACACTGCTAGTTAGCCGGAGCAGAACCCGGATTGGAGCGACAGGTGTCACCTGTAGTGGGTCAGACTCAGTCTCCCACCCCGCAGGCGATTCTGACGCTCAAAGTCCAGTAGTCTCATTAGAATAATGAGAGCCTATGCAACACAAGTAAGGGTGAAAAGATGGAGAGAAGTAAGGATGGATTGATGAAGGGGTAGGTGAAGAGATGGAAAGATGGTAAAATGGATGAGTGGATGAGAAAAAGCAAGGATTGATGATAAAAAGTAGAAAGGACAGAGAGAAGGATGAATATGTAGATGGATGGGCAAATTCACTGAGGATGCAGATGTAAGAGATACTACTTGGCCACACCATTTCCAGGATTTCCATGGGGAGGCAGCCAAATAAGGGAGTCACTTGCCTCATTTACCCAGTGCCATTGGGGATAGGGCTCAAAGTGGGGGGCATTGCACGTTACAGATTCCAAATGTTCTTCCTCCCAATTCAGTATGAAAAAATTCCACCCACATCATGTATGTGATGACAGAAGTGACGTGAAAGGGGAAGTCTGCCATGTGGCAGATAAAATATTCCTTCACTTCTCCTTTGTGAATATGATAAAGAGCATCATTCTTGCAGTTGTCTTCTGTAAGAGAACTATACAAATTATGCACTTTCCCTTCCTCTGTGGAATAGCTGGAAACAGCTGCTCATGTGTCCACCATGTGGGTCAGAAAAACTGGGCATACGTTAGCTATGTGTAGAAGCTGGGACACATCCAGTCTTAAATATAATCCCCTCCTCTATGAGAGACATGACCTGTGTTATTGACTGTGTAGGTATTTACATGTAGCATATTTAAAAACAGTACATCTAGTTTGCAAAGTGAAGCTAAGGAGACAGTTTGTGATGTGGTCTCAGCGCAGAATGACACATTCCGCAATTCTGCATTGGAGAGAGTGTCTCAGAATTATGGCAGACTTACAGCATCATGAAGCAAGCAGTAGTTCTGCCTGAAATAGAAAGTGGCACAGATCAAGCTAAGAATAGAGACTGCGTCACAGGCAGAGAGCAACCTCCCTTCAGGCTGACCATCAGGCTGGCTGTTATTATTCTCTCTTTCAGATGCTTCTGCAGTGTGGTCGTTCACAATGTTATCCAGTCAATGTGTGGATGGGGTGTCTAGTTGGCAGTCAGTTTACACCCGGTCCAAGTAGAGACCCTTACTATAGTCAGAATAAGGGAGATACACAGCTCAGATAACTCTTGCTCACCATCTGGGTAGCTTGGCACAAGCAATCAGGCTTATCTCAGAGGCAATGTGTAAAGTATTTGCACCAACACACACAGTAATCCAGTGAAAACACCACAGAAGGATTCCACACCAGTTTAATAAAATAGTCAATATTTATCTAAAACAAGACCAAAATGACAATAATCCACCATACACAAGCAAAATATGAATTTTTAAAGTAAAAAGAGTCCTAAGCTATTGAAATCAATTGATGCGTTGATTTAGCACAAAGTACCTGATATGCATGAAAAATAAGGCTGCACAGTTGAGCGTCCATTGGAAAAGCAAGCAATGCATCGATTCCTTACTCACAAGTGAAGCCACGCGTCGATTCTTTCTCCACCGGGTAAGCGATGCGTTGGTTTCCGGACCAGCAGCCTTGGTCTGAGCGGTATTGTTGAAGATTTCAGCACCCAGGGACGATGTGTGGAAAATCCAGGTGCACAGTAGCAATGAATCTCTGCTGAGCTGGTGATGTGTCGATTTCACCTCTGCTGTGTTGATTTTTCAGCTGCGGTGCAGGCGCTGCGTTGATTTTTCTGCCGCTCGGCTCCGGTGTGTGGATTTTTTCTCTGGTTCTGCCAGCTTCTCCTTCCAGGGGCCCAGGGACTGGATGTGGCACCACTTGGCAAGTCAGGGGGTCTGTGCTGGCAGATGAAGTCGTTGATGTAGAATCTTCACAAGCAGGATACACAGCAAAGTCCAGTCCCTCTCTAATGCATAAACAGCAACTGCAAGCCAACCCAGCAAAGCACACACATCAAAAGGGCAATACTCCTCCACAAGCTCTTCTCCTTGGTGAAAGTTCCTCTTGATCCAGAAGTGTTCTAAAAGTCTGGGGTTTTGGGTCTACTATTTATACTCATTTTTGCCTTTGAAGTAGGCAAACTTCAAAGGAAAGTCTCTGTTGGTCACAAGATCCTGCCTTGACCAGACCTGGCTTCAGACACACTCCATGGGGCTGGAGAATGCATTGTGTGAGGACAGACACAGCCCTCTAAGGTGTAGGTGTCAACTTCTCCCTCCCCACTCTAGCCCACGAAGGCTCATCAGGATATGCAGGACACACCTCAGGTCCCTTTGTGTCACTGTCCAGAGGGAGTTCACAAACAGCCCAACTGTCAGTCTGACCCAAATGTGGGTTCTGCAGGCAGGCAGAGGCACAGAATGGATAAGCAAGAAAATTCCCACTTTCTAAAAGTGGCATTTTCAAACAGACAATCTAAAAACCAACTTCACTTCAAACTCCATATGTATCTGCTCCCAATGGGAAGCTGCACTTAAAAGATATTTAAAGGCAGTCTCCATGTTAACCTATGGAAGCGATAGGTCTTGCAATAGTCAAAACGCAATTTGGCAGTTTTTCACTATCAGGCCATGTAAAACACACCAGTACATGTCCTACCTTTCAAATACACTGCACCCTGCCAATGGGGCTACGTAGGGCCTACCTTAGGGGTGACTTACATGTAGTAAAAGGGAAGGTTTGGCCCAGGCAAGTGGGTACACTTGCCTGGTTGAATTGGCAGCGCAAAACTGCACACACAGACACTGCAGTGGCAGGTCTGAAACATGTTTACAGGGCTACTCATGTGGGTGGCACAATCAGTGCTGCAGGTCCACTAGCAGCATTTGATTTACAGGCCCTGGGCACCTCTAGTGCACTTTACTAGGGACTTACTAGTACATCAAATATGCCAATCATGAAAAAAACAATCACCAATACAATTTAGACACAGGACATATGAACTTTAGCACCCGTTAGCAGTGGTAAAGTGCCCAGAGTCTTAAAGCCAACATAAACTATTCAGAAAAAAATAGGAGGAAGGAGGCAAAAGGTTTAGGGATGACCCTGCAGAAGGGCCAGGTCCAACAGTGACATCTCTCCACCTGCAGACTCCTCTTCAGCCACTTTAGATCATGCAGCAAGACAGAGGCATGATAGCAATCAGAAATGAATTTTGCACTTCATGCTATTACATATACATGTATATCAGAATCAACGAAGATTTTAATTATTTTACCAGCATTGATGTTTCAGGGGCACCAAATAGCACAAGCCACTCTCAATTCTTGACAAGTTACTGTCAAGAAAATATGCACAGAGAAAAAACCTTCCTCTGAATTAGTGTCAGTGGTGGTAGAGCGAAATACATTTTTACTCCTGACGCAGTGAGACACAGCATTTGGCCATATTTATGTTTGCAGCTTCACTGGCAATTCACTTGTGACTGGAGGATGCCATAGAATGCCCACTTGGTATTGAGCAGTGAGACCTCCATATTTTCTGGCGATTGACTGTATTCTTTGTATGCCCCCCTGATGAAGAACAACTGAAGATTTGCAGTATTGCTCACAAGGCTATGTATAATGTTCAAAAATGTGTTTATTGGTTGAGAGTAGTGGAAGCCTAACCCAATCAACAACCACTATCCTTGTCAGGATGAACCACAAAGGTCACTAACAATAATCTGTGCTTAACCCTCTGGTATCAATCCAGTAGGAAATTGGTGAGTTTCAGTAGATCTGATTGGGTATGTTCCTATGAGAATAGTTTTCAAGGGCAGAGTAATGGTAGGGGACGCCGACATGGCAACAAGAGGTGACATCACCAATATAGCGAGTGACTCCTTTTATAAAGGCAGAGGGGATAGGGTTCAACAAAACCAATACAAAAAATTTCCCCCTGCACTTGTTGTCGAAATCCAATCTTTTGCTTTGTGGATGCTTAATTATCAACCTAAGTACAAAAGATATAACTTTGATATCAAAGTAAGCAATTATGATCCAACCACAATATTTAGAATTTCAGAAATATTTAATAAAGTACCAATAAAATACTATTTACTTTTTTTGATAGAATTCATCATCCTTTAGGCTGGATACATCATCCAAAACGATCAGTCAAAAAACCACATAAAACTACTGTATACAATCAAAATAATAAAAAACGTTATTGTGTCGACGCAGCATTTCAGTGGCTTATTCACCATTATCCCACCTTCTTCAGGACCAATAACTGAATTAAAACCATTAACCTTTTCCAGGATTTTATATCATGTATATTGAAGGTGATGTGTTTTTATTGTCCTTGGCCAATAATAATATAAAAAGTCTGTTTCTTTCCCAATGAGACAAAAAACTTTGTGTCCTATCCCCACATCTGGTTCTGGAAAGTTCTTCCCCTTGCCCTATCAATCTTCCAGACTGTCTGGAGATGACAAAAGGCAGGGCAGGCCTAGTGTCAGGTTCCTTTGTGTGTTCAGACGTTAAAGCCATTTCAAGTATAAGGGTAGAGCCCTTCCCAGTCCTCCTGCTAGGATGGCCCATCCTGTCCACATCTAAACCTCCTTTTGTGTTACTGTGTGTAAGCAATATCCAAACAGAGTTGTGACATAAAACCCATCTTTACCATTAAAGAGGATTTCAAATTACAGTTCAGTTGAGTTTAAACTGCATATCTCTATCTTCTCCCAATCCAAAGTTAGCTTTTTACATGTAATAAGGTAACCCAGTGTTTGTCAGTGGGAGAGATTGGCCTTATAGCAGTGAAAAATAGCTTTGGGAGTTTTTCCCTTCTAGGATGTGTAAAACTAAAATGTAAGTACACATGTCCTACATAAATACAATGCACTCTGCACTATGAGCCTTTAGGGCCTACCTCAGGGGTGCCTTATAGGTAATAAAAAGGAGGTTTCAGGCCTGGAAAAAGGTTACTTTTCCTAGAACGAAATAGCATTATTTTAAACAGGCTGCAGTGGCACGCATGAGACATTTTAAAAAGCTACTTCAGTGGGTGGCACAATGAGTGCATGATGAGAGCATGATGAATTTGCACTTCTTTTAATTCTTTTTTGTTGATTCAGGGTATTCCAAATCATTCTTACATTCATCATGATAAGGATGGACCTCAATGAGCCATGAGCTTGCAATGTACTCGGAAAGCAAAGTGATGATAAGTAATGATAACTAAGTTTTCTGATTCCTCATAAAAGAATACAGTAATATAGCCATTAAAGTTCCCAAGCACATTGTTGTTATTACCCTGATTATCAGTCATGCTCTTATTAATTGCTGCCAGTGTTGTGGCAAAAGTGGATGTATATTGTCACCCAGACTATCAGTTGTTTTGGACAGATACTGTTTGGTTGCAATTTAAAGGCCACATCGAGCATGTAGTGTTTGTTAATATTGATTTTTAAAACCGGTCTCTTCATGGGAGAAATTATAAAGGTTAAGGGTCCTCCACTGCTGTGACCTCTTTTTCAATTTTAAAGCCCTGTACACAAAATACTAACTAACAGATTCCAGAAAAGCTTTCCAACACCTGTGTCTCTTGCAGACAAAGAACATGCTACAAAAAAGCTTAAGTTACATGCCAGACTATGGAGCGCTATATCTGCTGAAGAGACGAGGGGTGGACATAGCCTTTTTGAAGGAGACCCACCTCACAGATCAAGAAGCTGCCAAATGGATTAAGAAATGGAGGTGTGCAAGTATATTATTAAAAATTAGTTCTCTTATTCCTAGGGGGTGGTGGTCTGGATTTCCCCAGGAGTCATGTTTGCATTAACATACATGGAAGCCGATGTGGAGAGTAGACACTTTTGCCTACAGGGCAAATTGGATATGATGGAAATGGCCTTCCTGAACACATATGGGGTCAAACATTGATGATGGTCAGTTTTACAGTACTTTTTTGGATGTCGTTGCAGAGAGGGACAGGCTGGAACATTCTACACTGAAGTCATACAGACAACTATTTTATTGAAAGGGGGATAGCTCAGGGCATCTACTAGCTAGGATTCTACACAGGAAACTGCCATGCCACACTATTGTGCACCTCAGAACTCCATGAGGGGAAATGAATACAAATAGGCAGACTTGTTAAATAAATTTAGAGATTGCTTGCATCAGGTATATACTAGCCTACTTACACACCAGCCAGCAGAGGTGATGGGGTTCCTTACATGCCGGATGTTCTACGATTGAGGGTGAAGGCGACAAGGAAAATTGAGGCAGAAATCATGTTAGGGGCTATCCGGTTGGCACTGAATAGCTTGCCAGGAGGGAAGACTCCTGGGAGCGATGGCATCCTGGCTGAATTTTACCACACATACACAGAGGATAAAATCCAACACCTGATAGAGGTTTATCTTGAAGCTAGGAAATATGGGGTAGTACCTTAGTCTATGAGAGAAGGGTGCATAACGATGATCCCAAAACCAGATGCAGACACCTCAGATCCATCCTTGTACAGACCACTTACGGTGATAAATGAGGGTGTTAAGATACTATATAAGCTGCTTCTGCTCTGTCTTCAACCGGTGATGACTGAATTGAAACACATAGACTAATGCAGATTCATACCCGGTTGGAATACCACAATGAATATGTGGTGCCTCATTCCTGTGATACATGAATCAGCAGAGTGCCAAGACGAATTAGTGGTGGTGTCTTTAGATATAGCTAAAGCCTTCGATACGGTAGACTGGCAGTATATACAGGGTGTCTTAGAGACAATGGGATTTGGACCACACTTCAGAGCCTGGATTCAGCTCCTCTATACTAAGCCGATGATTAAAGTCAAACTTGGCCAACTATGCGTGGACCCAATCCCAGTAGGTACGGGGACATGGCAAGTTTGTCTGTGGTTCACATTACTATGTGTGCTGGTTATGGAGCCTCTGGCAATACAGCTTCATCAGCTAATGAAAAGTTTGTAGATTGTAGTGTGTGACACGACCCACCTGGTATCCCTATATGCGGATGATACACTCTACTACTTGAGATCGCCAGAGGAATCGCTGCCAATGTTGCTCCAATATTTGAACACTTTCGGAGACATAACAGGCCTACAAATTAATCATACCAAATCCCTGGTGCTCCCACTGGGATGATTAGCACAGGTAGACTCCAGAATACTGCCACAGCTCCCGCTAAGGTGGGAGACAGATAAGTTCAGATACTTGGGAGTGATTATAGCGTCTACCCCCAACAAAGAATGTACTATAGCACAGAAAATATGTCCGAAGGGCTCAGTACCTCAGTGCTCTTCTGGAATACGCTCCCACTCTCCCAGATTGTCTGAGTGGCAGTTGCGAAAATGGTGTTCCTCCCCGTTGTCTCTACACTTTCAGCATGTGTTTGATACACTGCCAAGAGCAGTGTTTCAACACTTACTCTCAATGCTCACAACTGCTCTGGAGAGTGGGGAGATGCAGAGTGGCCCAGGAAGATTTACACTTGCTGACTCTCGAGGGTGGGCTGGCGGTTCCATAAATAGAATGGTACTAGTTAGTTTCCCAAATACAACATGCTGCCCATTGACTGGCAGATGGAACAAATTGGGAGAAGGCACTGCTGGCGGACAGTGAGAGGGTCATAGAGCTGCCCCTCCTTTTACATTCAGGCGGCTGAACAACAGAAAAGATTCACTATCTCTTCATACATACAGCAACATTATTGGGGAGGTCTGTTAAAATGAATCTGGGAAAAGCTCTGTTTGCCAGGGAGTTTACTTTCTGGGAGTTATCGGCCTTTCTCATACTGACCACGACAGTGGACACAACGGCTGAAGGGGGGGAGGGTGCAAGGCATTAGGAGTCCTTTATCCAACAGATGATTTTCTATCCTTTGAGGCTGCACGGGAGACATTTGCACTAGGGGAGGGTCAGTTTCGCGTGTATGCTAGTATAGCTGATGTTGCTTAAGAGATATGGCCGAGTTATCCAACTGCCCCACCCCTCTCCATGGTATTTCTGGAGCTCCTGGAGCTGTGGGTTGCAAAACGCTTGATATCGGATTTATACAAAGCCACATGAGCTAACAGACCAGGAAGACGATTCCAGTTAGGGAGGCGTGGGAAACAGAACTAGGGACCCCTCTCATAAACAGTGGACCAAATGTGCTCCTTGGTGCACACGGTGTCCTCTATTCTACGTTTAAGTTAATTATTTCAACTATTTACACTGTACATACATTACAAAGGTCCTACTGCATAGGATAGACCACACCATAATGATGAACTGCCCCCGGCTGCCAGGCAGACAATGCAACCTTTGTGCTCCTCACTTGGAGCTGCCCACCTGTGACAGCATCCTGGGAGGAGGTGTTCCAACATTTGGAGACTGCTTGTGGGATAAAATTAGAGCGGTGCCCTGTGGTAGGGTTGCTGGGGGCTATGCACTCATGCAAAGGGAAAAAGATGGAGTATAAACATCTGACACTGCTACTGTCAAAAGGTAGGAGGTGGGACTGTCATCACCTAGATGGGGCGCACAAGACCTACGGTAGACCACTGTAAAATAGATGTAAGGGAATGGAAGAAATTCATCTTAAATGAGTATTAACAGAAGAAAAGTTGGAGGATGACCTGCATGAGTGGGGAACATTGCTGTCCAGATTTGAGGGGATGGATACCCAAAGTTTGGGAGGATCAACTGATGACGAGGAGTGAGTAGTGGTAAAAGGGATAGGCATACACCAATGTACTGGACGAAGGAAGACCGTTTTAGAATGGACATGTATTTGACGACTTCAATCTGGAATATTATGGCCCTCATTTCAACTTTGGCGGGCGGCAAGCGCTGCCCGCCAAGTGGAAACTGTTGTGCGGCCGCGCAGCCTCCAATGCAGCCGCACTCCTGTGGTGGCCATTTGGAGATCCCCACTGGACCGGCGGTTTCCAGTCACATTAGTCCCGGCAGTGCGACCGCGGCGCTTCTGCCGCGGTCGTAATCCCATGTGAAGCACCGCCAGCCTGTTGGCGGTGCTTCTGTCGAAACAGCCTTGGCGCTCTTTGACTTCAGGGTTGGAATGAGGGCCTATGTGTTCTTTTTCAGGGACAAAATGTGGAAATCAAACAATTTTTATTTCATATACTTAAGGAGGACAGTAATCTTCAAAGTTTGAGTGTTGTTATCTAGTTGTGCATAATGCATTGCTGTATGTATGAAAGAAATAATCAATAAACATATTCTTTAAAAAACAATTGCACACCAGATACTACGGGCTAGATTTCTCTAGTATTCAGCATTAAAAGAGGGAGAACTTCTGTTGTGTTTTTAGAAACCTATATGGTCCAGTAAACATGCCTGTAATTATCGGAGAAATATAGACTCCTAACTGAATTCAAATCTTAAATCAGACAATGGAATTTATTATTTGTCTTTAGATTGTTCTTGATGGTGTTTGTCAGGAGAGAATTGCAATTTTCTTATGTTTATTTCTAGTATAATTCTGCCCATGTTTCTGTGCTCCATTGTAAGAAAGTAAAATATTGATTAGGCATGGATGATAGTCAGTCAATCAATCAATCAGCGGTTTTGTATAAGCGCACTTGTCTCTCGTGAGGGTATCCAGGTGCTGTGCACCTGCTGTGCTCTAGTCAAATAGCGAGGTCTTGAGGCCCTTCCTGAACGCCTGGAGAGATGGGGATGTTCTCAGGTGGAATTGAAGGCTGTTCCAAGCTTTAGCTGCGATGAAGGAGAAGGCTCGACCTCCGTAGGAGCTGAGATGGATGCAGGGGTGTGCGCAAGAAAGAGTGTTGCTGAGCGAATTTGTCTGGAGGGTTGGTGGAAGTTCAGTCGGTGGTTGAGGCAGGTGGGTCCTGGGTTGTGCAGGGCCTTGTATGCGTAGGTCAGGATCTTCAAATGGCAGCGCTTGTGTATAGGCAGCGAGTGGAGATTCTTTAGATGGAGAGAATTGTGGGTTCTTCTTGTGAGGTTCAGGATGAGTCTGGCAGCTGAGTTCTCAATGACTTGGAATTGTTTCATGAGGTGAGCTGAAGTTCCTGCATAGAGAGCATTGCTGTAGTCAAGGCAGCTAATGATGAGTGCCTTCATGACTGTTCTTTTCGTGATGATTGGGAGCCACTTGAAGGTTTTCCAAAGCATGCGTAGGGTGGGGAAGCAGATGGCGGAGACTGCCTTGATCTGCTTTTCCATGCTGAGATTGTTTGATGATTATCCCCAGGTTCCTGGCGGTGTTCGAGGGCATGAGGGTGGTCCTAGCTCGGCGGACCACCAGAAGTCATCCCAGAGTAAGGTTCCAAATAGGAGGACTACTGTTTTGTTGAGTTTGAAGCAGTTGTCCTTCATCTATTTGGCGATGGAGTTCATGCGGAAGTGACAGTTGGTCTTTGTCATGGAGGGCTCTTTGGATAGTTGGGTTTCATCTACATAGGAAATTATTTTTAGACCGTGGGTCCTGACGATGATGCCCAAGGGGGTCATGTAGACGTTGAAGAAGGCGGGGCTTAGGGAAGAGCCTGGGGGTATGCTGCAAATTATGTCCTTAGATTGTGAGGTGAAGGGGAGAGAAAGACTCTGAGTTCTGCCAGAGAGGAAGGAGGTGATCCACTGTAGGGCGTTGCCCCTGATGTCTATCTGGGGGAGTCTCTCAAATATGATGGGAGGCAATATCGAATGCTGCTGAGAGGTCAAGGAGAATGAGTGTGGCTCATTATTCTTGTTTGAGGAGGATTCTAATGTAATCTTTGACACAATTAGCGCAAAGTCAGTTCTGTGGTTGGCCCTGAAACTGGATGAAGAGGTGTCCAGATGTTTGTCTTCTTCTAGGTTGGTGGTGAGCTGCTGTTTATGGCCTTCTCAATTACTTTACCTGTGAAGGGAAGCAGGGAGATTGGACAGTATTTATTGAGATTGTTAGGGTCTAACAAGGGTTTTTTAAGGAGGTGCTTCCGTCCGGCGTGTTTTTGATCTTCAAGGTATGTGGCTGTTGTGATGGAAATGTTGAGGATGTCTGTGAGTTTGATGTCAATGATGTTGTTGCTTTGTCGGGTCGCTGGTGCTGAGTAGACTGAGAGTGTTGGCAGCCATTGGCTGGAGAGCAACGTTTCTGTCTAGTGTGGAGATTTTGATGTGGAAATAGTCAGCAAGGGAATCCCATAGTTCTTGTGAAGGTGAAATGTTATTTTCTGTTGCAGATGGATTGGAGAATTCTTTGATGGTCTTGAAAAGTTTGTTGCTTCTGTTGGTGCTGGATTTGATCCTGGTTAGGAGGCCTAACTTCTTGGCTTCCTTTAGGCGGTTGTGGTGTTGGTTGAGTGAATGTTTGAAGGCGGCCCTGTTGCTGAGACCTTTGCTGGTATGCTAGCATCTCTCGACTTCCTTGCAATTGTGCTTCTTTGACCGGAGTTTTGGGGTGTACCATTTTGCTTGTTTGTTGGGTTTGTGCATTACTATTTTGCAGGGTTCTAATCTGTTGGCGCAGTCTGAGATCCAGGAGTTGACGTTTTTGACGGCAGTGTTGATGTCCAAAGTGCCCTCTGGCTAGATGGCATCTGAGGGCATCTGTCCATTGGTTCTCAGAGATAATGTATCAGTTTTGCTGGGTGGTGTGAGTGGGGTGAGGGAGGCGACTCGGAGTGGTGGAGTAGATGAAATGGACAATAGAGTGGTCTGACTAGGTGATTTCAGTGATGTGATCGAATTTGATGTCGTTGTTGGAGGTAAAGATGTAGAGCGCGTGTCCTGTGGTGTGCCTGGTGTATGTGAAAATTTGCTTCAGACCAATGATGTTCATGCTGTTAGGAGGTTTTTGCTGTTAGTGTTGTGGTCATCGAGGTAGAAGTTGAAATCTCCAAGGAAGTTGTAGTGTTCAGTGCTGATTGCCATGGTGGTGATGAGTCCTGGGATGGTGTCACAAAAGCTGGGTTGGGGTCCAGGCCGCCTGTAAGTGAGGGTGCTTTTGAATGTGGTCTTTGCATCTATACGGAAGTGAAAAGTAAGGCATTCCATGAGCTGTGTGTTGTGAACCGTGAAGGTGGTGCATTGGAGAGTATCTTTGTAAATGATGGCGTTGCACCTCCTGGTTTGTTGGGTTGGTTGATGTAGAAGGCTGGCCTGGCTTATAGTGGGTACCTTGTGGTACTTACACCCTGTGCCAGGTCCAGGTATCCCTTATTAGTAGAATAGAGGTGTTTCTAGCAGCTTAGGCTGATAGAAGGTAGCTATGGCAAAGCAGCTTAGGCTGAACTAGGAGACATGCAAAGCTCCTACTATACCACTTATATCATATAGCACAATATCATAAAAAACACAATACTTAAAATAAAGGTACTTCATTTTTATGACAATATGCCACAAGTATCTCAGTGAGTACCCTCAGTAAAAAGGTAAGTAATATACACAAGTTATATGTACACAAACCCAAAACAGGTAAGTAAGAGTAAGAAAAGTAATACAAACAGTGTAGAATTACAATAGGATGCAATAGGTGAACATAGGTCTAGGGGCAACACAAACCATATACTCCAAAAGTGGAATGCAAATCACAAATGGACCCCAGACCTATGGGAGCTTGTAGAGGGTCGCTGGGACTGTAAGAAAACAGTTAGGGTGTCCAAGATACCCCACCCCAAGACCCTGAAAAGTAGGAGTAAAGTACCCCTACTACTCCAAAAGGGACCAATAGTTGTGATAGGGGGATTCTGCAAGAACCACAAACACCAGCAAAGCACTGAAGATGGATTCCTGGACCTGAGGACCTGCAAGGCAAGGGGGCCAAGTCCAAGAGTCGCGATAGTGTCCAGGGGTGGCAGGAGCCCAGGAAACCCCAGATGAAGGTGCAAGGAAGCTGCCTCCAGATGGAAGAAGCTTAGGATTCTGCAACAACAAAGAAGACTAGGAACTTCTCCTTTGGACGGCAGATGTCCCACGCCATGCTGAAGGTTGCAGAAGTGTTCTCATTCAGATATACCACAAACAAGCCTTGCTAGCTGCAAGGGTTGCGTTAGAGGTTTTTGGGTGCTGCTGGGGACCAGGAAGGACCAGGATGTCACCCCTTGAAGGAAGAGACAGAGGGGGCGCTCAGCAACTCAGAGAACCCCCACAGAAGCAGACAGCACCCACAGAAGTACCGGAGCAGGCACTTAGAAGATTTGTGAACTGGAGCTGGCTCAGAGTCACAAAGGAGGGTCCCACGACATCATAGGTCAACTCAGAGGGTTGAGCACTGCAGGACGGAGTGCAGGGGACCCAGGCTAGGCTGTGCACGAAGGAATCCGTGGAGGAGTGCACAGAAGCCAGAGCAGTTGCAAATCACGCAGTACACAGGTTTGCAGTCTAGCGTGGGGAGGCAAGGACTTAACTCCACCAAACTTGGACTGAAGGATCACTGGACTGTGGGAGTCACTTGGATAGAGTTCCTGTGTTCCAGGGACCACGCTCGTCAGGATGAGAGGGGACCCAGAAGACCGGTGATGCAGTCTTTTGGTGCTTGCATTAGCAGGGGGAAGATTCCGTCGACCCACCTGAGGTTTCTTCTTGGCTTCCAGTGCAGGGTGAAGGCAGATGCCCCCCAGAGCATGCACCACCAGGAAAGCCGGCAGGATGAGGAGCTACAATGTTGCTGGTAGTTGTCTTGCTACTTTGTTGCAGTTTTGCAGGTGTCCTGGAGCAGTCAGCGGTCGATCCTTGGCAGAAGTCAAAGAGGGAAGTGCAGCGGAACTCTGGTGAGCTCTTGCTTCCGTTATCTGAAGAATTCCCTAGAGGAGAGAACCCTAAATAGCCAGAAAAGGAGGTTTGGCTACCAAGAAAGGAGGATTGGCTACCAAGAAAGGTAAGAGCCTATCAGAGGGGGTGTCTGACGTCACCTGCTGGCACTGGCCACTCAGAGCAGTCCAGTGTGCCCCCAACCCCTCTGTTTCCAAGATGGCAGAGGTCTGGGACACACTGGTGGAGCTCTGGGCACCTCCCTTGGGAGGTACTGGTCAAGGGAGTGGTCACTCAACTTTCTTTTGTACAGTTTCGCGCCAGAGCAGGGCTGGGGGATCCCTGAACTGGTGTAGACTGGCTTATGCAGAGATGGGCAACATCAGTGCCCATCAAAGCATTTCCAGAGGCTGGGGGAGGCTACTCCTCCCTAGCCCTTCACACCTATTTCCAAAGGGAGAGGGTGTCATACCCTCTCCCAGAGGAAATCCTTTGTTCTGCCTTCCTGGGCTGGGGCTGCCCAGACCCCAGGAGGGCAGAATCCTGTCTGAGGGGTTGGCAGCAGCAGCAGCTGAAGTGGAAACCCCGGAAAGGCAGTTTGGCAGCACCCGGGTTCTGTGCTAGAGACCCAGGGGAATCATGGAATTGTCCCCCCAATACCAGAATGGTATTGGGGGGACAATTCCATGATCTTAGACATGTTACATGGCCATGTTCAGAGTTACCATTGTGACGCTATACGTAGGTAATGACCTATGTATAGTGCACGCGTGTAATGGTGTCACCGCACTCACAAAGCTCGGGGAGTTTGCCCTGAACAATGTGGGGGCACCTTGTCTAGTGCCAGGGTGCACTCACACTTAGTAACTTTGCACCTAACCTTCACTAGGTGAGGGTTAGACATATAGGTGACTTATAAGTTACTTAAGTGCAGTGAAAAATGGCTGTGAAATAACGTGGACCTTACTTCACTCAGGCTGCAGTGGCAGTCCTGTGTAAGAATTGTCTGACCTCCCTATGGGTGGCAATAGAAATGCTGCAGCCCATTGGGATCTCCTGGAACCCCAATACACTGGGTACCTAGGTACCATGTACTAGGGATTTATAAGGGTGTTCCAGTGTGCCAATCAGAATTGGTAAAAATGGTCACTAGCCTGCAGTGACAATTTTAAAAGCAGAGAGAGCATAAGCACTGAGATTCTGGTTAGAGAAACTCAGTGACACAGTTAGGCACCACACAGCAGACACATTACGGCCACAAACTATGAGCACTGGGTTCCTGGCTAGCAGGGTCCCAGTGAGACATATAAAACACACAGGGGACACTACCCAGGTACACATCACACATACATCACAATGTAACACCAACATACAAAAAATACATACAAATACACAATCATACTACTTACCAATCGACTTACACAGAACATTGTATATAACATTTCATGCACACAACACACACACAGTCAAAGCACATAAAGCCACACAACACACAAACAAACACATTTCATACTTGTCCGGAGCCGCCATGGAACAAGAACTAGACATCTTCCCGATGCTCCTGCTCACCCAAAAACTTCGGAATCTGTGACGACGATAGCATCTTGAGTAAACACACCTGTTACTTTTCTACACTGACGAAGGGGCTGTGAGTGCAACACTCACACGTAACAGCACACTAAAATGCACACTCACATACACCCACACACACATACCCGAACATACACAACAAACATACCACGGCCACTACACACACACACACGTACACTTGTCACAAACACATACAGGTATATATGGAAACACTGCACAGGCCCACCCTCACACAGTACCACACAGCACCAGAGCATGTAACAACCGCACTATCTCCAATCTCTTGGCAGGGGCCCACAGGGGACACTACCCAGGTACACATCACACATACATCACAAACATCACATGTAACACAAACATACAAAAAATACATATAAATACACAATCATACTACTTACCAATCAACTCACACAGAACATTGTATCGAACATTTCATGCACACAACACACACACAGTCAAAGCACATAAAGCCACACAACACACCAAAAAACACATCTCAACACAAACAATGCACAATACCAACACAACAAAAACTCTTGAACACACAAATGTCCATCACATAACACACACCCTACCACTTTCAGACAAAAGCACTGCACACGAGCTCACATACTGCCTAAACAATACACGTAGTCCAAGCAGAACACACACACACATACACACACACAGCTAATGTGAGCCAGGAACAACTCCATACTAGAGAAAGAAATGCATGACAAAGATGTAACCAGGAAACCAACTATATGTTGGTTGAAATGATTATTTTCTGAAAAATTATTATCAACAACAAAGGCCATAGGCCAGTCCGTGAATGAAAAGTCTATCTGCACACAGTGCACAGATGTGTGCCCCGAACTTGACTCCTGACTGCCATGTAACCTCCACAGGTAGGGACATCTATGGGACAGGCAGGGAACTCAGGGGTTATCTGGTGGGGGGGCAGAGAAGGCGGTTTGGGTTTGGGTTTAGGTTTTAAAGGGGGACCTTTGGGATGTGGTTTGAAAGGGGAGTGTTTGGGCTTGGTCTTAGGTTTAGGGGAGAGTTGGCTTATTGGTGGAAGGGTTGACTTCTTGGCTCGGGAGGGGCATGGGTAGTTATACAGTGGGCAGGGAAGGTCTTGGAGGAAGAAGGGCCAGCCTTGGGGATGGACACAAACCATTTGGGGCTATCACAGGGTGGGAGAAAGGGGTGTAGGGACCAGTCAGTCCCTGCTCTGGCCCGAAACTGGACAAAGGAAAGGGGAGTGACCACTCCCCTGTCCATCACCACCCCAGGGGTGATACGCAGAGCTCCTCTAGAGGGTCCCTTGGTTTTGCCATCTTGGACTCAAGATTGGCAGGGTACACTGGGAGCATCTGAGTGGCCAGTGCCAACAGGTGATGTCAGAGACCTCCCCTGATGGGTGCTTACCTAGTAAGGTGACCAATACCCTTTTCAAGTCTATTTAGGGTCTTTCCTTTGGATGGTTCCTCAGATTCGGATTGCAAGACTCCAGCAGAAATCCTTTGCACCCTCCACTTCGACTTCTGACCGAAGAAACTGCATCTGGACTCTTCAGAACCCTACAAGCTGCAACAAAGAAGCAAGACGCCTCCTGCAACATTGTATCTCCAGCTCCTTCCAGCAACTCCAACATTTCCCCGGTCATGCATCCTCTGAGGACAGCCCATCTTCAGCCTGCATCACAAGAAAGAAGGAATCTCCCTTGGGGTGAAGGAGTTATTCCCCTGCTTCTGCAGGCACCAACTGCGACGACTGGCTGCGTAGATCCCCTCGCCTGCCAAGCTGCGTGGGTCCTGCATCACGGGTGGTAGATTGAAGTGGTCCCGACGGTTCGCTCTTCCAGCTGTCCAACTTTGGTGCAGGTAAGACCTTGCCTCTCCACGCAAGACAGTGTCCTTTGCAGCTTCCAAGGCCTGTTCTCACCCTTCCTCCAAGATCTTCATGCATCTTGAAGCTCCAGCCCCCAGAACTCCTTTCTGCGACGTTCAGCTCCCTGAGTGGTTCTCTGGTGGCGTGGGAGCCTTTCACGTAGTACTGCATGGACCTCTTCTGCAACTTTCGTGTCCTCGTCCTGTGGGACTCCTGTGTGTACTGCCTGGTCTTCTGTGGGATCTCTGAGTCACTGAGGGACCCCTCTGACTCCCTCTCTTGGGTAGAGTCCACCTGGTCCTTCCTGGTTCCCGGCAGTGCCATTTTCCGCTAACCCCGAGCTTTGCATATGCCAAGGCTTGTTGGTGGACTCTGTCAACGCAAACCTGACTGCAGTCCTCCATCCAGCATGGGACATCACCTGCATTCCCCAGGAATCCGACTTCGTCTTCTTGTATGCAGTGCTGACTCTTCTTCACCGGTTGTTTTCTTCTTGCATCTTCATCCTGGGGGGGTAGGGACTTCTGCCCTTCCTGGAGTCTTCTGTGCTTCTTGGATTTGGTCCCCTTCTTCCACAGGTCTTCTTGTCCAGGAATCCACTGTTGGTGTCTTGCAGACTCTTCTGGGTTTTGCATACTTCTTTTCTTCTCTGTGTGTAATCTGGGAAACTTACTGTAATTTACTCCTGTTTTCCTGGTCGCTGGGGTGGGTTGTGGTACTTACCTTTGGGCTTTTCTAGTACTCCCAGCTCCCCTCTGCACACTACACTTGCCTAGGTGGGGGAATGACTTTCACATTCCACTTTCTTAGTATATGGTTTGTGCTCCCTGTAGGAGGCTGGCCTGGCTTATAGTGGGTACCTGATGGTACTTACACATTGTGCCAGGTCCAGTTATCCCTTATTAGTAGATTAGTAGTGTTCTAGCAGCTTAGGCTGATAGAGGTACCTATAGCAGATCAGCTTAGGCTGAACTAGGAGACATGCAAAGCTCCTACTGTACCACTTATATCATATAGCACTATATCACAAGAAACACAATACTCAGAGTTACTAAAAATAAAGGTACTTTATTTTAGTGACAATGTGCCAAAAATATCTCAGGGGATATACTCCCTTAGGAGGTAAGTAAAATACACAAAATATACACACAAACCAAAATCAGGTAAGTAAAACAGTCAGAAAGTAGTGCAAACACTGTAGAATACAATAGGATGCAATAGGCCTAGGGGCAACACAAACCATATACTAAGAAAGTGGAATATGAACCACGAATGGACCCCTAGGCTAGTGTAGTGCATAGAGGGTTGCTGGGAGTGTAAGAAAACACTAAGGGTGTCCAAGATAACCCAACCCAAGACCCTGAAAAGTAGGAGTAAAGTGCTACTAACCCAGAATACACTAAACTCGTGATAGAGGATTCTGCAAAGACCACAACAGACTGAAAAGCACTGAAGATGGATTCCTGGACCTGAGGACCTGCAAAGGAAGGGGGCCAAGTCCAAGAGTCATGAAAGTGTCCAGAGGGAGCAGGAGCCCACTAAACCCCGGATGCAGGTGCAAAACGGCTGCCTCCGGATGGAAGAAGCTGAAGATTCTGCAACAACGAAAGGTGCTAGGAACTTCTCCTTAACACAGAAGACATCCCACGGATGCAGAGTTGTCTCTTTGGAGAAATACCGCAAACAAGCCTTGCTAGCTGCAAAGGTCGCGGTTGAAGAATAAGGGTGCTGCCTGGGCCCAGGAAGGACCAGGATGTCGCCTCTTGGGAGAGGAGACAGAGGGGGCCCTCAGCAACACAGAGAGCCCATTCACAAGAAGGCAGTCCCCACAGAAGTACTTGAACACGGTTTCAAGAAGACTGAGCACGGTGGCCGTCTCAACACTACAAAAGAGGGTCCCACAAAGCCGGAGGGAGTTGAGCAACGCAGGATGTAGTGCTGGGGACCTGGGATAGGCTGTGCATGAAGGATTCCTCGCAACAGTGCACAGAAGCCCTAGCAGCTGCAGTTCACGTGGTGCACAGGATTACTGTCTGGAAAGGTGAGGCAAGAACTAACCTCCTCCAAATTTGGACAGTTGGACCAGTGGACAGTCTGGATCACTTAGGTCCACCACCTGTGTTCCAGGGGCCATGCTCATCAGGATGAAAGGGGTCCCAGAGTACCTGTGACGCTGAAGTTTGGTGCCTGCTGGAGCAGGGGGAACATTCCGTCGACCCACAGGAGATTTCTTCTTAGCTTCCAGTGCAGAATGAAGGCAGGCAGCCCCCAAAGCATGCACCACCAGGAAACAGTAGAGAAGGCCGGCAGGATTAGGTGCTACAATGCAGCTGGTTGTCTTCTTACTACTTTTTTGCAGTTTTACAGGCATCCTGGAGCAGTCAGCGGTCGATCCTTGGCAGAAGTCGAAGAGAGAGGTGTAGAGAAACTCTGGTGAATTCTTGCAAGTCGTAATCTGAGGAAAAGACCACAGGAGAGACCCTAAATACCCCTCAGAGGAGGATTGGCCACCTAGTCAGGTAAGCACCTATCAGGAGGGGTCTCTAACGTCACCTGCTGGCACTCAGAGGCCTCCAGTGTGCCCTCACACCTCTGGATTCAAGATGGCAGAGGTTTGAGACACACTGGAGGAGCTCTGGGCACCACCCCTGGGGTGGTGATGGACCAGAGAGTGATCACTCCCCTTTCCTTTGCCCAGTTTCGAGCCAGAGCAGGGACTTGGGGTTCCCTGAACCGGTGTAGACAGGCTTATGCAAGGAGGGCACCATCTGGGCCCGTCAAAGCATTTCCAGAGGTTGGGGGAGGCTACTCCTTCCCAGCCCTTAACACCTATTTCCAAAGGGAGTGTAACACCCTCTCTCAGAGGAAATTCTTTGTTCTGCCTTCCTGGGCTGCCCAGACCCCAGGAGGGCAGAACCCCGTCTGTGGGGTGGTAGCAGCGGTAGCTGCAGAGAAAACCCCAGAGAGCTGGTTTGGCAGTACCCGGGGTCCATAGTGGAGACCCGGGGATGCATGGGATTGGCACCCCAATACCATATTTGGCATGGGGGGACAATTCCATGGTCTTAGACATGTTACATGGCCATATTCTGAGTTGCTATTGTGAAGCTACATATAGGTATTGACCTATATGTAGTGCACACGTGTAATGGTGTCCCCGCACGCACAAAGTCTGTGGAAATTGCCCTGAACTATGTGGGGGCACATTGGCTAGTGCCCTCACACTTAGTAACTTTGCACCTAACCTTCACTAAGTGAGGGTTAGACATATAAGTTACTTGTGTAGCGTAAAATGGCTGTGAAATAACGTGTGCGTTATTTCACTCAGGCTGTAGTGGCAGTCCTGTATAATATTTGTCTCATGGGCCTCTGGACAGTTGGTTCCCCTGCCACAGTCCCAACCGACCACAGAGCCTCCACCTTCAGGAAACACCAGCACAGCACCCACCCAGCATGCCCATGCCGCTGTCCCCAGGACACGTTAATCAGCAGTGTTTCCACCACTACAGGGACCCCAGGAAACCACACAAACACAGGATGATCAGGGACCTGGAGTCAGTGGGCACACGGTTCAGGGGACAGAGGCACAGGACCACAGCGAAGCTGGGAGGACTGTTGTGTGACAGGGGGATGACTTGCCCAGGGAACCCACTCCCCAAGAGGCACTCTCAAACATCCTGGGAGCATACCACCATTCCCAGGAGACCATGGGCCAGATACTGGCCAAGTTGCAGATGACCCAGCGTCTGCAGGAGGGACAGTACCTGGGGATACCTGGGGATCAGGGATGACCTAACAAAAGTATACACCATCCTGGTCACCATTCAGGGGTGCTGGCTGACATGGGCAAGACCATGAGGGAGGCAGTGGCACAACAAAGGGCCCCTGACACTAGCCAAACTGAGAAACAGCCTTCCACCTCTGCCGGCGCTAGTGGACAGGAGGCCCTGCCACAGTACCAACAGGCCACTAGCACCCCACCTCCTGCAGAAGGAGAACCACCCCGCAAACCGTCCCTGCGATCCAGGCAGAAGACAGAGAACATTGCCAAGACCACCACCAGGAAATAGGACTCTCCTGATAATCGCCCCCTCGGACAATGCACCTGTGATACCAAGAGGCTGGACTCTACCCTGGACTTTCCTCCACCATCACCCCAGCCCCTTGCACATACACCTATACTTATTAGCACCTAAATTAACACCCTTGAAACAAATACCAATCTGGAGTCACTCTAATGATTCACAAATGTATTAGAACAACATTATCAAAGCATTGCAACGTATATGTACAGTGAAATATACTACAGGATGACCTTTGGTGGGCAGCAGTACATATAGCAGGAGCCAGAATGGGGCAAGGAGATCTGGAAAAAGAGAATCCAAAGGGAACAGTCAGTGGCCATAGACATAGGGTAAGAGGCTGCCTTGTACAATGTCCATCAGATTACTTAAATGTTAAGTGGAGTTACAGTGTCTTACTGGTGTGTCACTGGAAGTACTGCTGTATTATATTTGTTCTGTTGTCAACATCTTCTTCCTCTGACTCCTCTTCCTCACTGTCCACAGGCTCCACCTCTGCCACAAGACAATCTCCAGGCACATCCTCCTGCAGAAAAGGCACCTGGCATCTCAAGGCCAGGTTGTGCAACATGCAGCATGCAACGATGATCTGGCACACCTTCTTGGGTGAGTAGTTGAGGGAGCCACCAGTCAGGTGGAAGCACCGGAACCTGGCCTTCAGGAGGCCAAAGGTTCTTTCTATTGTCCTCCTTGTACGCCCATGTGCCTTATTGTAACGTTCCTCTGCCCTTGTCCTGGCATTCCTCACTGGGGTCAGTAGCCAGGAGAGGTTGGGGTAACCAGAGTCACATGTAAATATAGGGTGACAACTGTTAGACACACACTATCCCTTAGGGGCAATCCCATACCCAGACATCAACATATACTGGGTGGGGACCTTTGGCTCACCTGTTAGCCACACCTGGTGCCTCTGGAGTTGGCCCATCACATATGGGATGCTGCTATTCCTCAAGATAAAGGTGTCATGCACAGAGCCAGGATATTTGACATTCACATGGGAGATGTACTGGTCCGCCAAACACACCATCTGCACATTCATCGAGTGATAGCTTTTTCTATTCCTGTAAACCTGTTCATTTTTCCAGGAGGGGACAAATGCTACATGTGTACCATCAGTGGCACCAATGATGTTGGGGATATGTCCCAGGGTGTAAAAGTCAGCCTTCACTGTGGCCAAATCCTCCACCTGGGGGAACACGATGTAGCTGTGCATGTGTTTCAGCAGAGCAGACAACACTGTAGTCAACACTTTGGAGACCATTGGCTGAAATATCCCTGATGTATGGCCACTATTGTTTGGAAGGAACCACTTGCCAGGAAATGGAGCACTGACAGGACCTGCACTAGAGGGGGGATTCCTGTGGGCTGGCGGATAGCTGACATGAAGTCTGGCTCCAATTGGGCATGCAGTTCTTGGATTGGGGCACGATCAAGTCTGTATGTGATGATAATGTGTCTGTCCTCCATAGTCGCAAGGTCCACCAGGGGTCTGTACACTGGAGGTTACCGCCATCTCATATGCTGCCTCAGAGGTTGAAGCCTATGGAAGAGAACTGTGATCAGAGGGTCATATTTCCACATCTTTTGCAGTAATGTTGAATAAGAGAGTCAGTTGATGTGCCAATGTCTGCTGTGACGCAGTTAGGTGCCATGCCCTGTGCCCCCTAAAATGGCGGCTGCCTAACATGTGAGGAGGGACAAGTGGAAATGAGGTAATTGCACTGGCGTTGTGCGCCGTCGCAGTAGGCGGTCGATGACTGCTGCACAACTTCGTATTGGTTATTATTGGGCCCTTTGGTTTCCTGGAGCCAATGGCGATGTATGCAGGCGATGACGGTATACACCGCTGCGGACGTGACTGCCATTTTCTAACTATTCACTCACTTGCTACCTGACCTTCAACAGGAGAAGACCTAGACTTCAAGTGCTGCTGTGACCTCAGTCTGGAAGGGACAATGGCTCATGTGTCTGGGGAAAGGGCCCCTGCCTTCTCTGCGGAGGAGTTGGAGAAACTGGTGGATGGGGTCCTACCCCAGTACACATTACTCTACAGTCTTCCAGATAAACAGGTGAGTAAACTGTGAGCATAATGCGTGGGCCATGAATGTATGGAGTGCTGTAGATGTAAGCCACATGTTGGGGGGTGCTGAAGTGTCCTGCCCAGAGTGCAGCATGTAAGGTGGTCAGTGTATGTGCGTCAGGGAATCGTGGGAACTGGTGGGCAATGAGTATGCCATTCCGGATGGGTGAGTAATTTCCTTTTCTGCTGTCTTTTCCCTCTAGGTCTGCGCCCACCAAGAAAATGGTATTTGCTGTGCCATTGCCAAGGAGGTGCGGACCCTGGGGGTCTTTCACAGGCAAAGCACCCACTGCCGCAAGAGATGGGAGGACCTGCGCCGCTGGTCAAAGAAGACAGCGGAGGCCCAGCTGGGGCTGACCTCCCAATGTGGAAGGGGTGCCCATCGCACCATGACCCCCCTAATGTTCCACATCCGGAGTTTGATGGGCACTTGAGGGCATCACAGCAGCCACAAGGGGGTGAGTACAGAGTCAGAATCATGACTTTGTGCCCGTTAAGGTGTTACCTGGATGGAGGATGTGGGCTGTGGGTGCCCCTACAACTCAAACCCAGGTGAGAGCCTTTTTAGGCCTCACAGGGTACTACAGGAGGTTTATTAAGAATTATGGCTCCATTGCAGCTCCTCTTAATGACCTCACTAGTAAGAAAATGCCTAAAAAGATATTGTAGACAGCCAGCTTTTGATGAGCTCAAACAAGACATGTGCTCTGCACCTGTCCTAAAAAGCCCTTGCTACTCCAAAAAGTTCATAGTCCAGACTGATGCTTCTGAATTGGGGGTTGGGGCCGGGCTATCACAGCTTTATACTGAGGGCCAGTATCCACCTGTTGCTTTTATCAGCAGAAGGTTGACCCCTAGAGAAAAGTGTTGGTCTGCCATAGAGAGGGAGGCCTTTGCTGTGGTCTGGGCACTGAAAAAGTTGAGACCATACCTGTTTGGTACAAACTTTATTGTTCAGACAGACCACAAACCTCTACTTTGGCTAAAACAAATGAAAGGTGAAAACCCTAAATTGTTGAGGGCTATACAGGGCTATACAGTGAAGCATAGACCTGGGAGTGCCCACTCCAATGCAGATGGACTCTCCAGATATTTCCACTTAGACAATGAAGACTCATCTGGGCAAGGTTAGCCTTATTGTCCCTTGTTTGGGGGGGTTGTGTAGGGAAGTACCATCTTGCCTGGCATGTTACCCCCATTTTTACTTGTATGTATGTTTGTTTTTGCCTGTGTCACTGGGATCCTGCTAGCCAGGACCCCAGTGCTCATAAAGTGTGCCATGTATGTGTTCCCTGTGTGGTGCCTAACTGTATCACTAAGGCTCTGCTAACCATAACCTGAGTGTCTATGCTATCTCTGCCTTTAGAATTGTCACTGCAGGCTAGTGACTCATTTTACCAATTCTGATTTGGCACACAGGAACACCATTATAATTCCATAGTATATGGTACCTAGGTACCCAGGGTATTGGGGTTCCAGGAGATCCCTATAGGCTGCAGCATTTCTTTGGCCACCCCTAGGGAGCACAGACAAATCTTACACAGGACTACCACTGCAGCCTGAGTGAAATAACGTCCACGTTATTTCACAGCCATTTTACACTGCACTTAAGTAACTTATAAGTCACCTATATGTCTAAGCCTCACTTAGTGAAGGTTGGCTGCAAAGTTACTTAGTGTGAGGGCACCCTGGAACTGGCCAAGGTGACCCCAGATTGTTCAGGGCAAATTCCCCAGACTTTGTGAGTGCAGGGACACCATTACACGTGTGCACTACATGTAGGTCAATACCTATGTGTAGCTTCACAATGGTAACTCTGAACATGGCCATGTAACATGTCTAGGATCATGGAATTGTCACCCCAATACCATTCTGGTATATGCGTGGAAAATTCCATGCATCCCTGGGGCTCCAGCATGGACCCCGGGTACTGCCAAACTAGCTCTCTGGGGTTTTCTCTGCAGCTACTGCTGCTGCCAACCCTCAGACAGGTTTCTGTCCCCCTGGCGCCGGGGCAGCCCAGTCCCAGGAAGGCAGAACAAAGGATTTCCTCTGAGAGAGGGTGTTACACCCTCTCCCTTTGGAAATAGGTGTTAAGGACTGGGGAGGAGTAGCCTCCCCCAGCCTCTGGAAATGCCCAGATAGTGCCCTCCTTGCATAAACCAGTCTACACCGGTTCAGGGAACCCCCAGTCCCTGCTCTGGCGTGAAACTGGACAAAGCAAAGGGGAGTGACCACTCCCCTGTCCATCACAACCCCAGGGGTGGTGCCCAGAGCTCCTCAAATTTTTCCCAGACCTCTTGAATGCAGAGGTGTGAAGGCACAATGGAGGCTTCTGAGTGGCTAGTGCCAGCAGGTGTCGTCAGAGACCCCTCCTGATAGGTGCTTACCTGACTAGGTGGCCAATCCTCCTCGGAGGGCTATTTAGGGTCTCTCCTGTGGGCTTCTCTTCAGATAACAAATGCAAGAGCTCACCAGAGTTCCACTGCATCTCCCTCTTCAACTTCTGCCAAGCATCGACCACTGACTGCTCCAGGACACCTGCAAAACTGCAACATAGTAGCAAGAAGACTACCAGCGATATTGTAGCACCTAATCCTGCCGGCGTTCTCGACTGTTTCCTGGTGGTGCATGCTCTGGGGGCTGTCTGCCTTCACCCTGCACTGGAAGCCAAGAAGAAATCTCCTGTGGGTCGACAGACTCTTCCCCCTGCTAATGCAGGCACCAAACTTCTGCTTCACCGGTCCTCTGGGTCCCCTCTCATCATGACGAGCTTGGTCCCTGGAACACAGGAGCTGTATCTAAGTGACCCTGACAGTGCAGTGGTCCATCTGTCCAAATTTGGTGGAGGTAAGTCCTTCCCTCCCCACGCCAGACAGTAATCCTGTATACTGCGTGAACTGCAGCTGCTAGGGCTTCTTTGCACTTTTGCAAGGAATCCTTCGTGCACAGCATAGCCCAGGTCCCCAGCACTCTGTCCTGCATCGCTCAACTCGCTGAGTTGACCACCGCCTTCGTGGGACCCTCCTTTGTAGTGTTGAGACAACCGCCGTGCTCAGATTTCTTGAATGCTTCTTCAAGTGCTTCTACGGGTGCTGCCTGCGTCTGCGTGGGCTCTCTGTGTTGCTGAGTACCCCCTCTGTCTCCTCTCCAAGGGGCGACCTCCTGGTCCTTCCTGGGCCCGGGCAGCACCCATTTTCTTCAAATGTGACCTTTGCAGCTAGCAAGGCTTGTTTGTAGTCTTTCTGTGTCCTCTGCATCTCTGCATCCTCCAGCATGCCGTGGGACATCTTCAGTGCAAAGGAGAAGTTCCTGGCATCGTCCGTTGTTGCAGAATCTTCAGTTTCTTCCCCTCGTAGGCAGCCATTTTGCACCTTTATCCGGCATTTAGTGGGCTTCTGCCCACCCCTGGACACTTTTGTGACTCTTGGACTTGATCCCCTTCTTTTGCAGGTCCTCAGGTCCAGGAATCCATCTTCAGTGTTTTGCAGTCAGTTGTTGCCTTTGCAGAATCTCCTATCATGACTTTAGTGCATTTCTTGGGAAGTAGGGTAACTTTACTCCTAATTTTCAGGAACTTGGGGTGGGGTATCTTGGACACCCTTAGTGTTTTCTTACACTCCCAGCTACCCTCTACACACTACTATAGGCCTGGGGTCCCTAAGTGGTTCGCATTCCACTTTCTTAGTATATGGCTTGTGTTGCCCCTAGGCCTATTGCATCCTATTGTATTCTACAGTGTTTGCACTACTTTTCTAACTGTTTACTTACCTGATTTTCATTTGTGTATATTTTGTGTATTTTACTTACCTCCTAAGGGAGTATATCCTCTGAGATATTTTTGGCACATTGTCACTAAAATAAAGTACCTTTATTTTTGGTAACTCTGAGTAGTGTGATTCTTATGATATAGTGCTATATGATATAAGTGGCATAGTATGAGCTTTGCATGTCTCCTAGCTCAGCCTAAGCTGCTCTGCTATAGCTACCCCTATCAGCCTAAGCCAGGCCAGCCCCTACAGTGATAAGTAACTAGAAAAACACAAAGTAAACAGTGAAGGGTTCTGTCATGGTGGCTGAAATCATCAGAGTAGCTGCTACACCATTAGGAAACTGAAGACCAGTGTCCTTGCACCATAGGAAACTGTAGCTAGGTTTCAGAACAGTCAACAGGGTGCATCTGTGGTACACAAGAGGAACCAGTCAGGAGAGGTTCACTTCCTGGCAGTGGGTTTGGTCTTAGCATCTGCTCCTCCTGGACGTGTGGGTGGACATCCACGTTTGCTGAGGGTTCATCTGCTACAGAGGGTGTGGTGTCTGAGGCATGTCTTTCCCCTGACAGGGCCTCAATTCCACTAGCAGCCACAGATGTTGAAGGGCCTGATGACTCATTACTAGTGGAAGAGGCCTGATGTTGTGTGGCAGACCTACTCAGGGAAGTGTTGATGTCCCTCAGCACCCCAGCAATAGAAGCCAGGATGGCATTTTGTGCCTGCCACTGCTGCATGGCTTCCAGGTAGTTGTCCATCTGCAGCTTTTGAATTTCCTCCATCATGGTGATAACCTGGCCCATCATGCCTTGGGAATTTGAGTAGGCTCCTAAGACTTGGGAGAGGGTTTCCTAGTCAACATTGTTCCTTTGAGCCCCCAACCTCTGGCCGACAGCATCCCTCCCATGCACCCTATCCCCATCTGTCTGTGCCCCTGGCAAAGTGTGCCCACTCCCAGTGGTGGCAGGACCATCATTATCAGGGGTGACAAGAGGAGACTCAAATACCTGTACTGTGGGGCACACAATGGATGAGACAGTCCTTGGGACACAGGTCTGTGGGCGAATGGTTGCCTGTGATATAGATGCAGCAGGGCTGGGAGGAGTTGATGTGGGCAGGGTGAGGCTGACAGTTGTTGACTGACCAGGTGCCCCTGATGGGCCAGTCTTCACTGGGGCCTTCATCCAGAGCGATAGTGACAGTCTCTGGTATCCTGCCCATGGTGACAAAGGCAAGGTTCCCTGTGGGAGATGTGGAACACAGAGTTGCTTTTACTTTTAGGGTATTATTGATGTTGTGTGAGATGCAGACAGTGCCTAAACATGATCCCCAGAAATTACAGCTGCTGCACAATCTTACTTAGTACAACTTTAGACTATGGCCCTCATTATGAACATGGTGGTAAACACCGCTCCGCCGGCGGTGGCGGTAACTGGTCTGGGCCGCCAAATTATGAACCACCTGAAAAACAGGCAGCCTGAAAATCACTCACCGCCAGCAGAGGAGTGCCAACAATGACGGCAGAGGCCGCCCACAGGCCGTAGGCAAGACCCTATCCGCCCATCAAATAATGAAGCACTAGACCACCGTCAGTTCCGTGGCGGGAACCACTGCCACGCAAAGCCAGGCGGAACCGAACCAAATATAAGGAATCACTCACCGGAGGCTCAGACAACACGTTGAAGCAGACATGGAGAGAGAGTTGCAAATCATGCCAGTCCTGATCCATGCCATATACCTCTACGACCGAGACCGCCAATGAAGACGACGTCAGTAAATACCGCAACCTACTAAACAAGGGAAGAAAGGGCACAGTTACATACCCACCCACCCCGCTACGCACCCACAGCCTCTCACAACACCACATGACATACACCCCAGAGTAAGAGGTATTTAAGACAACCTGCCCAAAGTACACACATGTGCATAACACCCCCCGCAAAGGAACGATGAACCACGGATCCAGAGTGTGCCAAAACCAACACTGGCCACACAAACTTCTTATTAAGCTCCAGAAGCAACAGAAGTCCAACAGAAGTCCAACAGAAGGCCAATGGTCAGTCCAAATTATAAAGTCCGATGGGCCCAAATGGCCCCAACTTAACTCCCACAAGTGCAAATGGTACTCCACCTTAAAGGGGCATCCAGGCACCCCAGGGAACAGGGGCAGGGGGTGGTGGGGGTGGTGACTTACGACTGGGAAGGGGGTCTTGGCTTTACATTTGGGAGGTGGAGGGGGCTTGGGTCTGGCCTTTGAAGCTGGTGGAGCTGCTTTGACTGGGGTGCGGATGATGTACCTGGCCAGCAAGGGGTCTCTTGCTCAAAGGGGAGATAGTACAGGAATGGGAAGGGCGGACAGGGGTGGGCTGTGACGTGGGAGGAGTAGACAGGGCAAGGAGGTGGGCACGTTTAGAGACAAGACGAGGTGGGCCAGTGGGTTCGAATAGGTCAACACAGGATAGGAAATATTTTTTAGGGACAATCTGGTGGACCTGGAGGGAGGTGTGGGAGTGGAGGTAGATGGAATTGTCATGACAGGTGTAGGTGTGCGTGACATGGGTGCAGGTGACTGTATATTATACTGAGGTGCGGTGGATGTCTGTTGGGTGTGTGTTTTGGAACGTTTGAGTGTCTTGGGAGGAAGGGAGGTGGGACAAGACAGGCTGCCAGTGTAAATGTATGTTGTCTGTGTGTCTGCAAGTTTGGTGAGTGTGCTGCATGTTTCAACCAAAGTTGTTCTGGTGAGTGCAGGTGTGGTGTCTGGGGTGCATGAATTGATGTCTGATTTTGTGGTGACTGCAAGAATGGGGTCAGCAACAGTGAATGAGGGTGAAGTGCCTGTGAGTGTGCACGTAGAGGTGAAAGACAGGGAGGCGGAAGAGGTGGACACACTAGGGGAAGAGGATGTTGGTGTGTGTACCTTTGTATTTTGGCTGTGTGAATGTCTGTGGTGGGAATTGTGGTGCTTGTGTTTTTCAGTGTGCTTCTTGTGTGTTGAGGTGTGTGCATGGGTGTCAGAATATGTGCTTGGGACAGGTGAAGGGAGTGGGGTGCTGGAAGAGGTAGAGGTGGTTGGAGGGGGGACGGAATGACTACGGAAACTGCCTGCCGTCAAAGAGGAGGCCAGAGCCTAAAAAGATCTCCGTAGGCCAGACACGGCACCGTGAATGCTATCCAGGCAGGCACTGGTCTGCTGCACCTCTGATGCTAGCCCCTAAATGGCATTGACGATGGTTGTCGGCCCTACAGAGATGGTCCTCAGGAGGTCAAAAGCCTCCTCCGTGAGGGCAGCAGGGCTGACTGGAGCAGGGGATGAGGTGCCTGGGGCGAAGGAGACGCCCACCCTTCTGGGTGAGCGGGCACAGGCAACTCAGTGGGTAGCAAATTGAAGGGCGGTGATGGTATGGGGGTGGCGGAAGATGACACAGAATGGGGAGATAAAACAGTAGAGACACTTGTAAATAGCTGAATGGAGGTACATAACTGGTTCACACATACTCCCACCCTGCAAATATTTCACCATGCAGCACCCACCGCTATACGCATGGCTATGCCCCTGACTAGTGGCCACAACACTGCTCTACAGCCAATTCCAACATCACCGAGGGACCATGAAGTACTGCAGACCTGTCCCTTACAACCTAGCTTCCCATGGGGGCCATTATGTAAAATGACATCAGTCAGAGTCCCTGCCAATAGACAGCATACATACTACAACACACTCACACATCCATCAAGGAGGCATACAATGGTTTCTGTACTCACCCCCTTGTGTCTGCTGTGCAGCCTTCAAGCGCCCATCCAGGTCCAGATACACCACCGCCAGAATGCGGCGCATTAGTGGGGTCATGGCCTGACGGCCACCCCTTCCTCATTGGGAGGACTTCCCCAGCCGGGCCTCGCAGGTCTTCCTCACCCAGTGCTGCTGGTCCTCCCACCGCTTCCTGCAGTGGGTGCTCCACCGGTTGTAGACCCCCAGGGTCCGCACCTCCCTGGCGATGGCATGCCAGAGTCCCCTCTTCTGATGGGCGCTGATCTATATGGGACACACAGAAAAAGTAACAAAGAGATCAGACAATGCGCATTAGATACAGCTGGCTACACGTCCCCTATGGGACGGACACTCACAACAGCATAACAGGACGTCACACACGCAGCATGTCATGAATCCCACAACTGTACAGTGTCAAATGTGCAACCATGTTTACAGCCATCTACCACCATTACACACATCCATGCCCCCCAATCCACCTACCCACCTGTACCTCTGGTCGAACATAGAGCTTGGCATACAGGGGTAGGACCCCGTCCACGAGCTTGTCCAGTTTCTCGGTGGTAAAGGCCGGGACCCTTTCCCCTGCCACTCATGCCATTTACAGGACCAGAGTCAGGACACAGCAGCACACTCAGTGGAGTACCTGCATGCACATAATCCGGGAGTCAAGTGAAGTTGGGGTGACAAGATGGCGTACGCCCTGCGGGGGTGTATACCGTCACCGCTGGCGGTGATCATGATACGCTCATATTCAGCATTGACAACCATGTTAACCAATGAATGGTCATACAGCGTTGAACACCGCTTTACGCTATTATGACAAGCCCTAGCGGTATGAGGTCACTTCCACTACAATATTTCTGGATTACAGGGGGCAGACATTTTGGCCAGTTATTAATTTCTCATTTCCCCCATGCAGACCCTATTGTCCCCAAACCCCATAGGCATGAACAAATATACATTTACTCATCACAACAATCCTGATGTATCATTGAGGACGTCACTCCAGTTTAACATCCTACTATGCATATGTGTCATCGACTTGTATGCCAGCAGTGCTGAATATTTAACATTTTGGGCAGATATATGTGTGTTTCTCACATGTATTCTCAACTCCTCCTAGGTACAGACCCATGTGGCGAGGGAGGGCCCCATCGGTGTACAGACCACGTGTTTATTTGGGGACCATGGTGGAGAGTCACATTATTATCGATTACAGACTCAACCGTGCTACTATTCATGAACTTCGTGCATTACTGGATCCAGCACTGAGACCGGCTAATCGGAATCAGCATGCTATCTCCACTGAAGTGGAAGTGCAAGTGCTCTCTGCACTCCATTTCCTGGCCACGGGCTCATTTTAGGTGACTGTGGGCATGGGTGCAGGTTTTTCTCAGCCATTGTTTTGCATTATACTGTCCAGATTCCTGAATGCATTTGTACGACACCTGCAGCCCTATGTGAGGTTTCCCCAAAGTGCTGACCTCCCTGCCATCAAGTCAGACTTCTATGCCTTTGCCAACATTCCCCATGTGATAGGTGCCATTGATGGCACCCACATAGCTCTCACAGGTGAACAGGTGTACAGGTATACAGAAACAGGAAGAACCTTTACTCCATAAACATTCAATTGGTGTACTGCAGACCAGTACATCCCACATGTGAATGCCATGTTCCCTGTATCAGTCCATGATTCCTTTGTGCTAAGGAACAGCAGTGTGCCACACATGATGGAACAACTACAAGGGGACAGAGGATGGATCGTAGGTAAGTGTGTCTGACACTTTTTGGCACATAGCAGACAGCCAGGCTGTCTGCAACTGAAGGTTCTCAGTGACAGTCCTGGTTTGCCCCCTTTTGCAGGTGATTCTGGCCACACCAACATGCATTGGCTCCTGACACCAGTGAGGAATCCTAGGACAGATGCAGAGAGGAATTACAATGAGGCCCAGGGACGTACTTGGAGGGTGATAGAGCGCACAATAGGTCTCCTGAAGGCTAGATTCTTTTGCCTCCATATCTCTGGGGGATCCCTGGCCTATGAGCCTGAGAAGGTGTGTAGAATAGTGGTGGCCTGCTGCATGCTGCACACCATGGCTGTGAGGAAATCTATTCCCCTCTTGGAGGAGGAGGGGGATGTGTATCCGGACCACCTTCCTCAGAGAGGGGATGAGAGTGATGGTGATGATGAGGAGGGGGAAGATGTACACTACAGGAACCAACTGATCCAACTGTACATCCAGTAACTAAGCTGCACTATTTGATGCCGTGGTTGCCTGTGCTGCATACTGTTGGTATGCCTTATCCTCTATGGGGTTGTTGGATCTATTGACATTGTCACTGTGACCAGGTTTGCATGGGACATGTGACATTATGGACAATTGTTAGACATTTCTGTTGGCACCACTCCATGTGAGGCGTGGGGTGCCATTCCTGCAATGAAAATATGAATAAATGATTTCAATGACAATTGTATGTACACTTCGATTTGATTCAACATAATGACAGGGGACATTTGCATTGGTGAACAGGTGTTTTATTTGGTGTCAGAAATGCCATTGTGCTCTTTACAGTGATGGGAGTGGGCTACTGGTGGATGTCCATATTGGCTACATGGTCTCAGCGATTGTTGGCAGTGGTAATATGTCCATCTGTTATTTACAAGTTTTGTGGTCGTTATTGCACGGTGTGGATGGTGGTTCAGTGGCACACTTGGGGGACAGTTCTTGTCAGAGTCACTTCTTAGAGGGGGCCTTGGTCTTGGCAGGTGTACCAGTGCCATATCTGGGCCTGATGGACAGTTTGGGGGCCTGTTGTTGGCCTGTACGGGTTGAGGTGCTGGTCTCCTGTGTGTCCTCAGATGGTGGCACAAGTCCAGTTGCTGCTGCTGCTGTTGTTGGATGGTCTCTATCTTGGCCTGTAGTAGGGGCTTATTGGTCTGTGGGGGTCTCAGGCTGGGTTGGGACAAGGTGCAGCAGCGCACCTGCTATGGTGGCCATGGTGGTATTGTGCAGTTTCCACTGCTCCATGGTCTCTTGGTGTTGGGCTATCTGCAGCCTTTGACTCTGCTCCAGAGTGGCCACAATATGGCCCATCCTATCCTGAGTATGGTGGTATGATCCCACGACCTCCGAGATCACGTCCTGGGCTGCAGCATCCATCCCGTGGCCTCCCTCCTCGGCCACTGATACCCTCCCACTGGGCCTAGCCCCCTGTGCCTGTGTCCCCTGCACAGGTCTGGCAGTATCACATGTACTGGGGCCATCGTCTTCCTGCTTGTTGGTAGGCGGTGACTGTGGCCTCTGTTCTTGTTTTCCACCAGTCTGTGGCCTGGATACACAGGTGTGGGGCCGGTTGCCCTGGCCTGATGTTGGTGGTGTCCTGGGTGGGGCTGCTGGATGGTGACAGTCCAGGACTGTGTGACTGGCCAGGGTATTCCTCACTGTTCAGGGTTCCCTCTCCAGTGTCCTGGGTGGTGCCTCTGTCTCCATGTGGGGCACTGCCACTCCTTGTCCTGTACGTCAGGGTGGCATGGGTGGTGGTGTCTGTTGAAGGGGATGGACATGTCTGTTACAATTGATGAATTGAATGGGGTGCACAGGGCTGGGATGTTTTGTGCAGGTTTTACACTTTTGGGCCATGCAGGGTGCCTTTGTAAAGGTTGCCATTGCATTTTCCTTATTATGTGGAGGTGCATTGTGGGTTGTGTAGTGCCTTTGTGATTACTTGCAGGGGTAGGTGGCTGTGTCAGGGGGAGGTATGTGGGCCTTTTGGTGGAATTGTGGGCATGCAGGGTGACTGGTTTTTATTATTGTGGCCTGGGCGGGGTAGTGGTCCTGGTGGCTGTTGGAGGGGTGGGGTGGTGCATGTATTACAGGTGTGATGGATATGGGGTAATTGTAGATGACTTGCCTGAGTCTATTCCCCCAGTGGGTCTAGTGAGGCCCTCAGGTTGCAGGATGGCCAGTACCTTCTCCTCCCAGTCAGTGTAGTTGGGTGGTGTTGGTGGAGTTCCTCCCCCAGTCTTCTGGCCTGCAATGTTGTGGCTGGATGCCATTGACCTCACCTTCCCACGCAGCTCGTTCCATCTCCTGCGGATGTCGTCCCTCATGTGTGGATGGTGTTTGTTGACAATGGTCTGCCAAAACTCCAGCTTCCTGGCGATGGGTGTATGCTGGACATGTGCCCGAATAATTGTGGCTCGACCTTCAGTATCTCGTCCACCAGGGTCCTTAGCTCCCTTTCTGTGAAGTGTGGGTGCTTAGGGGGTGCCATGGTGTGTGTTGTGAGTGGTGTGTTGTGTGGACCTGAAGGTGCTGTTGTGTGGTTGGGTGTGTGATTTGTGTGCTGTGGCATTCAGTGTCTGCTTGTGGAGTTCTCAATCTCAATTGTTCTATTGGCAGGGCAAAGGATTGTGGGGTGTGTCTGTGAGTGTTTTATAGTGTTGTGGATGTGTGTCAGGTGTGTGGGTTTCCAACTTGCCAATGTGTGCAATTCTTACTGTTGGGTCCCATTGCTGGCCATGGCGGTCTGTAGCGCCAGTGGTTGTTCGACTTCTACTGACCGCTGCAGTGATTTGTGCATCATTATTTGGAGGGCAGAGAGTTTGTGTGCTCTGCGGTGGTGGGGTGTGATGTCCAGCGATTTCACTGACAAGGTCCTGGCGGTGACTGGTGGCAGGGAAATTTTTGTCGGATTCTGATTTTTGCATCTTTATATGGCAGGTTTCTGTTCACCGCCAATGGCAGGATTCTGTTCAGCATCGCCACGGCGGGGAACGGTGTTTACGGCCATGTTCATAATTAACCCCTATGTAATTTCAATACTATACACCATGACTACAGCTGTGAAACTTTGTTGGTAGTGATTGGACTGCTGATACCATCTTATGTTGTCTTTTTAATTGACATGGGTCTTCATCTTTGTTGCTTAGTGAAGTGTCTGACATGATAAATGGCACAAAAAAAGAGCTGAACAATGCACAATAGTGTCAGGGTAGGGGCGCAGTATGGGAGTAAACAATAGGCATTGACCTGTAACTGGATGTACTGCATGTGCATCCATTTCGGCATCTAAATTTCCACCCCAGGTGAGTACACTTCAATCTTAGGAATCTTTATTCTAAGGGCATTAGGATTGGGCACTCAGCTATAGCTGTGTTTTGCTTGTGATAATAGTGGGAGTGGGCCATTGCATTGTTGTCATTGGCATTAAGTATTTCACACTTGCACATTCAAGATGGGTTAGATTGGTAGTTAGTTTCACATATATGACATCTCACATTTGGTGCAGTGTTCATTTTTTCACAATGGTAGGATATTGAATTCTGGGAGTATTAGTGTTATGAGTTGCCAATATTTCACTTACCATTTCCCAGGGCTGTGGAGCTAGGTGAGTTTAATGGACATATGGCATGCCAGAGAGGGGTATTAGGACATTTGGACAGAGGTGTAGTGGGTGGTATGTTAGTTGGGGTGGGTTAAGGTGGTGAGGGAGCATGCAAGACATGACAATTGGGTGGCATGGATTTTGTGGGGAATTACCCAACTTCACTCCCCCAGGTATTCCTGTCTAGCCCTTAGGAAGCAGTATGTCCAATACCTTCTCCTCCCAAGATGTAAAAGTAGTGTGAGAAAGTGGGAGCCCACTGCCAGTTTAGAGTACTGCCAGTTGGTGCCTGTTTGCCATGGACTGTGCCTTCCCCCTCAGGTCGTTCCATCTCTTCCTGATGTCCTCCTTTGTGCGTGGATAGTTGCCTACAGAATTGACACTGTTGACTATTCTTTGCCACAACTCCATTTTCCTGGCAATTGATGTTTGTTAGACCTGTGCTCTGAACAGGTGTGGCTCTACCCTGACAATTTCATCCACCATGACCCTCAACTCATCATCTGTGAAACATGGGTGTTTTGTGGGGACATGGTAGTGGTGGTGATGACTGTGTGGTAGTGTTAAAAAAGGGTGCAGAAAAAGGTAAACAGTGAGGTGTATGTGCTGTGATGTGAATGGGTGACGGTGGTTGTGGATTTTGTGTGGTAGTAAAATGTTTGTTGTGTATGTTGTGCAGGTGTGGGATGTATGTGTGGTGAAATGTATATGGACACCTAATGTTGATTTCTTCATATCTGATCAAGATTTTGCTTGTCTGTGGCTGTGTGAGGCATTTTTGTGGGGATGTGTTATATAGTGTAGCGTGTATGTGTGTCTGGTGCGGGGTATTCAAACTATCCAGTGTAGTGTTGTTTCAGTGTGATGTGAGTTGAGATTGCTGCGGTTCGCACCACAATGGCTTTCTGCCATGGAAGAACCATTGTCATGATTTATGGATCGTAATCTTATGGATGGGATTTTGTCATGCTGGTGGTGGAACTGCCTCTTTTCCGTCCTCCAGTGTCCTGGTGGTTTCGGAAATTTGGCTGTTTTTTGGCAGAACTCACAGTGTGACTCCTAATACGGCGGTTGGATTACCATCAACATGGTGGTCTTTTGGTGGCCACCACTATGGCGGTCTTCACAAAAGACAGCCAAACTTGTAATGACCCTCAGAGTCTGCCCAGGGGTCTCAAGGGAAACTATGAAGTTGAGTGACTTGCCTGTCTGTACCCCTGTCTCTATGTTTCTTGTATAGAGTCTTTCACATGTCCCACCTACCTACTCAAATATAGCACGACTGCCTGATGACATTGCTGGCAATTTGGGACAACTACAAAGCAATTAAGTGTGAACTGAATGCTCAAACTGTGCTTTTTAAGCCTCCTTATTTGTATTGATTAACTGTTAAGAAATTACATGAATTAGGATAACATAGAGAAAATTGTGTGCCAATGGATATGTGCCCACTGATGTGGTCACCATGAGATGTTTGAAAATCAATAATAAACTCATGTTTGTAGTCTAAATGATGTGCACATGTAGAATAAAATGTATTAGTGGGTCACATTAACATATTAGTGCTATGTATTTGCTTAAAATTTATATTAGGCATAAATTAGTCATGTAATTTGTGCCTAGTCAACAAGCCTCTTGCTAAGTTGCATGGCAGAAATAAATAAATGGCTGTAAATGATTTGCGAAAGCTGAGAACTAACACTATTCATTGTTCATATGGCACTGACCAAGTGATTTGTAAATGTCTTCAACTTTCTCAGGAGAACTGCCTGTCACAATGTCTTGCACTAAAAAATGTTACAAAGTATCCTTGATGCGTGAGACGGCGATGTTCCCAGGAAACAACAATGGACGCACTGACTACAGCTGAGATTGCAAGAAAACAGTTACCTGACGAACCTGACAATGGGAACAGGAGAAGAGGAGCCAATCATCGACATGAGAAAGACTGTTTCGTTATGTTTTAAATTTATAGTTTATAGCTTATTGTTCCTGCTGTAAATGTACGATTTCTTGACCAATGATGGCGTGAAAAGAGACTTTTAGGAGTTTAACTTAGCCTGCTTGCAACTAGAGCCCAGACGCCATAGCCTATAGCCTGAGCTAGTAGTCCCTTTTCTGAGCGTTCCAGAGCATTTCCTTCCTGTCCCCGTTAGAGTTCTATTGGTGGAGTACTGCAGTTCCATGTATTTTGTTAATTTGCGTTAATGCTGATTCTTTAGCTTAAATGTCCCTAAGTGGTTCAGTTAACTTAGAGCCCAACCATGGCTGAGCCATCCCCTTTCACTGTCCGATTGCTGATGCTGACCAGATGGATGTCCACCTGACAAAGAAACCGCCTCTTGCTGACTCATTGAGGAGAGGTATAACAAAATTATACTTTACAGTGCTGTACTTGTATATTCTTTTAGGTACCAACCGCCATTTTAATAGAGCCATAGTTAGATGTTTTCCAAATTAACTTTGACTAAAATTGTTTTTGCATGAAGCCCAGCCATGCCATTCTAATTGAAAGGTTAGTAAGTATGTCCACATGTTGCTCATTGCCAATAACCAAGAATTGATTCTGTTCATCTGTCGAGTATACTGGACTAATTTTCCAGTTATTACTGTTACTGATTTGTACTGTAACTCTCGAGTGTTTATCTGGGTCATGTTGCGTAAAGATTATTGACTTCAACAGCATTGATGGTTTTTATTGATTATGTTGTGCATATTGCTGTCGAAATTATGGCTTATGGTGGAATCACTCTAAGCGTAGTCCATCAAACCTCTAATGCGTCCCCTTATCAATTAAACTATAAAAGATCAAATAAGGCCAGACGCTCTCAAACCACTCAGCAGGGTCTTGAGATAAAATGATATGCACAGGTTCCAACAAGAAATGTAAATGGAATGTTGCAATGAAAAACAAAGTATTTGTTGGTGTACAAGAAAAGTAAACACATCCACCTGCTTAGCAAGGGGAAGAAAGAGTGCCTTTTGGGCTTTTGCATTTAGGGAAAGGAAGAAAAAAAAACAAATCGCTCCACTATCATTCTCAGTCTGACCATAGCCCAGTCCTGGGACCGTGCTCTCTTGCAAACATCGAAAAGGCTCTCACGAGACGAAAGGGACTTTATAAGATATGATCAAGCCTGTGACCCTCCAGAAGGGAAGTGAGGTGACTGCTAGAGTTTCATGCCCTGACCGTGTCTGCAAGCCCTGGCGCCACCACTGATTTAGCAGTCTGTGCCTGCTGCACCTTCGACACAGCAACCCTCTCCTGCAAAGAGGCTTCATGAACCTGTCTGTCCTCTCTTCTCCAGCAGCAAAACATGCAGATTGGTGCATCTGCTCTCCTAAGGGCAGCAGCGATGAGGCAAGGGCAGCTACTGCTGTGCTAGCCTTTGGGGTCTACCAATCGTGCTGCCCAGTCCCAACCCGGGCACTCTGCCACCCCTGAACAGTATCTACTCGTGCATGCTTGGCAAGGTTTCCCAGTTGCCTACTTAAATGACTGTCTTACACCGCTGAACGCCGAAAGGTCAGCATATTATGCCTCCTCCTCCCTGCAGAGAGCCGCTGTCCTGTGCAGCATAGATGTGAACTGTGGTGTCGTACCTGGAACGCCTGCCATAGAGAGAACAGTTTCAGAACATGACTCACAAGTTCCTAACTGTACTCAAATCTACCCTTTTGATTGTCTATGTGCAACCTTGTGCCCACTATTGTAAATTTAACCTTGATATACCACACATCATTTTGTCTGGTAATAGATTCTTCCCTAAAATCCTGACTTGGTGGATAACGTGCGCTCTTGTTTGCCGATGGTGGCATTCGTGGTTTGGGTTTTAGCTTCTTCCTTTTTCCTGTGCAGTCCAAACCTCATGCACAAGTCACTTGCCTGTCACTTTTATCTCCCCTGTTCAATTATAGTCCCATTTGAGTGTTTCTACTCTCCCTTTTGGTTGTTGCATGGTTCCTTTCCCCCCAGATAGAGTCGTGGCCTTGGTGGCTTAGTCTTTGCTTGTTTCCCATCTGCTTTCTTCCCCGTGTGAGCGAAAATGAAGGAGTGTGGAGTTTCATGGACTTGTTTTACAGACTGGCTTTAGTGCTCTTGGCACCACCCCTTTAAGTCTTCTTTGTGTGGACATGCAGCTGGATGGATGTCTTCTGTTGTGAGGGCTTTGCTGGAGGACTGCAATAGCATGCTGGGCTGCAATGGTCACTTTCCTGGTGAGTCTTCGAGACTCTCACTCTTGGGTGCATGATGCCCAGGCCTGCAAGTGTGTGTCATGATAAAGTGGCCTGGAGAGGTAGGAGGACAGAACCCTTGGGCTTAGAAGTGTAGGGAGAGTGATTAGAAGGAAAAGTCAAGCATGTAGCTTCTGTTTTGCAGAGGGAGAGGCAGTAATGGTGACTCTTCCTACACTGCATTTATCACTTTTGATGTCCCTGTCTGGTATTTCTGAAACCTCACCTGTGCTTCCAGATAGTATGCATACAATTGATCTTCAAAAATTGAGTGAGAGAGAGGATGAATGGTGAGGGCTACCCTGAAAAAATGGTATGCACCATGTACTTGGGTGAAAAAAATGTCTTCTCCCCTGCGCTGCGATATTGCTCGCAGAGACCTCCAGGGTGAGTTTTTGTGTGTTCTTGTTCATAATGCGGAATGTTGCTAGAAGCAAGTGACGGGTGGTCCAGAAGGTTGCAGGTATATATGTGAATTAGCAGCCTGGCAGATAGACTGAAGAGGTAGGAAGATCTTTCCTGTCGAGCCTTAAGCTGAGGAGTGAGGGTTGTTGGAAAGTACCATTTTGCCTGGCATGTTACCCCCATTTTTACATGTATGTAAGTTTGTTTTTGCCTGTCTCACTGGGATCCAGCTAGCCAGGACCCCAGTGCTCATAGTTTGTGGCCTGAATGTGAGTACCTGTGTAGTGACTAACTGTGTCACTGAGGCTCTGCTAATCAGAACCTCAGTGCTTATGCTCTCTCTGCTTTTAAAATTGTCACTATAGGCTAGTGACCATTTTTACCAATTCTAATTGGCACACTGGAACACCCTTATAATCCCTGGTATACAGTACCTAGGTACCCAGGGTATTGGGGTTCTAGTAGATACCTGTGGGCTGCAGCATTTCTTTTGCCACCCATAGGGAGCTCAGACAAATCTTACACAGGACTGCCACTGCAGCCTGAGTGAAATAACGCACATGTTATTTCACAGCCATTTTCACTGCACTTAAGTAACTTATTAGTCACATATAAGTCTAGCCTTCACTTGCTGAAGGTTAGGTGCAAAGTTACTAAGTGTGAGGGCACCCTTGAACTAGCAAAGGTGCCCCCACATAGTTCAGGGCCATTTCCCCGGACTTTGTGAATGCGGGGACACCATTGCATGCATGCACTACATATAGGTCAATACCTATATGTAGCTTCACAATGGTAACTCTGAATATGGCCATGTAACATGTCTAAGATCATGGAATTGTCCCTGCATGCCAAATCTGGTATTGGGGTGCCAATCCCATGCATCCCCGGGGCTCCACTATGGACCCCAGGTACTGCCAAACCAGCTCTCTGGGGTTTTCTCTGCAGCTACCGCTGCTGCTACCCCACAGACAGGGTTCGGCCCTCCTGGGGTCTGGGCAGCCCAGTCCCAGGAAGGCAGAACAAAGAATTTCCTCTGAGAGAGGGTGTTACACCCTCTCTCTTTGGAAATAGGTGTTAAGGGCTGGAGAGGAGTAGCCTCTCCCAGCCTCTGGAAATGCTTTGAATGGCACAGATGGTGCCCTCCTTGCATAAACCAGTCTACACCGGTTCGGGGAACCCCCAGTCCCTGCTCTGGAGCGAAACTGGACAAAGGAAAATGGAGTGACCACTCCCCTGTCCATCACCACCCCAAGGGTGGTGCCCAGAGCTCCTCCAGTGTGTCCCAGACCTCTGCCATCTTGGATCCAGAGGTGTGAGGGCACTCTGGAGGCCTCTGAGTGGCCAGTGCCAGCAGGTGACGTCAGAGACCCCTCCTGACAGGTGCTTACCTGACTAGGTGGCCAATCCTCCTCTGATGGTTATTTAGGGTCTCTCCTGTGGGCTCAGATAATGACTTGCAAGAATTCACCAGAGTTCCTCTGCACCTCTCTGTAGGAGGCTGGCCTGGCTTATAGTGGGTACCTGATGGTACTTACACCTTGTGCCAGGTCCAGTTATCCTTTATTAGTAGATTAGTAGTGTTCTAGCAGCGTAGGCTGATAGAGGTAGCTATAGCAGAGCAGCTTAGGCTGAACTAGGAGACATGCAGAGCTCCTACTATACCACTTATATCATATAACACTATATCATAACAATCACAATACTCAAAGTTACTAAAAATAAAGGTACTTTATTTTAATGACAATGTGCCAAAAATATCTCAGAGGATATACTCCCTTAGGAGGTAGGTAAAATACATAACAATATACACACAAACCAAATTCAGGTAAGTAAACAGTTAGAAAAGTAGTGCAAACACTGCAGAATACAATAGGATGCAATAGGCCTAGGGGCAACACAAACCATATACTAAGAAAGTGGAATGAGAACCACTTAGGGACCGCAGGCCTAGTGTAGTGTGTAGAGGGTCGCTGGGAGTGTTAGAAAACACTAAGGGTGTCCAAGATACCCCACCCCAAGACCCTGAATAGTAAGAGTAAATTGATCCTACTTCCCCAGAAACACACTAAAGTCGTGAAAAGAGATTCTGTAAAGACAACAACTGACTGCAAAACACTGAAGACGGATTCCTGGACCTGAGGACCTGTAAAGGAAGGGGACCAAGTCCAAGAGTCACGAAAGTGTCCAGGGGGGGCAGGAGCCCACTAAACCCCGGATGAATGTGCAAAATGGCTGTCTCTAGGTGGAAGAAGCTGAAGATTCTGCAACGGAAGATGCCAGGAATTCTCCTTTGCACAGAAGATGTCCCACGGCATGCTGGAGGATGCAGAGTTGTTTCCACGCAGAAAGACCGCAAAGAAGCCTTGCTGGCTGGAAAGGTCGTGGTTCAAGAAAATGGGTGCTGTCCGGGCCCAGGAAGGACCAGGAGGTCGCCCCTTGGAGGAGGAGACAGAGGGGACACTACGCAACATGGAGAGCCCATGCAGAAGCAGGCAGAACCCACAGAAGTTATTGAACACGTGTTCAAGAAAACTGAGCACGGCGGTCATCTCAACACTACAAATGAGGGTCCCACGAAGCCGGTGGTCAACTCAGTGAGTTGAGCAATGCAGGACGGAGTGCTTGAGACCTGGGCTGTGCTCTGCACGAAGGATTCCTTGCAAAAGTGCAAAGAAGCCCTAGCAGCTGCAGTTCACGCAGTAAACAGGATTACTGTCTGGCATGGGGAGGCAAGAACTTTCCTCCACCAAATTTTGGCAGATGGCCCACTGGACTGTCAGGTTCACTTGGATCCAGCTCCTATGTTCCAGGGACCACACTCGTCACAATGAGAGGGGACCCAGATGAACGGTGAAGCAGAAGTTTGGTGCGTGCGTTAGAAGGGGGCAGATTCCGTTCACCCACGGGAGATTTCTTCTTGGCTTCCAGTGCAGGGTGAAGGCAGAGAGCCTCCAGAGCATGCACCACCAGGAAACAGTCAGGAAAGCCAGCAGGATTAAGCGCTACAATGTCGCTGGTAGTCTTCTTGCTACTTTGTTGCAGTTTTGCAGGCGTCCTGGATCAGTCAGCGGTCGATCTTTGGCAGAAGTCAAAGAGGGAGATGTAGAGGAAGTCAGTAGCCTCTTTCTAGCATTGTTGCCCCCACTTTTGGCCTATTTGTGAGTACATGTCAGTGTGTTTTATATGTCTTACTGGGACCCTGCTAGCCAAGACCCCAGTGGTCATAGTTTGTGGCCTATATGTGTATCCCTGTGTAGTGCCTAACTGTGTCACTGAGGCTCTGCTAACCAGAACCTCAGTGCTTATTCTCTCTCTGCCTTTAAAATTGTCGCTGCAGGCTAGTGACCATTTTTACCAATTCTGATTGGCACACTGGAACACCCTTATAATTCCCTAGCATATGGTACCTAGGTACCCAGGGTATTGGGGTTCCAGGAGATCCCTATAGGCTGCAGCATTTCTTGTGCCACCCATATGGAGCTCAGACCAATATTACACAGGACTGCCACTGCAGCCTGAGTGAAATAACGTCCACGTTATTTCACAGCCATTTTACACTGCACATAAGTAACTTATATGTCACCAATATGTCTAACCCTCACTTGCTGAAGGTTAGGTGCACAGTTACTAAGTGTGAGGGCACCCTGGCAGTAGTTAAGGTACCTCCACATAGTTCAGGGCAATTTCCCCGGACTTTGTATGTGCGGGGACACCATTACACGCATGCACTACATATAGGTCAATACCTATATGTAGCTTCACAACGGTAACTCTGAATATGGCCATGTAACATGTCTAAGATCATGGAATTATCCCCCCATGCCAAATCTGGTATTGGGGTGCCAATCCCATGTATCCCAGGGGCTCCAGCATAGACCCCGGGTACTGCCAAACCAGCTCTCTGGGGTTTTCCCTGCAGCTACCGCTGCTGCCAACCCACAGACAGGCTTCTCCCCTCCTGGGGTGTGGGCAGCCCAGTCCCAGGAAGGCAGAACAAAGGATTTTATCTGAAAGAGGGTGTTAGACCCTCTCCTTTTGGAAATAGGTGTTAAGGGCCTGAAAGGAGTAGCCTCTCATAGCCTCTGGAAATGCTTTGAAGGACACAGATGGTGCCTTCCTTGCATAAACCAGTCTACACCGGTTCAGGGATCCCCCAGCCCCTGCTCTGGTGCGAAACTGGACAAAGGAAAGGGGCGTTACCACTCCCATGTCTATCACCACCCCAGGGGTGGTGCCCAGAGCTCCTCCAGTGTGTCCCAGAACTCTGCCATCTTGAATGCAGAGATGTGAGGGCACAATGGAGGCCTCTGAGTGGCAAGTGCCAGCAGGTGACATCAGAGACCCCTCCTGATTGGTGCTTACCTAACTAGGTGGCCAATCCTCCTCTGAGGGCTATTTAGGGTCTCTCCTATGGGCTTCTCTCCCGATAACGAATTCAAGAGCTCACCAGAGTTCCTCTGCATCTCCCTCTTTGACTTCTGCCAAAGATCGACCGGTGACTGATCCAGGATGCCTGCAAAACTGCAACAAAGTAGCAAGAAGACTACCAGCGACATTGTAGCACCTAATCCTGCCAGCTTTCCCGACTGTTTGCTGTGGTGCATGCCTTGGGGGCTGCCTGCCTTCATCCTGCTCTGGAAGCCACGAAGAAATCTCCAGTGGGTTGACGGAATCTTCCCCCTGCTCCAGCAGGCACCAAAGTTCAGCGTCACCGGTACTCTAGGGCCACTCTCATCCTGATGAGCATGGCCCCTGGAACATAGGTGGTGGACCCAAGTGACCCAGACTGTCCAGTGGTCCAACTGTCCAAATCTGGAGGCGGTAAGTCCTTGCCTCCCCTCTCCAGACAGTAATCCTGTGCACTGCGTGAACTGCAGCTGCTAGGGCTCCTGTGCACATTTCCATGGAATCCTTCATGCACAGCCAAGCCCAGGACCCCAGCACTCTGTCCTGCATTGCTGAAATCCCTGAGTTGACCCCCGGCTTCGTGGGACCTTCTTTTGCAGTTTTGAGACGACCACCGTGTTCAGACTTCTTGAACCCTTGTTAAAGTACTTTGCGGGTGCTACCTTCTTGTGCGAGGGCTCTCTATTTTGCTGAGGGAACCCTCTGTCTCCTCTCCCAAGTGGCGACATCCTGGTCCTTCCTGGACCCGGGCAGCACCCCTTGTCTTCAACTGCAACTCTTGCAGCTAGCAATGCTTGTTTGGGGGGGGTTTGCCAAAGAAACAACTCTGCATCCTCCAGCGCTCTGTGGGACATCTTCTGCATGAAGGAGAAGTTCCTAGCACCTTTCGTTGTTGCATAATCTTCAGCTTCTTCCATCCAGAGGCAGCCATTTTACACCTTCATCTGGGGTTTAGTGGGCTTCTGCAAAATCCTCTATCACGAGTTTAGTGTGTTTCTGGGGAAATAGTAGTACTTTACTCCTACTTTTCATGGTCTTGGGGTGGGGTATCTTGGACACCCTTAGTGTTTTCTTACACTCCCAGTGACCCTCTACACACTACACTAGCCTAGGGGTCCATTCATGGTTTGCATTCTACTTTCAAAGCATATGGTTTGTGTTGCTCCTAGGCCTATTGCATCCTATTGTGTTCTACAGTGTTTGCACTATTTTTCTAACTGTTTACTTACAAGATTTTGGCTAGTGTGTATATTTTGTGTATTTTACTTACCTCCTAAGTGAGTATATCCTCTGAGATATTTTTGGCACATTGTCACTAAAATAAAGTACCTTTAATTTTAGTATCTCTGATTATTGTGTTTCTTATGATATAGCACCTATATGATATAAGTGGTATAGTAGGAGCTTTGCATGTCTCCTAGTTCAGCCTAAGCTGCCCTGCTATAGCTACCTCTATCAGCCCAAGCTTCTAGAACAATACTAAGCTACTAATAAGGGATAACTGGACCTGGCACAAGGTGTAAGTACCATCAGGTACCCACTATAAGCCAGGCCAGCCCCCTACAAGGGTGCAGTGTTTTTCTGACACAAACTGTATCCTCTTTTTCTCCTCAACCGTGCTCTCACTGACCTCTCCTCCATCTGCCTCACACTGTGACCCTTCTAATGTCCTCTTTTGTGCTGGGCTCTCTATAACCCCTTCTGTTGCACCCCCTCTGTTGCCCTCTGAAGTGGTGCTATCCTTTCCCTATGCTACGAGTTATCTGATCCCCTCTCTTTCTATACCCCTTTGTCCTTGTGATGATGCTCTCATACAATGCTTTGGTTTCTCAAGAATGGGTCAGGCAAGGCAAAAACTACTGCATTTGTAAATCTTTTTTACTCTACTACTAACCATTAATAACAATACATGTCTTGTTCTTTTCCAAAGAAATATCCCTAGGTAAATAATCACATTATTGCTTATTAATCTACACCAATCGTGCAATGTGTACGTAAACATTTAGGTCACATATTTCTGTCAGAAAATATTTTAGTATCAACATTCTGACATAAAGCCAGACCAGACAAAGTGCGTAGTTGTGGGTCTTCCTTCAAATAATCTCTTGAGAGATGCTTGACCAACTTAGGTATTGACCTTGAAGTATGGATGTAAGTATAAACCAGCACAAATATATGAACCTGCTTTCAGGTCACAGCCTTGAACGTTTTACCACACAGCATTTCTGAGAAGCACCACTGAACTGCTTGATTGAATCCCAGGACAACCTGCACATATCCAGTTGATTTTGTTTACTAACTTGCTACAAACCATGATGCATCTTCAACCTTTGATTAAGAAATACCTGCTCTACATTCCTTGGGTTATAAGGCATTAAATATCTTAAACGATGCATCTATTTGTTACATTTCAAACAGTAAATGAGCATACTTTTTATATCCAAACTTTGTACAACATAATCATCCAAAACGTATGGTTTTGTGCACAAATGTGTCTAAGTGAAATGATTGACTACTGTAAAATTCAGACATCACCTTACAAAAAAATGAAGGGTGGTTTCATGGAAAAACCCTGCTGTGAGAAATTGCGTTGGTGGTTGAGTGGGGTGTTAACCCTGCTCAAGCAACAGCCACAATCCTTCTCAGGGTGACCCACAAAAGTCACTAAATTAACCTGTGCTTAACCCTAATGTAGCTCGGCAGGAAAGCAGTCTGGCTTAACTTAGAGGAAATGTGTAAAATATTGTGCAGCACACAAACAGCAGTAAAGTGAAAGCACAACACAAGTAGAATCTCATACCAACTTAGAAAAATATAATACACTTTATTGAATTATTTACATTAAAAAACAAAAATCCAGTCAATAGCACCGGAGTTATGGATTTTGAAATGTTAAGGTAAAAAATAGCGCCTAAGAGATCAAAGCATCAACCACTGAAATCCAGTTGTGCAAGAGTAAGGGCCTGATTTTGATTTTGGCAGTGTTACCGCCAAAACGCTGTGGCAGCAGACCTGAGAAGACCATCAAGCTGACACTGTTCCGCCTGCCATATTTTGATGTTACAGTCCTGCAGGCAGTGTACTGCGGTGGTTCACTGACGGAGGGGGGACATCGTGGGACCCATTGTAAAGCAGACAACAGCAGTCGCTACGGAATAGAGGTAAGTCGCACACTTACACTGTAACTTTGCCATATGTGTACCCCAACATCACACACAGCACAACCACAGCAACCAACACAACTACACACTCATCTACACAAACACACTCACACAACATCACAACTACACACATCACAACAACAACTGCCACACAACACTTACCTGTATGTTGCGTGCAACACAACACACTACACAACATACAAAACAACAGGAATGCCGTATGCAAGGGGTACACATAATGATACAACCACAGCACCCACAACACATCCCTCCACCTCAACCAGCCAAACGCATTGCACACATACATACACGTACTGACTCACACACACAACTTGAAGCACAACATGACAGGTACAGGTCCCCTTGAAATGTGCGCACATGGACACAGTTGACAAGTGTGATAAAACTGTCATTGATGTGCCAGCATTCATTTGCCAATGGATACTGACACCATAATGTCAGTTGTGAATGTGTGTGATATGTGTTGTGTACCAGTGTGTCCCCACCTGTGTCTGACCCCCTTGACTCCCCGACATATGCATGTAGGAAAGTACCATCTTGCCTCGCATGTTACCCCCATATTTCACTGTATGTATGTTGTTTTAGTCCTTGTGTCACTGGGACCCTGCCAGGCAGGGCCCCAGTGCTCATAGTATGTGCCCTGTATGTGTTCCCTGTGTGGTGCCTAACTGTATCACTGAGGCTCTGCTAACCAGAACCTCAGTGTTTATGCTCTGCTTTCCAAATTTGTCACTGCAGGCTAGTGACTAAATTTACCAATTAACATTGGCATACTGGTACACCCATATAATTCCCTTGTATATGGTACTGACGTACCCAGGGTACTGGGGTTCCAGGAGATCCCTATGGGATGCAGCATTTCTTTTGCCACCCATAGGGAGCTCTGACAATTCTTACACAAGCCTGCCACTGTAGCCTGAGTGAAATAACGTCCACGTTATTTCACAGACATCTACCACTGCACATAAGTAACTTATAAGTCACCTATATGTCTAACCTTCACTTAGTGAAGGTTGGGTGCCAAGTTACTTAGTGTGTAGGCACCCTGACACTAGCCAAGGTGCCCCCACATCGTTCAGGGCAAATTCCCTGGACTTTGTGAGTGCGGGGACACCATTACACACGTGCACTATACATAGGTCACTACCTATGTATAGCGTCACAATGGTAACTCCGAACATGGCCATGTAACATGTCTAAGATCATGGAATTGTCACCCCAATACCACTCTCGTATTGGGGGGACAATTCCATGATCCCCCGGGTCTCTAGCACAGAACCCGGGTACTGCCAAACTGCCTTTCCAGAGTTTCCACTGCAGCTGCTGCCAACCCCTCAGACAGGTTTCTGCCCTCCTGGGGTCCAGGCAGCCCTGGCCCATGAAGGCAGAACAAAGGATTTCCTCTGAGAGAGGGTGTTACACCCTCTCCCTTTGGAAATAGGTGTGAAGGGCTGGGGAGGAGTAGCCTCCCCCAGCCTCTGGAAATGCTTTGATGGGCACAGATGGTGCCCATCTCTGCATAAGCCAGTCTACACCGGTTCAGGGATCCCACAGCCCTGCTCTGGAGCAAAACTGGACAAAGGAAAGGGGAGTGACCACTCCCCTGACCAGTACCTCCCAGGGGAGGTGCCCAGACCTCCTCCAGTGTGTCCCAGACCTCTGCCGTCTTGGAAACAGAGGTATTGGGGGCACGCTGGACTGCTCTGAGTGGCCAGTGCCAGAAGGTGACGTTGGAGACTCCTTCTGATAGGCTCTTACTTGTCTTGGTAGCCAATCCTCCTTTCTTGGTAGCCAAACCTCCTTTTCTGGCTATTTAGGGTCTCTGCTTTGGGGAATTCTTCAGATAACGAATGCAAGAGCTCACCAGAGTTCCTCTGCATCTCCCTCTTCGACTTCTACCAAGGATCGACCGCTGAGTGCTCCAGGACGCCTGCAAAACAGCAACAAAGTAGCAAGACGACTACCAGCAACATTGTAGCGCCTCATTCTGCCGGCTTTCTCAACTGTTTCCCGGTGGTGCATGCTCTGGGGGTAGACTGCCTTCACCCTGCACCAGAAGCTCAGAAGAAATCTCCTGTGGGTCGACTGAATCTTCCCCCTGCCAACGCAGGCACCAAAAGACTGCATCACCGGTACTCTGGGCCCCCTCTCATCCTGTTGAGCGTGGGCCCTGGAGTACAGCAACTCTGTACAAGTGACTCCTACAGTCTAGTGACTCTTCAGTCCAAGTTTGGTGGAGGTAAGTCCTTCCCTCCCCATGCTATACTGCAAAGCTGTGTCCTGCGTGATTTGCAGCTGCTCTGGCTCCTGTGCACTCTTCCAGGATTTCCTTCGTGCACAGCCTAGCCTGGGTCCCCAGCACTCCGTCCTGCAGTGCACAGCCCTCTGAGTTGGCCTCCGACATCGTGGAACCCTCTTTTGTAACTTCACATGGACTCTGGTTCACTCTAAGTGCCTGTTGGGGTACTTCTGCGGGTGCTGCCTGCTTCTGTGAGGGCTCTCTGAGTTGCTGAGTGCCCCCTCTGTCTCCTCCTCCAAAAGGCAACATCCTGGTCCTTGCTAGTCCACAGCAGCACCCAAAAACCTCTACCATGACCCTTGCAGCTAGCAAGGCTTGTTTGTGGTATTTCTGCGTGGGAACACCTCTGCAAGCTTCATCGCGACGTGGGACATCTGTCTTCCAAAGGGGAAGTTCCTAGTCCTCCTCTTTCTTGCAGAACTCCAAGCTTCTTCCATCCAGAGGCAGCTGCCTTGCACCTTCATCTGGGGTTTCCTGGGCTCCTGCCCCCCTGGACACTTTCACGACTATTGGACTTGGTTCCCTTGCCTTGCAGGTCCTCAGGTCCAAGAATCCGTCTTCAGTGCTTTGCAGTCTGTTGTGGTCCTTGCAAAATCCTTTATCACGACTTTAGTGTGTTTTAGGGTAAATAGTAGTACTTTACTCCTACTTTCCAGGGTCTTGGGGTGGGGTCTCCTTTACACCCTTAGTGTTTTCACACACTTCCAGTGACCCTCTGCACACTACACTTGCCTAGGGGTGCATTCGTGGTTCACATTCCACTTTCTTAGTATATGGTTTGTGTTGCCCCTAGACCTATTGCATCCTATTTTGTTTTACAGTGTTTGCACTACTTTCTGACTGTTTTACTTACCTGATTTGGTTAGTTGTGTATATTTTGTGTATGTTACTTACCTCCTAAGGGAGTATATCCTCTGAGATATTTTTGGCACATTGTCACTAAAATAAAGTACCTTTATTTTTAGTAACTATGAGTATTGTCTTTTCTTCTAATATAGTACCTATATGATAAAAGTGGTAGTGCATGAGCTTTGCATGTCTCCTAGTTCAGCCTAGGCTGCTCTGCTATAGCTACCTCTATCAGCCTAAGCTGCTAGAACACTACTACACTCTACTATTAAGGGATAACTGGACCTGGCATAAGGTGTAAGTACCGCTGGTACCCACTACAAGCCAGGCCAGCCTCCTACACCCTTCCCACAGGAAGTGGTAACTGTCGTGGGTGTAATCACTCAAAGGTAAGTGTCCCATTGGACACTACAAAGATCCCCTATAAAATGCCCACTAAATTCAGTATTTAGTGGGCATTCCTAGACTAAGAAATCAGATTCAAAAGGACAAAGAAGACTGGTCCAAAAAAGATCCAAGGTACGAAAACTGTGAACCAACTGCATTAGATAAAGGCTCCAAGTCCTGCCTGCTGCACCCAGGACCTGACAATCACAGCTGAGAAGGAGCTGGACACTGAACTGACCACAAAAAATCCAGAGGACCTCCAGGCTTCACCAATCATCCAAGATCTCCTTTCAGAGTGGATGCACCACTCTGCAACCAACAAAGAACCAGCAACCCAGTGAGGGTCACTTCACTGACCTGCAGATAACTCACAAACAGGAAGTTGCAGCTGGACCAGACAAAACATTGACAACCACCAGGACAAACCCCACCAGTGTGCCACGTTTGGTGGAACCATGCCTCCGAGTGTCCGAGTCGTACCAATACCCTGAGTACTGGTCAGCTGAGGTCGACAACCAGAAAACCAGCTCCCCCAGAGCTGAAAAAGGAATAGGAGGAAGCCCCAGTTGAGGGACTTCAGGAACACCCTGGAGCTCCCACCAGAGTGCCCCCATTGTCCTTGAAGCAGCCCTCAAAGAAACTTACCTCAGCTCCAAAGGGCTCAGTTAAGTACATCTCCTGGATCACCAACTCACTCTGCACCTGGCCGCCCAGTGCCCTGCAACGAGGAACCAGCTGTACTCCCAGGTTCCCACACCCCTTGCGACCTCAACACCACAAGGGGACCCCAAGGCACCACCTTTAAATGTGCAAGAATCACCCTTTTCCTAGTGGTCCCCCTCATTGGCCCTGCACCTGCTCTAAGAGACGTTTCAACACTGCTCCCACCGGAACCAGGAGCTGCCCGAACCTCTCCAGCTGGCGCAGTGTGCCCACCAATGACCTCGACCAACCTCCAAAAGCAGAACTTGGTAATACAACTGTGTAATTTTATATGCATTTTTGAAAGTGACTGCCTATTTATTCCTATGGTGCGTAATTACGCACAGAAAGACTACATTTATTAAAATTTCAAATATTCATATCTCAAAAAGTAATTAACCAATTTTGATAATCTTGGTCTTGAAATTATATAAAAATCTGAAGTATTTTTGTAAATTGGTCTCGAGTTAGTCCTTTGAGTGTGCGAGTCGCATGCTTGATACTGTGAGTACAGCAAATGCTTCTCCAGATTAGCCTAACTGCTCGACCAAGCTACCTAAAAAATTAGAGCATTAGGCCGTCTAGTTTTTACCTCTGGAAACAAATGTGTGGTTGCTTGGATCTCCTAAACAGTGTGTCTAGTTTTGCACACTACATTGAGGGCCAGCCTCCTACATTGGGTTCAAGCCCGTACTGGATGACAAGAATGTTAACAGTTGTGTCAACTTCTGCATATGCCAAGAAACCTACTCTAGAGCAGTTCAAGTTTCAGCAGTCATTTCAACATTTGTGATAGCGGATATATTACAGGAACAGTATTGCATCAATAATTTGGAGGCAGAGGGTAGTGTACTGTGGATAATTGCTGGTCAGTAAGGAGGCATTTGAGAATTAAAAAATGAGAAATCCTTAATTTAAGGCATTTAAACAAGTTTCTACTAAATTGCGACTGTAAAGCGGTCACTCTTCTAGCACTAGCACCTATTTATAAGGACATTTCATTGGGACTTTAAACCTTCATGCCTATTGTCCTACCCCACTTGGCATGCATACAATATCCTTTCACACTTTCCCCCAGCAGACAAACAGTTTTGTACTACTGCCTTTCAAGTTAAGATCCATGTCCATTGTTCAGCTAGTGCTCACCCAGTCACTCTGTCTGTACTGCATCTAAGGCATCAAAGTCTCCACCACTGCCTTTTGGATAATTATAATCAACATCGAATTTTATATAATGCAACCAAACAAGAATGGCATTCTTGTAGTGAAGAAGTAATGAGGAATCAGAACAGGAATGGTCTGACTTTTTCCTGAAGGCCATAAGCCACCTAAATTTACACGAGGTCTGAGGATGAAACTTTCATGATTTAGCACTGAAAGATTGAAAAGAGCAGCTGCTTGCCAGGGACAATGCAACTCTAGGCAAACCTAGGATTTGCTTGAAATACAAGAGTTTTAAGAGGAGTTTACCACAGAAAGTCTTACAGCATATCGTAAAGGCTTTAATTTGCATACAGATAAGGGAAGGACAGACAAGCAGTGAAATCTCACAAGCACAACAAAATATTTTCTACTCCTGATCTTTGGAAATTCAGGGTATTTGCTTCATCCATAATTCGACTGCAACCCAAAAGGTGAAGAGGATTAGATAGCAAAACATTCTGGATTTGTTTAGTTTCTTCTTTGAAGCTAACTTTGAGGCACGATCGTTCCACGGAGGGAGGCAGCATTCCATACCTAGACACCTAGACACCTTGAATGCCACCGTTCTGGACGTCTCCAATATTGTCATGTGAATCTGACTACAGAGTGAATGGAAAATTTGAACGGGGCATGCTATTCCCCAAAACAGAAATACATTCTTTACTAGTTTTTTAGGGAATTGGCTGACACAGTGTTCTGTCAAGAACAGCGTTCCTATGCCTTCTCGTTTTGAGTTATAGCTAAGCCAGTTATAGTGAATGTCTCCTTCAAAACATCTTTCATAAGAATACCTATTATTCACAAATTTCTTGAGGGATTCAGGCAGAAACACCTCCCAGTGAGGACTTTGACACCTTTATTAGGATCTCAGTGTATGTCTATATAAACCTTTAGGGGCCCTTTAAACAAATGCACAAATGTGATCTTTGATTTCCTTAGTCACAAAAGTCAGTTTGATGGTCATCACCTCAGGAGCAGAGCCAAAGAGGTTCAGGCATTTAGGTGAATTAATCTTTTACTGTCTTCCCCGCCGCAAGTGTTTAATCTGTCAGCCTTAGGGTGGTCTTCCTCCAAATGTTTTCCCTTTATTCTATTTTGCTGAATTAGTGTTTGTTGGCTTTAGGGCTCTGTGCACTTTATCACTGCTAACTAGTGCGACCTTGCTAGTGCTCACTCCCTAAACCATGGTAAAATTGGTTTATACCTGAATAGCATATTTGAATAACTTGTATATCCTTTGTAAAATGTCGTAGCATATACCCAGGGTCTGTAAATTAAATGCTATTAATGGGCCTGCAGCACTTATTATGCTACTCACTTATGTAGCCCGTTAAAAGATATCCCAGGCCTGCCATTGCAGCGTGAATGCAGTTTTAATTGCAATTCGACTCAGCAATATAACCCACTTGCTAAGCTTTAATGTCCCCTTTTTTGCATATGTCACCCTTGAGGTAGGCCAAGGCAGAAGACCGCAAACAAGCCTTGCTAGCTGCAAGAGTAGCGGTTGAATGTTTTGGGTGCTGCCAGGGCCCAGGAAGGACCAGGAGGTAGCCCCTTGGAGGAGGTGCTCAGCAACACAGAGAGCCCACGCAGAAGCAGGCAGCACCCGCAGAAGCACCTGAACAGGCATTCAGAAGATCTGAGCCTGACAGTTGACTCAGCACAACAAAAGGGAGTCCCACGAAGTGGGAGTGCAACTCAGCTAGTTGGGCAATGCAGGACAGAGTGCTGGGGACCTGGGCTAGGCTGTGCACGAAGGAAGTCATGCAACAGTTCACAGAAGCCCTAGCAGCTGCAGTTCACCCAGTACACAGGATTACTGTATGGTGTGGGGAGGCAAGGACTTACCTCCACCAAATTTGGACAGAAGGACCACTGGACTGTCGGAGACACTTGGATCCAGCTCCTGGGTTCCAGGGACCACACTTGTCAGGATGAGAGGGGACCCAGAGGACCGGTGATGCAGAAGTCTGGTGCCTGCGATGGTAGGGGGAAGACTCCGTCGACCCACGTGAGATTTCTTCTTGGCTTCCAGTGCAGGGTGAAGGCGGACAGCCCTCAGAGCATGCACCACCAGGAAACAGTCGAGAAAGCCGGCAGGATGAGGTGCTACAATGTTTCTGGTAGTCTTCTTGCTACTTTGTTGCAGTTTTGCAGGCGTCCTGGAGCAGTCAGCGGTCGATCCTTGGCAGAAGTCGAAGAGGGAAGTGCAGAGGAACTCTGGTGATCTCTTGCATTCGTTATCTGGTGAGATATCAACAGGAGAGATCCTAAATAGCCCTCAAAGGAGGATTGGCTACAGAGAAAGGTAAGCACCTATCAGGAGAGGTCTCTGACATCACCCGCTGGCACTGGCCACTCAGAGCTGTCCATTGTGCCCTCACACCTCTGCATCCAAGATGGCAGAGGTCTGGGACACACTGGAAGAGACCTGGGCACCTCCCCTGGGAGGTGCTGGCCAGGGGAGTGGTCACTCCCCTTTCTCTTGTCCAGTTTCACGCCAGAGCAGGGCTGGGGGGATCCTTGAACCGGTGTAGACTGGCTTATGCATGGAGGGTACCATCTGTGCCCTTCAAAGCATTTCCAGAGGCCAGGAGAGGCTACTCCTCTCAGGGCCTTCACACCTATTTCCAAAGGGAGAGGGTGTAACACCCTCTCTCAGAGGAAATCCTTTGTCCTGCCTTCCTGGGACTTGGCTTCCCAGGCCCCAGGGGGGCAGAAACCTGTCTAAGGGTTGGCAGCAGCGGTAGCTGCTAAAAAAAACCGGAAAGCTAGTTTGCTAGTACCCGGGCTCTATGCTGGAGACCCGGGGATGCATGGAATTGTCACCCCCGATACCAGAATGGTATTGGGGTGACAATTCCATGATCCTAGACATGTTACATGGCCATGTTCGGAGTTCCCATTATGATGCCACATATAGGTATTGACCTATATGTAGTGTACGCGTGTAATGGTGTCCCCGCACTCATAAAGTCTGGGAAATTTTCCCTGAACAATGTGGGGGCACCTTGGCTAGTGCCAGGGTGCCCACACACTAAGTAACTTTGCACCTAACCTTCACTAAGTGAGGGTTAGACATATAGGTGACTTATAAGTTACTTAAGTGCAGTGTAAAATGGCTGTGAAATAACGTGGACGTTATTTCACTCAGGCTGCAGTGGCAGTCCTGTGTAAGAATTGTCTGAGCTCCCTATGGGTGGCAAAAGAAATGCTACAGCTCAGAGGGATCTCCTGGAACGCCAATACCCTGGGCACCTAGGTACCAGATACTAGGGAATTATAAGGGTGTTCCAGTGTTCCAATCAGAATTGGTAAAATTAGTCACTAGCCTGCAGTGACAATTTTAAAACCAGAGAGAGCATAAACACTGAGGTTCTGGTTAGATGAGCCTCAGTGATACAGTTAGGCATCACACAGGGAACACATACAGGGCATACTTTATGAGCACTGGGGTCCTGGCTAGCAGGAACCCACTGACACAGGCAAAAACAAACATACATACAGTAAAAATGGGGGTAACATGCCAGGCAAGATGGTACTTTCCTATAAAGGGTCACTGCCCTAAACCTAATTGGCTATTTTCCTTCCATCCAAGATGGAGAAAATTTAAATAGTGGGTCTACCTCACAGGCAACACCTCAGGGGTGGTGCATGCCAGGTGAGGCCACTCCTCCTACCAACTGTGAGGTTTCCCGCCCTTGCTTCCACCAAAAGTGGGGATTTGCAAAGGGGGAGGCCAGCAGCTGCAAGCAGCAGACTTGGGGGTTGAGTTTCAAGGGCAGTAAGCCCTTTAAAGCTCACCGCCAGGACAGTGCACATTCCTGAGGGAGGGGATGTTAGCTCCTACACCCAGGAAGGCAATTGTCTTCCAAACCAGAGAGGCAGGGCTTTCCCCCAAGGTTTGTATATTGGCTGTCTGGAGGTGGCAGCTGGATAGAACCAGTCAGCAACAATGTCAGGATAAATAGCCTTTGCAGGGGGCACCTTTAATGTGACCCCAGGGTACATTTTATAATAAATCCAGTACTGGTACCAGTTTAGATTTATAATTCTGAGTTGTTTGATACCGAACAACCCAGGGTTCAGAGTAGCCATCATGTAGCTGGGAAACTTGTGTTGACCAGTGTCCAGCACATATGTTAAAATGGCTTCTCTGTTCACTCACTATGTCCTAGGTTTGGCAAGAATACAGTGGGTGCAGATTGCACATGCAGCTATGCCCTCACATACAACATAGTGCACCCTGCATTAGGGCTGAAAGGCCTGCCAGAGGGGAGACTTACCTATATGGTATGCAGTGTGTAGTTAACAGAGCACACATGCAGTGTGCCATGTCTAGTTTGCATTTTAGGTTTGCATCAGGACACTCAGCCTGCTATGAAAGTGCTGGGTGCATCTGGGTGCATGACCCTTATGGGTGGCACAATCAGTGCTGCTGCCCTCAGGGGCCTACCCTTAGTACCTCATACTCCGGGTACCTAAGAACCATTTACTAGGGACTTATAGTGGCAGCTAAAGGTATTTCTCATACCATTACAATATTTTAGGGAATGAACACTGGAAATCTGGTTAGCAGGATCCCAGTGTACTCCAGTCCAAGTTGTGTTCACAAACAAGGCAAAAGGTGGTGGTGTACTGCAACAAGGTGCCACTTTCCCACACCCATAGATAAAGTGGTCATGCAAAGGCACCTCTGTATAGCCTGTGAGCCAGAAGTCTATTCTGTTTCAACCCCACTGTTCAAACTGTTTCTGATTTTATTCCACTGGAGTTTGCCGTATTTATGAGATTTAAAAAAGTAGACCCGTAGGAAATCAACATTCTTTCTTTGTGTTGGGCTTTAGCTTGAGGCCATGGTTATTCAACGAAATTGCCAATGTTTCTCATCCTCAGATCCACAAAATAAGCTGTCACTCTTGATTAATGACTCCTTATCCTCCTGTGACAGTAAGGTGTCTGAAGATTAAGAATTCCAGCAGCCTTTGCCTTCTGTCCCAGTTACTTCTGTCTGTCCTATTGAGTATATCAGTAGCTCCGGAAGCCCAGAAATTCACTGTTTCCGTGAAGTGTATGGTCTGCCCAGTCTTTGATGTTTCCTGTCTCGTAGAGAAGTTGACCCCTCATTTGTCGAGTACATTGTATTGGCACTTGATGCAATTATGAACAGCCTTGAAACACTTAAGTGTCAGAAACATTGACATAACCTGATTCAGCAAATCTTGAGTTTTAAGGAAGGATTCTTTAGAAAAACATGGTGCTACATGAGTTTCAAACAAAAATATCTAGAGAATTGTCTAGATGAAGAGGGATTTAGAGGTCGATGGCTGTTTTGTTCATGCAGGCAACAATATAGATCATATAATCGGAGTAGGAGACATTGATAATGGTGGATTTACGTTCTTCTGTGTAGAGTTTAATACAGCACTGTTTTTGTGAATGTACCTTTCACATGTGTTTTCATTATTGAAAAGATACGAAATTGATTTCCCTTAAAATCTCCTTATAGCCTGCTGTCTGGGTGATCCATGGGCACTCATACCTGCTCTTTGTCACAAAGAACCACCCCTGTATCTGAGTCAACATCCTAGTAGGACTTCTCGTCAAATTCCAACATCCCCATATAGCCTTGATGTGCGACCTAGAACAAATTGTTGCATGGCAGGCAACTTCATTTGACAATGAACTGGAGAGCTGTGTTTACTATCCCCTTCTCTGGATGCATGTTTGGGGTATTTTGTAATGTTAACTAGCTTATGCACTTGCTAGGGTACTTGTGAAAGGAGAAGGCCACAGTATTCCAGAGTTTTTCTAACATATTTATATAGGCATGCACTCACATTACAAAGTAAACTTCAAGTCTTTCAAAATGCATATCAGCAACATGATAAGTGCAATTAAGACACATAAGTCAATTGATGTTGACAGCTAGTACCTCCACTTTCAAAATTGTTCCAGCACCCCATCACACTCAAAGGAATCATCAATGACCAGCTGTGGGCCAGCAGTGTTTTTATGGTGTTTGGAGCTTTTATGTTCTAAAGGCAGAAAGCCACTCAGGACTGGTATTCCAATTTCTCTATTGGATTGAGTCACCATCAATACAGAACAGCCCCTTGATGCTGAAGCAAACCCTTTACCTCCCAACACCACTGACAGACCCTGTTGCTTCCCAGGACTATTTGGTACATAATCTTGGGTACAGCACAGAGAATAGGTAAAACTGATCAGGGGCAACACCAACACTACTATAGGAAGTTGGGTTCTAGATTGAGGTGGACGAAGTCCCTTCTCAAGCAACAACAACAACCACTGTCAGGGTGGACCACAAAAGTCACCAAATTAACCAGTGCTTAATTCTCTGGTAGCTTGGCACAAAGGCAGTCAGGGTTAACTGAGATGCAATGTGTAAAGTATGTTATGTATTGGTATTATTTATAATGTGGAATGTAGGGCGCGGGGAGGTGGAGCGGTGGAATGTGGAACGGGGAGGACGTAGGGAGGCAGATCGGCGGTTGGCTTGCGGCCAGAAGGACGCGCTGTGGGTGGCTCCTGTTTTACCACACATTAAACTTGTTTACTTACAAATTCTGTTCCGGCTGTGTTCCTGAACCGCAACATAATTTTGGCAACGAGGATGGGATCTGGAGCCACCTCTGAACCTACGTGAAATTTACAAGTCATTCGCATTCTCAAGTGGTGAAGTCGTCTCCTTCACAAGTTTGTATCCTGCCATCGATGTTCACGGAGGACCATTTTCTTCAGGGTGATATTTCCATTAAAAAAAATATATATATTCTGAAGTTATACGCGCCTAGCAACCGGCTAGCTCGAGCACGCACTGAAGCATAGAACGCGTGAACAGAGGATGTGCGCGCGTCTGTATCCAGGCAACCACTGTGTTTATACGGAAGAGATTGTGCGCACGTCCGTCTACATCGAAATTTGACTATTTGGTTACTTTGTATTCAAGCACCCGCTGTGTTTACACGGAAGTGTTTTGTTTTACTGACGTGCGTCTGCCTACGTGACAGTCTTTTTCATTATTTATTCTGTATCCAAGCAGCCGCTGTGTTTACATGGATGAATTTTCCTTTTCGCTTTGAAACACGTATTTTATACTTGTCCTTAGAGTTTTAATTACAAATCTGGGACATTTCACTGACTATTATTTATACTAAAATTGTGTTTTGCAGTTTTGGTCCTTCTTAAGTGGTCAAGTTAAGTTCTTTTGGTATTGTGTTTTGTTTCAACACTTTTCCATCAAATATCAATTTACGTTCTCCGGTTCAGAACATTGTATTTTCAGTCAAAAGTTACTGACAAAAAACTAAGGGGGTCATTCCAACCCTGGCGGTCGGTGATAAAGCGGCGGCCAACCCGCCAACAGGCAGGCGGTGAAAAAAAATGAATTCTGACCCTGGCGGGAACCGCCAACACAGCCCGCCACTTTAACACTCCGACCGCCACGGCGGGACAAACAAACAGCGCGGCGGTCACCGCCAACAGGCAGGCGGCAGACAATGTACCGCCCACACTATCACAACTCACCAATCCGCCACCTTTTCCGGGGCGGGAGCACCGCCGATAAAAACACGGCGGAAACAGACTACGAACGGGAAAACGCTCACCTCTATACACTCCACGAGGACGGAGGACAGCATGGAGCCCGAATTGAACATCCTACCTGCTCTCGTCTACCTGCTCATCTACCACGAGTACGAACTCCGGCGCAGACGACAACGGTGAGTACCGCACCTACGACACAGGGGAGGGGGGAGGAGGAAGGGTTATGGGCACACACATACGCAATACACCCACCCCCCAACTATCTACACACCAATGCAGAGCACCAAGTCAAAGTGACACCACCCAAACCCCCGGGAATAATGCAAAGATATAATTAAAGTGAGAAACTAAATTTATGTATAAAATAGGTTCATTGAAGTCATGGTAAAATAGGAAAATGAAAAAAAAAAAAATTAAGTTTAAACATTCCGTAACCGATAAATAGAGGCAATAAGTCCAGCACAGTCACTGAAATTGCAACAGTCCGTGGGCCAAAGTGTATCAACACATGGGCAAAGCCCACACAGGAGACCTGAGTCCGTTGGAGAGAACGCTGCAGGGGCATCAGATGATAAAACTACAGGCACCTCAGGGGGAAGGGAAGGGGGGGCACCACAGCCACATGAGTCCATGACGCCAGATCCACGAAGGGGCCACCATGCCCGCTGTGCCATCCTGGGGGGTGCAAAGCCACAGTCTCTCAAGTCTCTACAGTGGGTGGCTTGCCCACTGTTCAATCCCGGGGAGTGCAAAGCCACAGTCTCTCAAGTCTCTACAGTGGGTGGGTTGCCCACTGTTCAATCCTGGGGAGTGCAAAGCCACAGTCTCTCAAGTGGATAACAGTCTCCACAGGCAATGGAGGAGGCAGGGTGGGCCGAGTGCAGCGTGAACAGTAGCTCGACTCAGAACCGGCACTGTCATTGGGCCAGCGGTGCTTGAGACGGCGGGGCCCAGCGGAGCGGTGCTTGAGACGGCGGGGCCCAGCGGAGCGGTGCTTGACAGGAAGGGCCCAGCGGAGCGGTGCTTGAGATGAAGGGCCCAGCGGAGTGGTGCTTGAGACGGCGGGGCCCAGCGGAGCTGTGCTTGACAGGAAGGGCCCAGCGGAGCGGTGCTTGAGATGAAGGGCCCAGCGGAGCGGTGCTTGAGACGGCGGGGCCCAGCGGAGCGGTGCTTGAGACGGCGGGGCCCAGCGGAGCGGTGCTTGAGATGAAGGGCCCAGCGGAGCGGTGCTTGAGATGAAGGGCCCAGCGGAGCAGTGCTTGAGATGAAGGGCCCAGCGGAGCGGTGCTTGAGATGAAGGGCCCAGCGGAGCGGTGCTTGAGACGGCGGGGCCCAGCGGAGCGGTGCTTGAGACGGCGGGGCCCTGTTCAGCAGTGCCTTTCTGCACGGCGGGGCCCTGTTCAGCGGTGCCTTTCTGGACAGCGGGGCCCTGTTCAGCGGTGCCTTCCTGCACGGCGGGGCCCTGTTCAGCGGTGCCTTCCTGCACGGCGGGCCCTGTTCAGCGGTGCCTTCCTGCACGGCGGGCCCTGTTCAGCGGTGCCTTTCTGGACGGCGGGGCCCTGTTCAGCGGTGCCTTCCTGCACGGCGGGGCCCTGTTCAGCGGTGCCTTTCTGGACGGCGGGGCCCTGTTCAGCGGTGCTTGAGACGGCGGGGCCCTGTTCAGCGGTGCCTTTCTGGACGGCGGGGCCCTGTTCAGCGGTGCCTTTCTGCACGGCGGGGCCCTGTTCAGCGGTGCCTTTCTGGACGGCGGGGCCCTGTTCAGCGGTGCCTTTCTGGACGGCGGGGCTCTGTTCAGCGGTGCCTTCCTGCACGGCGGGCCCTGTTCAGCGGTGCTTGTTCGGTAAGTCAAGGGAGTCAGACCTGGCCAGGACTCCCTGCTCAGTCGCCCTCCGACCGTGCAGTTGCTGGACCCTTCGGTGACGGTGTCCTGGGCCTTTGGGTGTCCTCCCTCACACCCGGGATGGGGCTTGTGGGGCCCTCCTGGTCCGCGCTCCCGCTGGATGACTTCTCCGCCCTGCTGCCCTTGCCCTCCTTCGATGTGGCTCTCTGGGCCTTGTCCCCCCTGGATGTTGTGGCAGGTGAAGTGGCAGAACTTTGGTCCTTGGGGGCAGTCGTGTCAGTCTTCTCGCGGCGGCCCCTTACTTTACGGGTCCTCTTTCCGGGGGGGGGGCTGGCTGTCCCCTTGCTGCTGACCGATGTATCACTGCTGGCAAAGGGGGGACTCCAAAATCCCTGCACTACGGTGACCCTTGAAGCCGGGCTGGTGGTGGCTGAGGCGCTCTTGGGACTCTTAGCAGATGGAGGGGGTGGGTCAGGTGAGGGAAAGAGGTTAAGATTGGAGAGGTAAAGTTTTTTAGGACCAAGGTAAAGGGTAGGTGTAGTGGTTATGGGAGTGGAGGAAGAGGAGGTGGTTGTAGGAGAGTCAGGTGTGCTGTCCTTGGGTGAAGGTGCATGGGCTGGAGGCTGTCGTGAGGTGGTTGGCTGTTGGGTGGGTGGGTGGCTGCGTTTGTGTGTCTTGGAAGAGGGGGTGACAGACACAGTGGGAGAGGACACAGGGGACGTGTAAATGGCAGTGGGGGTGGTGACTGCACGTGTGCGGACTGTACTGGAGGGTGTGCTGGTGATGGAAGTACTGGCTGTTGGTGGTGTGCATGCAGGTGTGAGTAGAGACGTCACAGGGAGGGAGGAGGGAGACGAGGAGGTGGGGGACACAGAGGTGGTAGTGGCTGTTGGCATGTCTGCATCTGGGTGTTGCTTGGGTGAATGTTTGTGTGATCTGTGGTGCTTATGTCTGGATGAGCTGCCCTTGGGTGTTGAGGTGTGTGCAGGCTGGTCTGATGGTGTGGATGGGATAGGCTGAGGAACAGGAGACAGAGACAGGGTGGAGGCAGTTAGAAGAGGGAGGCTGGAGACAGGGACAATGGCTGCCGTCATTGCTGAGGCCAGAGAATTGAACGATCGTTGATGGGCAGCCTGACCCGAATGAATGCCCTCCAGGTATGCATTGCTACGATGCACCTCCCTCTCTACCCCCTGGATGGCATTCAAAAGGGTAGACTGCCCAACAATGAGCGTCCTCAGGAGGTCAATGACCTCCTCACTGAGGGCAGCAGAGGTAACAGGGGCAGGGGCTGAGGTGCCTGGGGCGAAGGAGATGCCCGCCTTCTTGGGCGAGCGGGCACGGAGCGAAGGCTGAGGGGCTGCTGGGAGGGCGGAGCTGGTGCGCTGGGTGGCGGGTGTACCTGTAGAGGCGGGGGGCACGGATGTTGCCGCCACCGCTAGGGAGCTCCCATCCGAGGACGTGTCGGTGTCGCTGGTGTCACCACGGGTCCCCGTTGTGAAGCTCCCCTCGCCCTCCGTATCACTGGTGGCCTCGGTGTCTGTGCCATGGCCCACCGGGGCCTTGTGAGTTGCATCTCACTCGTGCTCCGGTGCCAATTCTCCTCCGCCTGATGATGCTAATGCACACATGCACAAGAAGATAAAGAAAAAGGGTGGGGGGAGAAATAAAGATAGGTTTAGTGCATGAATTGTCAACACCGTTGGCGGAGAGGACAGACACAGGAGCCTCATGCACTAAGCCGCGCAATGGGGGTACACTACTCAGTACTTGTGACTAGGCCAACAGGTCTAGGGACAACAAACGCGCACATGGGTGATGCAGGACCATGGATAGCTGAACTTGTCACCCTACAGAGGTGGGGGGCGGGGGCACAGGGACATGGCTAAAGGAGAGGACTACACTACAGAAAGCGCCCTGGCCTAATGTCACCCACAGCCCTCCTCCCCCACCCAGACACCTCCACTGCGCTTAAACATAGCTGAATGTGCTGGTACTCACCCCCTTGTGTCTGCTGTGATGTCCTCACGCGCCCATCCAAATCGGGGTAGGCCACCGCCAGGATCCGGGACATCAGGGGGGTCAGGGTACGACTGGCACCCCTCCTAGGTTGGGAGGCCATCCCCAGCAGTGACTCGGCGGTCTTCCTGGTCCCGCGGCGGATATCCTCCCACCTCTTGCGGCAGTGGGTGCCCCGTCTGTTGTGGACCCCCAGGGTCCGGACTTCCTTGGCGATGGCATGCCAAATGTCGATCTTCTGATGGGCGCTGACCTATTTGACATGTACAAGGTGGAATAGGAAATATCATCAATTTTCCGCATGATAGATGTGATTGCCCCCCCTCCCCAACCTTGCCATGTGGCACATGCTATTATCTGTCGTGCCTTGCACTCGTCATTGTCTCCCCACCCCACCATCTAATCTCCACCCCACTCAACACAGGCATAGCCCATTCAACGTGCACCCAGTGTACTTACCTGTTGGTCTGGAGGACCGTAGAGTAGCGCATACTGGGGCAGGACCCCATCCACAAGTTTCTCCAACTCTTCTGTAGTGAAGGCAGGGGCCCTTTCCCCAGTCGCAGCAGCCATTGTCTCTTCCAAACCGAGTTCACAGCAGCACTTGCAGTATAGGTCCTCTCCTGTGGATGATCAGGTCTCGAGTGATTAATCAGATAGGAAATGGCGGTCACGCCCGCAGCGGTGCGTACCGCGGCGGTGCGTACCGCGACCGCCGGCGCACCTCGTCATTGGCTCCTGAAACCCATAGGGTTCAATGTTAACCAATGCGGCTTGGCGCCGCGGTCTTCGACCGCCTCCCGCCACGGTGTGCCACACCAGCGCATTGACCTCACATCCCACTGTCACACTTCTCAGGTCAGGCAGCCGCCATTTCAAGGGCCCACATGGCTTAATTTCTACTGCGTCACACAGGCCTAGGCCTTGCATTGCCACTCATACAAGCCATTTAATGCATATCGATTAGTGTACTGTGCAAGCTGGGTGAACGTACCTGTGGGTTGCTTGACTCTGTGCTCCATGTTGTCCTTCCTAAGCACCGCCCGCTGGGACTTGCGAGGAGAAGGAGGAATCCTCCTGTGTACCGACCGCTGGTGGACCTGTCGACAATGGAGGAACGTCATATAATACTTCGATACCGACTTGACCGAGCCACTATACATGAACTGTGTGCCCAGCTGGAGCCAGCACTGATGTCCCCCATCTGCCAACCCACAGGAATTCCCCCTCTGGTGCAGGTTCTGTCAGTCCTCCATTTTTTGTCAAGTGGGTCTTTTCAGACAACAGTGGCCATGTCATCAGGGATGTCTCAGCCTATGTTTTGTAAGATTTTGTCCAGAGTGTTGTCTGCCCTGACGAAATACATGCGGAGCTACATTGTTTTCCCTGAGGAGGGTGATTTGGCCACTGTGAAGGGTGACTTCTATGCCCTTGGACATATCCCCAACATCATTGGTGCCATTGATGGGACCCATGTGGCCTTAGTACCCCCAAAAGATGATGAGCAGGTGTACAGAAACAGGAAAAATTACCATTCTATGAATGTCCAGGTGGTCTGTTTGGCTGACCAGTACATCTCCCATGTAAATGCCAAGTTCCCTGGGTCAGTGCATGACGCGTATGTTATGCGAAATAGCAGCATCCCCTATGTGATGGAACAGCTACAGAGACAACGTGTGTGGCTAATAGGGGACTCTGGTTACCCCAACCTGCCGTGGCTACTGACCCCAGTGAGGAATCCCCGGACCAGGGCAGAGGAACGGTACAATGAGGCCCATGGGCGAACTAGGAGGGTTATAGAAAGAACCTTCGGCCTCCTGAAGGCCAGGTTTAGGTGTCTGCATATGACAGGGGGATCCCTAATGTACTCACCAAAGAAGGTGTGCCAGATCATCGTGGCCTGCTGTATGCTTCACAATCTGGCATTGCGACGCCAGGTGCCTTCCCTGCAGGAGGATGGTCCAGATGGTGGTGTTGTAGCAGCTGTGGAGCCTGTGGAGAGTGAAGAGGAGGAAGACGACGGGGATGACATGGACAACAGGGACACAGTCATACAACAGTATTTTCAGTAGCACACAGGTAAGAATCACCCACGCCATTTTACATTTGCTTCAGGCCTCCTGCATCTCTACTTTCTGTCTTTCCCCCCAGTTCTTTTCAACTGAATTGTGACTTTCCCTTCCCTTTTCAGAGCTGTATGACCCACTGCGTGACTTCTGCTTTGTTTGTCCATGGAGTAAAGCACATTGACATTGGTATGTTGTCATCACAATGTAACTGAACATTATTGAACCGTTATGTGTAATACATTTGTTAAGAATACAAGCAGACTCCTGAGTGTTTTAAGTGCAATAAGTGATTTATTTTTAGTGCTACATATAGGTCCATGATAGTAAAACGGTGATGGGTGGGAGTGGAGTAATGTCCATGGCAGAGTCCAGTTCTCAGTCGCACAAGTGCATTGTCCATATGCCTGTGGAAGGATGGAGCAGGGGCAGTTCAAGGTTGGACAGGGTGACAATGTGGGACAGTGGAATGACATCAGGGGGTATCTTCTGCTGGTGGGGGTCTTGGCATACTACTCTGTCTTCCTTTGTGATCTCAGGTTCCTCTTGCGGGGTGGTTGATCTTCAGCAGGAGGTGGGGTTCTGGTGGCCTGTCGTTGTGTGGGGGCCTCCTGTCCACTAGCGCCGGCGGAGGTGGTAGGCTGTTCCTGGTCCAGGCTAGTGGCAGGGGCCCTTTGGGGTGCCACATGGTCCCGCAATGTGGTGACTATTAGGTTGAGGGCCAGGACGATGTTCCTGAGCTCCTCTCTGTACCTCATGTAGCGTTCCTCCTGCTGTGCCTGGATCTCCTGGAACCTGGCCAGTACCGTCGCCATCGTCTCCTGGGAGCGGTGGTATGCTCCCATGATGGTGGTGAGGGCCTCTTGGAGAGTCGGTTCCCTGGGCCTGTCCTCCCCCCCCTGTCGCACTGCAGCCCTCCCAGTTGCCCTGTTTCCCCGGGCCTCTGTCCCCTGGACGGTGTGCCCACTACCACTGCCCCCAGGTCCCTGTTGTTGTTGGGGTGTTGGGTCAGCCTGGGTGCCCTGTAGTGGCGGACACACCGCTGATTGACCTGTCCTGGAGACAGAGGCATGGGCCCGCTGGGTGGGAGCTGTGCTGGTATTCCCAGAGGGGGTTTGGTCTGCTGTGGCCTGTGTCTGTGTGTGGGGAACCGACTGTCCAGAGGTCCCCGATGGTCCGGGCTGGTCATCAGGTTCTAGGTCGACAGAGCTGCTGTCCTCACTGGGGGCCTGTTCTGGGGGTGGGATGGACAAATCTGGACCCTCCTGGCCGGTGTGTTGGCGTTCGGGCCCTGCAGGGGTAAAAGAGTATGGTTATTGCTTCTGTGTGTTCCATGGCGTTCGATTTGTGGATGCCCTTGTCCCCCAGTGCTGGCATTCCCTTGTGGGAGGATTTGTGAGGGTGGTTTGTGGGGGGGGATGGGTATGTGCAGTGGTCATGCATAGGTGATGGGTGTCCATGGTTTGTGTTGGCATTCAGGGTTTGGTTTTGGGTTGGGTGGGTTGTGCTGGTGAGACATTGGCAGGGAGGATGTGTGCTGGGGGGTTGGGGGTGAGGGTGGGGGTGTGGGTTGGCATGCTGGTGATTGGGGGGGGGAGTAGTTGACATTCGACTTACCAGAGTCCATTCCTCCGCCTACTCCAGCGAGGCCCGCAGGAGGCAGGATGTTCAAGACCTCTTGCTCCCATGCAGTGAATTCGGGTGGAATGGGTGGGGGTCCGCCGCCAGTCTTCTGCACAGCGATGTTGTGTCTTGAGACCATCGACCGTACCTTCCCCCGTAGGTCGTTCCAGTGCTTTCGGATGTCTTCCCGATTTCTGGGATGCTGTCCCACAGCGTTGACCCTGTCGACGATCCTTTGCCATAGCTCCGCCTTCCTGGCTATTGTGGTGTGTTGCACCTGTGTGCCGAAGAGCTGGGGCTCTACCCTTATTATTTCCTCCACCATGACCCTGAGTTCTTGGTCCGAAAACCTGGGGTGTCTTTGGGGTGCCATGGGGTGGTGTGGATGAGGTGTGGGGTGGTGTTTGTGGTGATATGAGTGGTGGTGTGTGGTGATGTGTGCGTAGATGTGGTGTGGATGATGATGTTGTGTTCCTGTGTGTGTTGGGGTTTTCGATAGCTGTGCTCTCTCTCTCTCTCTCTTGCCTTCTCTCCGATTTTCTAGTAGTGGGGGTTTGTGGGTGATGTGGGTGTGTGTTTTATAGTTGCTTGGATGTGTGGTAGTGTTGTTTGTATGTGTATCAGGTGTGTGTATTTCAAATTGTCCAATGTGGCTGTGTTTTGGAGCTGGGTGTGTATTTTGACCGCGGCGGTGTGTACCGCCAATGGAATACCGCAGTTGTAAGACCGCCGCGTGGATTCGTGGGTCGTAATGGCATGGGTGTGTTTGTGTTGGCGTGGCGGTGGAGGTTTGGTCATCTCCAGTTTATCGCTGCCCGCTGATGAGGCGGCCTTCCGTGGATGTCGGGTTTTCGGCGGTTTGGCAGTTGGAGGTCAGAATGACCGTGGCGGTTTACCGCGGCCGCGGCGGTATGATGGCGGTCTTCTGACCGGCGGTAAGGCCCTTTTACCGCCGAGGTCAGAATGACCCCCTAAGTATTTTGCATAATGCAATCTGTTACTGCTCCCCCGCCTTTCTTAGAAACACCTGGAGAACCACCTGTGCTATGGTCTCAATGGTTCGAAGCTTTTGAGACTTATTTGGGTGAGATTGGAGCCTCATGTTTTAGACCAGAGAGAAATAATTTTTTGTTGTTACACTCTCTGGGTTTTGAAGGCAGTGAAATTCTAAAAAAATCTCCCAGATATCAAAATTCTGGAAAATGAAAATGTGGATGAATTTCAAGAAACTGTTAAAAAATTGGCTCCGAGTTTTGATAAACTGCCGAGTCTAGTTGTTTTACGCCACAAATTTTTCAAGAGGAGCCAGTTACAAAATGAATCCATTGATGAATTCGTCAGTGCACTTCGTAAACTGTGTGCACAATGCCAGTTTGGCACTTTCCGTGATCAACTTATCAGGGACCAGCTGATAGGACATTGTGTTGACAAACATATTCAGCAAAGACTACTCACAATGGGGGACCCTTCACTCGATGATGTTATCAAGCAAGCTAGGAGCATAGAAATGGCTCAAGCATCACTTAAAAAACTTGCAATTCAACGAAAGGAAGAAGAAAAAGCCTTTGTTAACGTTGTCTCTACACGCAAAGAACAGAAATCTATGAACAATAGATAAATATAAACAAATATTTGCTTTAGATGTGGTAACTTACGACATGTGAAAGACTCTAAGGGATGCCCTGCCAAGAATGTGGTGTGTCATAAGTGTGGCTGTATAGGTCATTTTGCTAAAGTTTGTCAGAGTAATGTGAGCAAGAATGTCAAAGTTAACGGTGTGTGTGAACCCCCTGTGGTAACTGATCAAGATTTGGAATGTCAGTTCCGTGATATGATTGTTGTGTTCACGGATGAACAAGTTGTTTCAGGTATTCCTGAAGAGTGTATTGACCCCTATGTAGACATTACTGTGGGTGGCAAGATACTTAATTTACTAGTTGATTCCGGTGCATGTATCACTATGGTGACATCGGACTTGTTTAAGAAAACTTGGGGTTCTAGAACATTACTTCCTCCTGACAGAGCTCCTGTCTCCTATGAAGGAAGAAAGATCAAACTTGAAGGATTCATTGAGGATATTTTGGAGTTCAAAGGGAGTAGAAGCCGAGGAAAGGTGTATGTGGCACTAAAGGGTCTTAACTTACTAGGATGGTATGGTACTGAGGCCAGGTACCGCTGAGCAAGTTATGGTTGTTAAAGATGGTGGTGGTTTAAATTTGCAGACTTTACATGAGTCTTTCCCTGGTGTGTTTGAGAAAAAACTGTGGTGTATTAAGGGGTTCACACATAAGATCAGAATCAAACAGGGCGCCATTCCCATTAAGCACAAATTGAGAGCGATCCCTTTCAGCCTGAGAGAAGATCTTAAATTAGAGTTGGAAAAGTCACAATCAGCAAGCGTAATTGAACCAGTAGAGTCTAGTTTGTGGTTATCTCCCATAGTAGTTGCTCTCAAGCGCAGTGGTGAAATGCGCCTTTGCGTTGACTTAAGAAGTTTGAACAAGGAGATATGGGTGGACTCTTTTCCGCTTCCCAGAATAAATGATTTGTTGGGTAAACTCAATGGTGCTGAATGGTTCTCCAAAATTGACTTGGCTTCGGCATACCACTAAGTTTTCCTTGAAGAAGATTCCAAACATTGTACAGCTTTTAACACACCCTTTGGTACTTTTCAGTTTCGAAGGAGGCCTTTTGGCCTTGCTTCAGCAGCATCTGTTTTCCAGCGCATTATGTCACATCTATTGAGGGATATTGATGGAGTACTAGTGTTCCAGGATGATGTACTTATTTTTGCTAAACAATTAACTGAACGTGACACAATACTTAAGTTAGTGTTACAAGTGTTTGAGGAGAGAGGGGTTGTGGTGAAGGATCAAAAGTGTGAATTCTGGAAGAGGGAGATTGAATTTTTGGGACATGTTGTGTCGTCTGAGGGGGTCAAACCAAGACCTGGTCTAGTTGATGCTGTTAGGAACTGTCCTCCTCCTAAAAATAAGGATGAACTGCGCTCTTTTATGGGTTTGTGTGAATTCTGTTCCATGTTTATTCCTAGTTACGCTTCCAAGATGAAGTGTTTGTCTAATATGATGAAGAAGAGTGTGGCGTTTTTTTGGGACAAAAATTGCCAAGATACATTCGATTTAGTGAAAGTTGAAATGACCAATGCTAAAGCGCTATGCCCTTATGATCCCCAGTTAGTATGTAAAATAATGGTTGATGCCAGCAAATATGGCTTGGGTGCTGTTCTCGTCCAAGATTCTAAGCAAGGAGAAGCAACTGTTAGTTATGCTTCTAGAGTGTTGAGAGAGGCAGAGTTGAATTACTCTGTCATAGAAAAGGAGTTGTTGGCGTGTGTCTGGGCAAGTGAAAAATTCAGGAGTTATGTTTGGGGCAGGAGGTTTGCGATTGTAACCGATCACAAGCCCCTGCTTTATATTCTCAGTGGAGACAAAACTAATTATACCACTCCGCGTATTGCTCGTCTTACCACTAAGTTGCTGCAATATGATATTGAGGTTAAGTTTTTACCGGGTAAACTTAATGTAAGAGCGGATTTTCTCTCTAGGTTTCCCATTGAGGACTTGGATGAATGTGATTAGGAAGATGATAGAGAGGATTGTTTTGTAGCTAGTGTGGATCTTCCTGCGTTCAAGGCTTTTAGCAAAATGGATTGGGAGACAGCAGTACATGAGGATCCCATTTTAGTTCAGGTTAAAGAATTTGTGACCAATGGTTGGCCGAAAGAGAAAAGTGCTCCTTTACCTCCTCAAACATTTTGTAAGGTTGCTGATGAGATTTCTATTGAAGACCAGATAATTTTGAGGGGTGAGAGATGTATTCCACCTTATGGTATTCGTTCAGGTTTGATTAATTCAGCACATGAAGGTCATTTTGAGGCAACTATGATAAAAAGGAGGTTAAGTTAGAGTTATTGGTGGCCATCTATGGATAAAGATGTTGATGGTGTGGTTAGAGGGTGTGCAATTTGCAATTCTGCTGAGAAGGGTCTCAAGGTGTGTACGCCTCCGTTGCATCCTATTCAAGTTCCGGATAGACCTTGGTCGAAGCCTGGCATTGACATGATTGGGCCATTTAATTTTCTCCCTCATAACTTGCGTTATGCTTTTGTTCTCATGGACTATCACAGCAGATGGCCAGAGGTTTATTTTTGTGTCACCCCGTCAGCAACCAATGCAGTTAATTTTCTTAAAGAAGTCTTTAGGCGTGAGGGTTTCCCCAATACCATCATTTCTGACAATGGAGTACAATTTGTTAATTCTGAAATGGAATTCTTTTTACAGCAATCAAACATTAGACATCTGAAAAGCTCGTTATATCATCCCCAAACTAATGGTTTGGTCAAAAGAATGAATAGAGTTGTCGGGGATTGCATAAAATGGGCCAGACACAACAATTATGACATTCAAGAGGCGGTCAGCACCATGTTATGCGTCTATCGTTCCACACCTCATTCTCTGACAAATGTGTCTCCATTTGAAGCGTTGAGAGGTCGCAAACCCACTTCCACTTTATTCCCTTCATGGTTAGCGAGTTCATTGAAAAATAAAGGAATGAGAGTAATGAATGGGGGGTCAGCTGGGAAAAGGTGGAGTCTGGACAACAGCGCATGAAGAATAGATACGATGCAGTCAAAGCTACTAAGTTGCGTGTGTTTTGCCCTAGAGACTTGGTGCGTATAAAAAAAAGTATATTTGTGAAGAAAGGTGGTACTGGTTTCAGTAATCCAGTTAGGGTGAGAAAGGTGTGTGGGAGTGCAGTCATGGTTGATGGAGGACAGTGGTGGAATGTGTTGAAGATTGTTAAGGTATCTGAGGACCCATCTCCAGGTGCCATTGATCATAGTGGTTGTGGTGAGGTGTGTAATAGTGGAAATTCGAGGGTGCATGTCCAGAGTTCGTATGAGTCCAATGCTCAGAGTTCAGCTACAAGTTTTTCGTAAGGGTCTCTGCGTAGGTCTTCCCGGGAAAAGTTTTTACCATGGAAATTGAGATCTGATGAGTCTTAATCTCTAGTTAGACTCTACCCCTATTATTGAATGTGTTTTTTTAGTTTTTTTGTTTGTGTTTTTAAAAGGGAGAGATGCTATGTTATGTATTGGTATTATTTATAATGTGGAATGTAGGGCGCGGGGAGGTGGAGCGGTGGAATGTGGAACGGCGGATCGGCGGTTGGCTTGCGGCCAGAAGGACGCGCTGTGGGTGGTTCCTGTTTTATCACACATTAAACTTGTTTACTTACAAAATCTGTTCCGGCTGTGTTCCTGAACCGCAACAAAGTACTTATGCAGCACACAACAGTATTAAAGTGAAAACACAATACTAAAAAAATCTCACAATAGAATACATTTTAATAAATAATTTGAGACCAAAAGGACAAAAATCGGGGGGGGGGGTGGCTAAGAGCCTACCAAAATGGCCACACATTGAAACAACTCTCTAAGCACCACTAAACTATCCGAAATATCAGTCTATCTATCTGGCTTATGCCCTGACATTGACAGCCTGCTGCGGACCCTGCCACCTCTGGCCGTCCACCGGCAGTGCAACCAGTGCTTTGCGGCCCTGTAAAGCAAGTGTGCAGATACTCCACTTTAAAGGAGGAGAGTTGAGAAGATGGCAGAAAGTGTTAAGAGGACACGTGACCAGGTGATGAGACTCAGTGCTGCTCTCTGTCCCCCTCTCCAGCACGACCAACAGGCCAGAGGTGGGAGTTGTGACGGGCTCAAGACAGGAGGGCTAATGTGCCCCTCAAGTGCAGCGTACAAACTCCACTGCAGGGAACAACTGTGGCGCCATTGTACCATACCACGTGGAAGCACCCTGACAGATCTTGGCGCATTGACCCCAGTGCAAGGGGGCATGGGAATGGGCCGCAACAGCACTGTACACAGCAGTGGCCCCGGGAGATTAAGAGCCAGGAACTCATCACACCTTTGGTGCTGTACTCAAAGAACTAAAGACCTACTGTGGCCCACCAACAAACCACGCCTTTCCCTCCGGCATGACTCCCTAAAGAGCAGGGAGTGGAGAAGGGAACTTAGGACATTAACACTGAGGTACTAAGCTCTTGGGTGGGTTCTCTCCGGCGGGCCCCACTTTGTAAAGGAAGATGTGAGGTGAAAACACCTACCTAGACCACAGAGGTACTAACCGGGGCAGACACAGTAGTGGTCTGTATCCTACTCTTTGACGCCAATGGCCCTGAGAGAATAATAGCAACAACTTGGCACAGTATCGCCTGTGGATTCTGTGTTGTGGCAGAATACATTGTACCCCATCAACTATTGAGCACCTCCTTCAGCTGAGGCCTTTCATGGCCCAAATCACAGACTATGGTGAAATCCTCTTCTTCTCTCCCTACCCTGTGGGATAAGATGGAAGATCAGAGGGACTGAGATTGTGCGTGATGTGCGAAGATTGACTTACTGGGCCTTTGTGTTCACGGACCCCCTATGTCTGGTGTTTCATCTGAGATATTGGTGTGCTGGGCCTGAGAAAGTGACTGCCCACCTCTGGTGCAGCAGCTGTGGCCCGGGCGAACACAGGTAAAGGCTCTTAGTCTGGCGTAAAAGGCCCCAGGAGAGGCTGGACTTTGTGAAGTGCAGTAGGACCACTAGCAAGCATCTTCTTTATCTGTAGGCCAGCCACAACCTGTTGAAATAAACAGAGACCAAAACAGCTTCCTTTCCCCCCCACAGTAAATTGATATAATTTGTGGCAAGTGGCCGTCTGTCTCTGAGGCCCTGATGGGTAATCCCCTTACTGGAACAAATTGGGGTGGCATGGACTAACGTTTTCTTTTCATTAGGCTTTGACAGGGCCCTGGTGAGCAACCCAGCAAAGTACTGTGGGTGCACTGAATAGCTTGACTCCTTAAACTTGCACTGCTATTCGATAGCTGCCACCCCATAGTAGCTCTTGGAGAGAGCTGCTGTGATAAAAGGAGGTTCGGGGCAAAGGCGTGCTGGCAGTCACTTAGGAGTGCTGATCTAGAGATATGGTCAGAAATCAGGGCCCTAAACCTATGCAGGCTGATAAATTGGACAAGTACTCAAGTAGCGGAAGGGGTCATCGCTGACAACAACAGCCTGGAGACCCAATTTGCAGACAAACCCTTTTGCGCCACAGTGTTAAAGCTATTGATATCCCAAACCCGGTCCCAGTATGCTTGTTTCCAGTCCAGGGGGGACCTGGCTTGGCAGTTCGAGCTGGACTCTTCACATGGGGAGCCGAGTCAAGACTGATTTGCATATGACTGGGTCCAAAATGTGCGTGACATGGCAAGAAACAAAACAATGGATTAAGTCATGATCTGTGACTGGGGATGAGTGTTTGAAAAGTTTCAGCACTCTGTCCATCATTTTATTTTGTGGAGTTGCTATCCAAATTCATCTCCATAGGGAGAGCACAAAGAACACTGGTGCCCCTGACATGACTAGACGCCCCTCCGTGGACAATCATCATCACGGTGTTTCATTACATAGATTGAGATGCGTTCCTCCAGGCACCCTGTTCCCAGGGAGACCTTGAATTTTAGAAATATCACTACAGTTTTTTTCTGGATTTCACACTGCAGGACTAAAAGCAGAGGCGGAACTTCGAGGAGGGCAAGAAAGTGCTGAGGGCCCAAGACCTGATATATATGATGCTATACCTGGCCAAACTGTATGTGGTAGCTGCAGGCAAGTCATGGCATTTTACCTCCCTGGAAGAAGTGTGGGACTGGATCAAGGGATGGCAGGTAGCTGGCCAGAAAGGAACCAGAGAACAGAGAGGTGGCCATCCGCACGATGACATAGAGACACGGCGCTCCACATCCCCTGAGGTGCAGCAGAGACATGACACTCCCACAGACATGTGAGCAGCAGACCCATATAAGGCGTGGGCTGGTGTTCTTTTAAAGGGCTATTCAGGGGGCCTGCAGTGTATTCCGTAATGATGCAGTGACATAGTGAACGGGTTTCAGTGGGGACGGACATGACTGGAAAGATGCACTTCTCTTCGAGGAGAGAATGGGGGTTTGGGTGGGAGGCTGGTGGGGGGGAGCGAGAGAGGGGAGAAACAGGAGAGGGACCTCATCAGCTGGGTCACAAGCACTCATAAGGAATATCATGATTGTTCAAACATTCTAATATACCTTGGTGAGGCAGTTTTAGCCTACCCACTGTAGTTAATGATTTATCTGGGGTTATTGGCATTCTGCAGGTTGGGGTGGTGGGCAGTTGTAGGCTCACTGTGCAGGGTGGCAGGGTGGGAGGAGTTCATTGAGTTGGTCCAACTGTTTTTCATTTTTAGAATGCAATTTTGCTACCATGATTGCACAAATACAGGGATTCTGAAGGAAGTGGAACAGGAACGCATAAAACAGAGGGGCACAGACACAGAGCCCCCCGCAACTACTGGGGCAGACACAGGCAACACTACCATACTTATCGAAATGCAGTCCCAGCGAGCCTTAATCATATGGTCATGAAATGTGAACAGGTTGGGAAGCAGAATTAAGTGCACACTAGTACTCTTGTATCTACACCACCACACCTTGGATCTAGTGCTGAAACACACCTTTGAGGTAACCATAACAAAGCCCTAGAAAGATTTTGCTATGTTTTACTGGCACATGCCGGCTGACTACAAAGGAAAGGGCATTTTAATAAAGAAATCAGTGCCCTTCATCCATACCCACACATGGTCAGACCCACTTGGCCGGTATGTGGCCCTATTGGGGTGCTGGGAAAGTCTTACACTAATTATTTACTCTTTGTACATACCACCGAAACTCCATTGGGCAACCTTTCCAGATATTAGTGCCTTACTACAAGAGCTGCCATCTGGGATCCTGGTACAGGGAGGCGATATGAATTCTGCAGCTGAGCCTGTGATGGATAGAATGAGCAGGGCTGCCTCACAACCCGAGACAAGACCGCTACAGACCTTTATAAAAGCAACAGGGCTGATAGACCTATGGCACTCACACAACCCACAGCGAAGTCAATATACATACTTTTTGGTGGTACACGGTCAGTGGCGGCCGGCAGCTTTAGGAGGGAGGGGGGTGGGCGAGAAGCACACACACTCATTCTTTCAGACACAGACATGCACGCACGTACATCCATGAACAACACTCATAACATTCAAACCTGCACGCACACACCAAACATTGATTTTAAAACATCACACACTCATTCTTTCACACGCACATCCATTAACAACACTCATAACATTCAAACATGCACGCACACACCAAACATTCATTTTAAAACATCACACACACACACTTACGTTCAGCCTCGAGGTCCCAGGAGGGTTAGGACTGCTGCCTTCCCTCATTGAGGGAAGGCAGCAGTCCCAGCCTCGTCACAGAGTGGGATGGGGGTCAGTGAGACTGATGACCCCACCCCACTCTGTGAAAAAAGTGTCACTGATTGACTCTCGCCCTGGGCGCTTCAGGGCTTAAACCTGAAGCGCCCAGGTCGAAGTCAATGGGTGATGTTTTCCTCATCACCCAGGGGAGGGACTCGAGGCACCTTTGCTGAGCCGAGGAGGTCACACCCATAGGAGCTGTGACCTCCTCAGCCCAGCAAAGTTCAGCTCAGGCAGCCAGGAGTCTGCGCAAATCGCGCATGTCTGCTCCTGGCTGTCTGAGCTGAAAATGAAGAGTGTCTGTCAGGCTGACCTTTGTTCAGCCTGACAGACACTCTTCATGAGGGGCAAAAGGTGGGGGGGCGTGGCCCCTCAGCCCTAAAGGACGGGCCGCGCCTGCACACGGTAGTCACTATGGCCTGTATGTTTTTACCCATCAAAGAAATACAGGCCAGTTCCAAGATGCATCGCATATGGTGCAAGGGATCTCCGATCATTTACCAGTGGGGGTAGTGCTGCACTTACCAGCCCAAGACTTCACACTGGCCTGTAGACTTGATCCATGACAACTACAAGACGGGGACATTAAAAAGAAACTCAGGTAAAGGGCACACATTTACTTTTCAGAAAATAAAGAGAATGTTGATTCAGCGTGTGTCCTGTAGGAAGCATTTAAAGCTGTCACACACGGTCAGGCTCAGGCCCTGATAGGGGGAAAGAAGAAAGAGACTAAATGCAGGACGTACGATGTAGCGCAGTGGTCAGTGCGACCACGTCGGGAACTGGGGATCTGGGGTTGTGCCTCTGCATCGGCGCAATGTCCTGTGATTCTGGGCAAATCACTTAATTTCCCTGTGCCCACGGACAGGGCCTGGATAACCTCATGGGTGATAAGCTGCGCTTTATAAATCTAAATATTTCATTTTTATTTTGTTGGATCGAGATGTATATTATTATCCTTAAAGGCCAGGACACTGGAGAACGGAACTGCTGACCTTTGTCATCAGCTTCATCTCCGACAGCTCAACTTGTGTATACTGGCAAAACACAGGGCCCAAGCCCATGCACTTGCAATGTAATGCTTACTTTACAATACTTTACAATAGAGGGTCCGAAGCCAACAAACTGTTGGTATGGCTAGACAGAAGAGACTAAGGGGGTCATTCTGACCTCAGCGGTAAAAGGCGCTTACCGCCGGTCAGAAGACCACCATAACACCACCGCGGTCGCGGTAAAACGCCACGGTCATTCTAGCCCGCTACCTGAAAACCTCCAAAAACCCGACAACCACAAAAGTCCGCCACAGCAAATGTCAGCGAAAAAATGGCGATGACCAAACCTCCACGCCAACAGAAATACGCCCATGCCATTACGACCCACGAATCCACGCGGTATTCCATTGGCGGTACACACCGCCGCGCTCAAAATACACACACCCTTTCAAAACACAACCACATTGGACAATTTGAAATACACACACCTGAGACACATACAAACAACACTCCCACACACCCAATACAATATAAAACACACACCCACATCACCCACAAACCCCTACGACCACAATTGCGAATCAAGGACAGAGAGAGACAGCACTGCTTAGAGTAGACCATCACACAGAGGCAAATCACAACATCACCCACACAATTACCACGCACAAAACACCATACACCACCATACACATCACACTCCACAACACATACAACATCCCTCACCTCATCCACACCACCCCATGGCACCCCAAAGACACCCCAGGTTCTCTGACGCAGAACTCAGGGTCATGGTGGAGGAAATAGTACGTGTAGAGCCCCAGCTATTCGGGGCACAGGTGCAGCACACCACAATTGCTAGGAAGATGGAGCTATGGCAAAGGATAGTCGACAGGGTCAACGCGGTGGGACAGCATCCACGCAATCGGGAGGACATCAGGAAGCCATGGAACGACCTACGGGGGAAGGTGCGTTCCATGGTATCAAGGCACAACATTGCGGTGCAGAAGACTGGCGGCGGACCCCCACCTACTCCCCCAGAATTTACAGCATGGGAGGAGGAAGTCTTGCACATCCTGCATTCTGACGGCCTCGCAGGAGTATCTGGAGGAATGGACTCTGGTAAGTCAATTCTAACTACTACTTCCCACCCCCACCCCACCTGCATGCCAGCACATACCCCCACCCTCACCCCCACCCCCATCACACCAACTCCTTGCAAATGTCCCAACATCACAACCCACCCATCCCAACACCAAGCCCTGCATGCGACCACAAAGCATGGACACCCATCACCAAAGCATGCCCACTGCACACACACATCACCCCCACAAGCCACCCTCACAAAAGCCCCCACAAGGGAATGCCTGCACTTGGGTACACGGACACCCACCCATCACATGAAATGCCACACACAGAAGCAATAACCATATCCTTATACCCCTGCAGGACCCGAACGCCACCACACCGCCACGGAGGGTCCAGAGATGTCCATCCCACCCCCAGAAGAGGCCCCCAGCGATGACAGCAGCTCTGTCTCCCTGGACCCAGATGACCAGCCCGGCCCATCGGGGACCTCTGGACAGTCAGTTCCCCACACACAGCTACAGGCTACAGCAGACCTAACCCCCTCTGGGAACACCAGCACAGCTCCCACCCAGTGGGCCCATGCCTCTGTCTCCAGGACACGTCAATCAGCGGTGTGTCCGCCACTACAGGGCACCCAGGTTGACCCACCACCCCAACAACAACAGGGACCTGGGGGCAGTGGTAGTGGGCACACCGTCCAGGGGACAGAGGCCCAGGAACACAGGGGAACTGGGAGGGCTGCTGTGCGACAGGGGGGGGACAGGCCCAGGGAACCCACTCTCCAAGAGGCCCTCACCACCATCATGGGAGCATACCACCACTCCCAGGAGACGATGGCCACGGTACTGGCCAGGTTCCAGGAGATCCAGGCACAGCAGGAGGAACGGTACATGGGGTTCAGAGAGGAACTGAGGAACATTGGTTCCGCAATGGGGACCATAGTCCTGGCCCTTAACCAGATAGTCACCACATTGCGGGACCATGTGGCACCCCAAAGGGCCCCTGTCACTAGCCTGGACCAGGAACAGCCTACCACCTCCACCGGCGCTAGTGGACAAGAGGCCCCCACACAACGACAGGCCACCAGAACCCCACCTCCTGCTGAAGAACAACCACCCCGCAAGCGGAACCTGAGATCTCACAAGAAGACAGAGTAGGATTGCAAGACCCCCGCCAGCATAAGATACCCCCTGATGTCATCCCACTGTCCCACATTGTCACCCTGTCCAACCTTAAACTGCGCCTGCTCCATCCTTCCACAGGCATATGGACAATGCACCTGTGAAACTGAGAACTGAGAACTGGACTCTCCTATGGACATTACTCCACCCCCACCAATCACCGTTTTACAATCATGTACCTATATGTAGCACTTGAAATAAATCACTTATTGCACTTACAATAACAGGAGTCTGCTTGTATTTTTCACAAATGTATTACACATAACGGTGCAATAATGTCCAGTTACATTGTGATGACAACATACCAATGTCAATAAGCTTTAGTCCATGGGCAAACAAAGCAGAAGTCACGCAGTGGGTCATACAGCTCTGAAAAGGTAAGGGAAAGTCACAACTCAGTTAAAAGGAACTGGGGGGAAACACAGACAGTAGAGACGCAGGAGGCCTTAAGTAAATGTGAAATGGCGTGGATGATTCATACCTGTGTGCTACTGAAAATATTGTTGTATGACTGTATCCCTGTTGTCCGTGTTGTCCCCGTCGTCTTCCTCCTCTTCACTCTCCACAGGCTCCACAGCTGCTACAACACCACCATCTGGAGCATCCTCCTGCAGGAAAGGCACCTGGCGTCGCAAAGCAAGATTGTGAAGCATACAGCAGGCCACGATGATATGCCACACCTTCTTTGGTGAGCACATTAGGGATCCACCTGTCACATGCAGGCACCTAAACCTGGCCTTCAAGAGGCCGAAGGTCCGCTCAATCACCCTCCTAGTACGCCCATGGGCCTCATTGTACCGTTCCTCTGCCCTGGTCCTGGGATTCCTCACTGGGGTCAGTAGCCACGACACGTTGGGGTAACCAGAGTCACCTAATAACCACACACGGTGTCTCTGTAGCTGTTCCATCACATAAGGGATGCTGCTATTTCGCATAACATATGCGTCATGCACTGACCCAGGGAACTTGGCATTTACATGGGAGATGTACTGGTCAGCCAAACAGACCACCTGGACATTCATCGAATGAAAACTTTTTCTGTTTCTGTACACCTGCTCACTTCCTTTGGGGGGAACCAAAGCCACATGGGTCCCATCAATGGCACCAATGACGTTGGGGATATGTCCAAGGGCATAGAAATCACCCTTCACTGTAGCCAATTCATCCACCTCAGGGAAAACAATGTAGCTCCGCATGCATTTCATCAGGGCAGACAACACTCTGGCCAAAACCTTAGAAAACATAGGCTGAGACATCCCTGATGACATGGCCACTGTTGTCTGAAAAGACCCACTTGCCAAAAAATGTGTACTGACAGAACCTGCACCAGAGGGGGAATCCCTGTGGGTTGGCGGATGGGGGACATCAGGACTGGCTCCAGCTGGGCACACAGTTCATGTATAGTGGCTCGGTCAAGCCTGTATCTAAGTATAATATGTCGTTCTTCCATTGTCGACAGGTCCACCAGTGGTCGGTACACGGGAGGATTAATCCTTCTCCTCGCAAGTCCCAGCGGACGGTGCCTAGGAAGGACAACATGGAGCACAGAGTCAAGCAGACCACAGGTTCGTTCACACAGCTTGCACAGTAAAAGATTCGCAATGCATAGAAAGGCTTGTATGAGTGGCAATGCACGGCCTAGGCCTGTGTGACGCAGTTGAAATAATGCCATATGGGCCCTTGAAATGGCGGCTGCCTGACCTGTGAAGTGTGACAGTGGGATGTGAGGTCAATGCGCTGGCGTGGCACACCGTGGCGGTAGGCGGTCGAAGACCGCGGTGCTAAGCCGCATTGGTTAACATTGAAGCCTATGGGTTTCAGGAGCCAATGACGATGTGCGCCGGCGGTCGCGGTACTCACCGCCGCGGTACGCACCGCCGCGGGCGTGACCGCCATTTTCTATCAGCTTAATCACTCGAGACCTGATCATCCACAGGAGAGGACCTATACTGCAAGTGCTGCTGTGACCTCGGTCTGGAAGATACAATGGCTGCTGCGACCTTGGAAAGGGCCCCTGCCTTCACATCTGAGGAATTGGAGAAACTTGTTGATGGGGTCCTCCCCCAGTATGCGCTACTCTACGGTCCTCCAGACCAACAGGTAAGTACACTGGGAGCACGTAGTATGGGCTATGCCTGTGTTGAGTGGGGTGGATGTAAGATGGTGGGGAGGGGAGCGAATGAGGAGTGCAACGCACGACAGATGAGAACATGTGCCACATGGCAAGGTTGGGGAGGGGGGGCCACTCACATCAACCATGCAGAAAAGTGATGATCTTTCCTTTCCCTCCCTGTACATGTCACATAGGTCAGCGCCCATCAGAAGATCGTCATTTGGCGTGCCATCGCCAAGGACGTCCGGGCCGTGGGGGTCCACAACAGACGGGGCACCCACTGCCGAAAGAGGTGGGAGGACATCCGCCGCAGGACCAGAAAGACCGCCGAGTCTCTGCTGGGGATGGCCTCCCAACATAGGAGGGGTGCCAGCCGCCAATTGACCCCCCTGATGTCCTGGATCCTGGCGGTGGGCTACCCCGATTTGGATGGGCGCGTGAGGACATCACAGCAGACACAAGGGGGTGAGTATCTGCACATTCTGCTATCTTTGCGCGCAGTGGAGGTGTCTGGGTTGGGGAGGAGGGCTGTGGGTAACTCTAGGCCAGGGCGCTTTCTGTAGGCTAGTCCCCTCCGTTAGGCATGGCCCTGTGCCCCCGCCCCCCACCTCTGTAGGGTGCCAAGTACAGCTATCCATGGTCCTGCATCATCCATGTGTGCATTTGTCGTCCATAGACCTGTAGGCCTAGTCACAACAACTGAGTAGTGTACCCCAATTGCGCAGCGTAGTGCTGGGGGCTTCTGTGTCTGTCCTCTCCGACAACGGTGTTGCCAATGCATGCACTCAAACTGTCTTTATTTCTCCCCCCCCCATTTTCTTTGTCTTCCTGTGCATGTGTGCATTAGCATCATCAGGCGGAGGAGAAGTGGCATCGGCGCACGAGGGAGCTGCATCTCACATGGCCCCGGAGGGCCATGCAACCGACTCCGAGTTCACCAGTGAGACGGAGGGCGAGGGGAGCTCCACAACGGGGACCCGTGGAGACGTCAGCGACACCGTCACGTCCTCGGAAGGGAGCTCCCTTGCGGTGGCGGCAACATCCGTGCCCACTGCCACAACAGGTACAGCCGCAACCCAGCGCACCAGCCCCACCCTCCCAGCAGCCCCTCAGCCTTCGCTTCGTGCCCGCTCGCCCAGAAAGGCGGGCATCTCCTTCGCCCCAGGGACCTCAGGCCCTGCCCCAGTTACCCCTGCTGCCCTCAGTGAGGAGGTCATTGACCTCCTGAGGACCATCATTGACCTCCTGAGGACCATCATTGATGGGCAGTCTACCCTTTTGAATGCCATCCAGGGTGTAGAAAGGGAGGTGCATCGGAGCAATGCATACCTGGAGGGCATTCATTCGGGTCAGGCTGCCCATCAGCGATCGTTCAACACTCTGGCCTCAGCACTGATGGCAGCCATTGTCCCTGTCTCCAGCCTCCCTCTTCTAACTCCCTCCACCCAGTCCCAGTCTCCTGTTCCTCTGCCTATCCCATCCACACCATCAGACCAGCCTGCACACACCTCAACACCCAAGGGCAGCTCATCCAGACATAAGCACCACAGATCCCACAAGCATTCACCCAAGCAACATCCAGATGCAGACATGGCAACAGTCACTACCACCTCTGTGTCCCCCTCCTTCTCGTCTCCCTCCTCCCTCCCTGTGACGTCTCCACTCACACCGGCATACACACCACCATCAGCCAGTACTTCCATCACCAGCACACCCTCCAGTACAGTCCGCACACGTGCAGTCACCACCTCCACTGCCATTTACATGTCCCCTGTGTCCTCTCCCAGTGTGTCTGTCACCCCCTCTTCCAAACCACACAAACGCAGGCAGCCACCCACCCAACAGCCATCCACCTCACGACAGCCTCCATCACAAGCACCTGCACCCAAAGACAGCACACTTGACTCTCCTACAACCACATCCTCTTCCTCCACTCCCATACCCACTCCACCTACCCGTCCCTGTCTTTCCAAATTGCTTTTCCTTTCCAACCTTGACCTCTTTCCAACCACTGACCCACCCCCTCCATCTGGTAAGAGTCCAAAGAGCACCTCAGCCACCACCAGCCCTGCATCTAGTATGACCATAGTGCAGGGCTATTGGAGTCCACCAGCTCCTAGGGTAGGGACATCGCCCAGCAGCAAGGGGACAGCCAGCCCACCCCCTGGGAAGAGGACCAAAAAAAATAAGGGCCGGCACGAGAAGCCTGAGACGGCTGCCACCAAGGAGAGTGGGCTTGCCCCTTCACCTGCCACATCATCTAAGGGAGGCAAGGGCCAGAGAGCTGCAGCGAAGGAGGGCAAGGGCAGCAGGGCGGAGAAGACATGCAGCAGGCGAGCGCACCAGGAGGGCCCCACCAGCCCCATACCGGGTGTGACGGACGACACCCACGGGCCCAAGACTCCATCACAGGAGGGCCCCGCAACCGCAAGGTCGGAGGGCGACTAAGCGGGGAGTCTTGGCCAGGTCTGGCTCCCTTGAAAGACAGGACAAGCACCGCTGAACAGGGCCCCGCCGTGAAGAGCACCGCTGAACAGGGCCCCGCAAAGACAGGCACCGCTAAACAGGGCCCCGCTGTGAAGAGCACCGCTGAACAGGGCCCCGCCGTGAAGAGCACCGCTGAACAGGGCCCCGCCGTGAAGAGCACCGCTGAACTGGGCCCCGCCGTGAAGAGCACCGCTGAACAGGGCCCCGCCAAGACAGGCACCGCTGAACAGGGCCCCGCCGTGAAGAGCACTGCTGAACAGGGCCCCGCCGTGAAGAGCACCGCTGAACAGGGCCCTGCCGTGAAGAGCACTGCTGAACAGGGCCCCGCCAAGACAGGCACCGCTGAACAGGGCACCGCCGTCTCAAGCACCGCTCCGCTGGGCCCTTCCTGTCAAGCACCGCTCCGCTGGGCCCTTCATCTCAAGCACCGCTCCACTGGGCCCTTCATCTCAAGCACCGCTCCGCTGGGCCCTTCCTGTCAAGCACCGCTCCGCTGGGCCCTTCCTGTCAAGCACAGGTCCGCTGGGCCCTTCCTGTCAAGCACCGCTCCGCTGGGCCCTTCATCTGAAGCACCGCTCCGCTGGGCCCTTCCTGTCAAGCACCGCTCCGCTGGGCACCGCTCCGCTGGGCCCTTCCTGTCAAGCACCGCTCCGCTGGGCCCTTCCTGTCAAGCACCGCTCCGCTGGGCCCTTCATCTCAAGCACCGCTCCGCTGGGCCCTTCCTGTCAAGCACCGCTCCGCTGGGCACCGCCATCTCAAGCACCGCTGGTCCATTGACAGTGCCGGTTCTGTGTCGAGCAGGTGTTCACGAAGCACTCTGGGCACCATGCCTCCTCCAATACCAGTGGAGTCGGTTATCCATCTGATGGACTGTGGCTTTGCACTCCCCAGGATTGGACAGTGGGCAACCCTCCCACTGTAGAGACTTGAGAGACTGTGGCTTTGCACTCCCCAGGATTGGACAGTGGGCAACCCTCCCACTGTAGAGACTTGAGAGACTGTGGCTTTGCACTCCCCAGGATGGCACAGTGGGCAACCCTCCCACTGTAGAGACTTGAGAGACTGTGGCTTTGCACTCCCCAGGATGGTACAGTGGGCATGGAGGCCCCTCGTGGATCTGGCGTCGTGGACTCATGTGGCTGAGGTGCCCCCCTTTCCCTTCCCCCTGAGGTGCCTGTAGTTTTATCATCTGATGCCCCTGCAGTGTTCTCTCCAATGGTATCCGGTCTCCTGTGTGGGCTTTGCCCATGTGTTTGTACACATTGGCCCACGGACTATGGATATTTAACGGACTGTGCAGGACTTATTGACTATGTTTATACTTTGCACTATGTTCATTATTTCTTTTGTATATTTCATATAGCATATTTACCATGACTTCAATGAACCTATTTTATACATAAATTTTATAGTTCTTTTTAATTATGTCTTTGCATTCTTCCGGGGGGTTTGGGGGGTGTCACTCTGACTTGTTGCTCTGCATTGGTGTGTAGATAGTTGGGGGGGTGGGGGGGTGGGTGTGTCGCGTATGTGGTGGGCGTAAACTTTTCTCATCCCCCCTCCCCTGTGTCGTAGGTGCAGTACTCACCGTTGTCGTCTGCGCCGGCGTTCGTACTCGTGGTAGATGAGCAGGTAGACAATAGCTGGTAGGATGTTTAATTCGGGTTCCATGCTGTCCAGATTCCTCGTGGAGTGCATAGAGGTGAGCGTTTTCCCGTCCGTAGTCTGTTTCCGCCGTGTTTTTATCGGCGGGGCTCCCGCCCCGGAAAAGGTGGCGGATTGGTGAGTTGTGATAGGGTGGGCGGTACATTGTCTGCCGCCTGCCTGTTGGCGGTGACCGCCGCGCTGTTTGTCTGTCCCTCCGTGGCGGTCGGACTGTTAAAGTGGCGGGCTGTGTTGGCGGTTCCCGCCAGGGTCAGAATTCCATTTTTTTGACCGCCTGCCTGTTGGCGGGTTGGCCGCCGCTTTATCACCGACCGCCAGGGTTGGAATGACCCCCTAAGAGTGCAGCTAGCTGCTAGAAGTACTCAACGCTGACGGGGTGCAGCAAACGACTAGTGCTGTCATAGCTGAAACTTTTGCCACCTATTATGAAGGTGTATATACCTCTACAACTATCATGACAATGCAGACTGTGCTGACTTTCTAAAGGACATTGATTTCCAGACGCTCTCAGGTGAGGCTCGAGGGGCTTTGGCAGAAGACCTGACAGGGGCAGAGTTGGTGCTAGCAATGCGAGCCCTCCAATCCAGGAAGGCAATGGGGCCTGATAGCCTCCCTATTGAATTGTACAGGAGAATGGCCAAAAAAGTTGCAGAACACATATAGGACATGTCCCATGTGGCACAAGCGGGGGCAGTTTACCTGAAGAGCAGAAAATTGCCATGCTAGTGGTTATCTACAAAAAGGGTATGTCACAGACGGATTTTGGATTGTAAAGTGCCATGTCTTTACTAAATGTGGAAGCCAAGGTAATGGCAAAAGCCTTGGCAACCAGGCTGCACAAAGTCATCACTCCAGAAATATACCCAGACCAATCAGGTTTCACGTCCCACAGGAGCACACGTCTTAACCTGCGACTTCTCTGTGAGGTGCTACACATGACTAGGCTGCCATGCGCCGAACTGGCACAGCTCATGGCTTGAGATGCAAGGATGGCCTTTGACAGCATCGAGTGAAACTATATCTTTGCAGCTCTGGTGAGAATGGGCTTTAAGCCAAACTTTTGTGGATGGGTAAGACACTTATATCATGGCCCACTTGCTAGGATGGAGTTAATGGCGTGATTTCCCGAGTCTTTGCCCTACAGAAGGGCACTAGGCAGGGGTGTCCCCTATCCCCAATAACATTTGTGCTGGGGCTTGACCCACTGGCGGCATGGGTCCATCAAGACTCACCTACACAGGGAATAAGTGGTGACAGGGTTGGGAAAAACGCATCAGTATATATGTGGACGATGTATTGGTCTTTATTACTCAGCCAACCCTCTCCATAGCTAAAGTATTACAAATCTTTGACATTTTTGGAGCCCACTCAAGATATCGCATGTATTGGTCAAAGTCACTGATCTTTCCCCTCGCGGGATGTACTCAGAGGCTCCCCTCCTCTTTTACGGTGCCCTTAGCGCTGGATGTGTTCAAGTATCCGGGAATTTACATTACTCATGATCCTACCAAATTTCTACATAGGAATCAGTTCCTGCATCTCGATAGTCTCCATAGGGATGTAGAACACTGCAGGAGTATATTGCTATTGTTAATGGGCATAGTAGCACTTTTTAAAAATGAGGACCCTCCCACGCCTCCTATATGTACTTCAAAATACACCCTTTAACATTCCCTCAGAGTTCTTCCGTAAAGTTGATCATGAAGTCCTCCTCTTGTTATGGAATGGAAGTGGCTCCCGAACTGCGCTGAACATCCTCCAAAGAGGAGTATATGATGGTAGACTGGCAGTCCCAGATTAACTTAAATATTACTAGGCTGCTCAGTTGGTGGCAATCAACGGCTGGGGAACCAGCCTACCGGGTGGACAGACATGGGGAAGTCAGCTCCCTAATCAAACCCCACTATGGGACAGCGACCTGCTGCAAAAGGTGGGACACCCAAAAAGTTTAACGAAATGGAACTCAATTGGGATAGACAGTTTAGGAGATATTTTGAGGGGGCAAGCCCTGGTTGGGTTTGAGCTCCTGCAGCAGAAGTATGAACTGGCAAAGCTGGAGTGATATAGATACCTATAACGTGGGCACTCACATAAGAGATATATAATGGAGGGGGAACAACTGCCAAAGGTGACACCACTTAAGGGTCACCTTCTCATAGAGCCTATAACTGATAAAACCATCTCTATAATCTAAAAAGCTGATCAGTAATTCCCCAAACCCTATGGTTGCTTTGATAGATGTCTGGGTAAGAGACCTGGGTGCCCTGGATGACGATGACAGGGCAGAGGCCCTACAAAACATGTGAAAAATAGGGATTCATTCCCAATTTCAGCTGGTGCTACTGAGAATCATCCGCAGAACATACTATTCTAGAACCCTACTTTAAAAGATAGGAAGGGGAAACTCTGCACTTTGTTTGCAAGGGTGTGGACAGGAAGATACAGTCTTCCACATCCTTTGGGAATGCCCAGTCATACAACTCTTTTGGTGGGAAATGGTTCGGAGAATGTCTTGGGTAGTAGCCCTGGAGGTTCCCCTAGGCACAAAATGACTCCTCTTGGCTATAATAGGAGAGGCAGCCTGGCCAAATAAAAAAAAGATGTGGCTGGTAGTTGCAGCGGGAATGACTAAATGTAATATTGCGCAAGCCTGAGGCACTGCGTCTCTGCCTCTGATAGAACTCTGAGAGTCCGACTTGACTGGTGTTAATATTCACAGCAAGTGGTCTATCAAAACAGTGGCTGTCCCAAGAACTGGGAAAAAGTGTGGGGCAGCTGATGCAACTTTTGAAGCGATTGAGTATAGGGGTGGAGAAGGAAAAGGAATGATGGGCACTGTCAATTGGGTGTCTTCTACTCTTTGACTTACAAAATATCATTGGCCGTTAAGGTGTTATTTTAAACGTATACTCACGATTTACTGTTGTCATCTACTGGTTTAACTGAAATGTATAATGCATGTTCACTCCCATATCATTCTTGTACCTAATGTATGTGGAGCAATGTTTCAATAAAGAGTTTTAAAAAATGACAAAAATCCAATTAGAGAATGGGAGATATGCAATTTAAAAGTGTTTGGTAAGTATAGCTCCTAATGCACCAAGTGCCACTTCCAGTCATTTGGTCGTGCTAGACCAGGAGAAAGTCACAAGTTCAGTCCATTGGCAGTAGAACACAGCCCTGATACAAGGAGCAGGTTAGTCCTGTTAAAAAAGTTACCTTCTCAAACTCAGGCACACTGAGTCCAGTTCGAGGTGGAGGAGGCCACGCAGAGAGCATTGGGGATGGTTATTGCTATGGCCTGAAGAGCAGGCCTGTCATCACGGATGTTCATCTCAGTAATGTGAAGATCCAGTGGGGTGTCTTGGATGATTGTTACTGGATCTTCGTGTTGGCAGTCACAGTGATATGTTGCTGCTGTAATGCAAATTGCAGATCTTGCATTGCCGGTCATTGCTGGTTTTTGCAGGTGGTCGCAGGTGGCAGAATCTCAGCACGAAAGGGACCATTCATGGTCACGGTGAGCCCAAAACTTCAGGATTTCTCCCTTTCTATCACATGAGTGCACTTGATGCCAGACAAGGATCCAGGTCCTGGGGCTGCACCTCTTGGAGAGCAGAGACTCACTCTAGCAGAGGCCAGCAGGGCTCAGGCAGATTCATTTGCTGGCTCAGGCAGGTGCAATACAGCATTTCAGCTGGGAAGTTGCAGGGAGGCTTCTGGAATTTGTTGTGTCCCTGTAGGCCAGAACAGGAGGTCAGTCAACCGACCTTTGGAGTCACTGAGGTCTTCCTGGAAACAAGAAGATTGTCCTCTATCCTTCAAACAGCAAGGAAGGCATCAGACAGCCAGGCAATGCTCTGAAGAACAAGGCAGGCCTCAAGCAGTAGGGCAGTCCTCAGAGAAACAAGGCTGACCTAAAGAAGCAGGGAATTCCTCTAAGTACAAGATAGTCCTGAATTGTGCCACAGGTCCAGGAGTGTAATGAATAGTGTATCTGAGTGTCTTGTTTTCATGTGTGGTGCTAGCTTTGAAGTGGAAGAAACCTCTGGAGTTTCCAACCCCCCACAGATAGTTCTGGAATTACCTTCCTCCCAGCCCAGTCTCCAAGAGTCATGGGGTGAAAAAAGATGTCCTTTGTGAATGTGCTGAAACAGCTCCTTTGAAATGTAAGTGGGGCAGGGAACAGTTCTGTCCAACGCATCCTGGCAGGATGGCCCACCTGCCAGCACCTATTCCCCCTCTGTCTCATTGTCTAGGAGGAATACACAAAGGCAAACTGCCATGCTAATCAGAGTCACGTGAACCAAGACACAAGCTATAGGTGCCAAATTGCTATGAGAGCAAAATGCCAAATTTTTATAAATGACATTTTCAGAACTGTGACTTAAAATCCAACTATACCATTGAGGAATTTAAAATAGACTTCTTTTGCGACCAAACATGGCAATTCTACCTGTTCCCAATCAAAATTTATTGCTTGTTAACTGTAATAAGGTAACCCAATGTCATGCTATGGGAGAGGTAGGCCTCACAATAAAAATAAACAAATTTACAAGTTTTTCACTACCACAACGTTGAAAATTAAAAGTACATGTCCAACCTATTTTAGCACAATGTGCTGTTTAGGGCCTACCTTAGGGATGACTTGCGTGTATTAATGAGGGAGCTTTAGACCTGGTGGAAGGTGTAATTGCCAGGTTGAATTAGCAGTTTAAAACTGCACCTAGACTGCAGAGGCATTCCTGAGACATGTTTTAAAGGGCAACTTAATTGTGTGGCACAATAGTTCCTGCAGGCACACTTGTAGCATTTTATTTAATGGTCCTGGATATTTTGCACTAATTTACTAAGGACCTATAAGTACATTAAATGTGGCTCTTGGTTGTAAGCCAATTTTACCATGTTATGAAAAGTGAGCACAAGCACTTTAGCGCTGGTTATCAGCAATTAAGTGTCCTAAGGCCAACAAAAACGAATTTCAGCAAACCAGAGGGGGAAAAGCAAAACGTTTATGGAAAACCACACTAAGGGCACATACTGAAGGATATTTGTATGAGTCTTGAAAAGCAGCATGATTAGATAAAAAGGTTGTAAGCCACCTTAAAGAGGAAATAAACTCTTTACAATTGAATTCAGAGCCTGGAATGACATGATGGAATGATGTAGCAGCGTGAAATTAAAAGCGGACACCATAAGGTAAAAAGCAAGTGCGAAGATTGAAATCTGCAAGCAGAAATGTTATTTCCTGGTTGGTCATTATTTGTTGACAACGTCACCTGCAGGTAGGTCTCCAGGCAGGTTGCCTCATGCCAGCTGTCCAGCCTTGATCCGTTGTCTAGATAGCGGATTGTTCTGGCCCTTCTCTCTTCCTCTTGGAGGCTTGGGTGAGCCTTATTCCTGCTGATATTTAGCACTTTCTCGTGCACATATACTGTCCACATATTGCACATGGCTTCGAAGGTGTGAGGCATGATTTGCCATTCACTGCGCTGCTGGTTGTGTCCTAACTCATGGATGGGGCCCCATATGCCCTTTGATAGAATTGATTTTGCATCAACTAGACTTTTAGCTGACCTCACATGGCACATTATTGGATATCCTGAATGCATCCATCCTATAAAAAAGACAGAACATGTGAGTTCTTTGTAGAAAATGTACAAGTGCACAGACACATCTTTGAGAAAAAGCAAAAGAAAACATTGCAAATTAGAAGTTCCTATCGGTACTGACATTGTCAGCCCAGTTCACACAGATGTCTTCTACAAATAGGTGTGACTTGTGGTTTAACAGACGCAGTCTATTGTCTTCGTTGGAAACCTTTAGACCTCAAAGAACATTTTTCAGAGACAGCAGATTTGGATATGAAAACACATTAGCAAACTCAGCGTTGGTGAAAGCCTCGCCCTGACAGTCCCAACTGTCACACATATCACAGTTGTATACATACAGGACACAAGTTGTGTGAAAAACAAATGTGCTCCACTGCTTTACTATTCTTGAGTAAGGAATGACATATAAACTGAGTTTTATTAACTTAAATTGAAACACGTCGTCGTGATTGAAAGATGTATTCTTCAGTATAAAGTTTACAAGCAACAGAGTGTATAGATCGATACAAGAAACTCAGAAGCCAAGTATAAGGTACCGAATTTAGTTGTGGTGTTAGAGCAGATTTATTAATTATAATTACTGTTCATTTGCATTTGATCAAGGGAGCATTAAAAGGCTGCAAAATAAAGTCACTGGTACTTTCTCTACTTGTAATGATGGCTGAAGACAAGGTGGCTTTTAAAGGTTAGGAGCGAAGTTTCCTATGTGCATGTTTTCTCTTGAGTATGATTTTCATAGGATAGTTGAAATGGGATTCAAATGAAATGTAATGTTGCAAATGATCACGGCTATTGCGGTTTGCAGCCACAACCGTTTGTTTACTCATTTAAATGGTTTATTGTTTAGAAGTGCAATGTCATATTCCCTGCTTGTAGAGTAATTTGGATATGTAATTGTTTAATCTTTGGGCGGTCTTTTGATTACGTGTTAATGCAACACAATTGATAATTGTTGATCGGCTTATGTTACCTAACTTTATCAGTCCAGCCCATGTTGCCACAACACGCCACATGAGGAGAGTGGTCTTCTACTCCTTTGACCCTATAAAATGTGTCTATTCTGGGATGTGTGTGCCAGGCCTTTCCTTGCTTTAACACCAAGCAGTCTCTGTGTCAGTCTGTTATTGGAATAGTTTTTGGTTCTAACTTTTGATACATTGCTGGCGATCACCCTTATATTGAAACCTCTCAATTATAATGAATTATATTGATACTGACTTTTGCTTTCGGTAATGATTCTTCATTTTGAATAAACCTTCATGGTTTGGTCTGTGGTTATTGTCCTGCGTGTATTTTATTTAAGTTTCCTCGCTCCCTCGCCCTTTGAGGCTTATGCGGCCCGTAGTCCTGCATATTGGTCCTTTAGTATTTTGTTGGCGCACCGTGCTGGCATTTGTGGAATAATGCAAGTACACCAGTAGTAGTACACTAGATGTTCTGACTTGTTACAGCTGTTGGGAGTTCCATTACATGAGTATAAATAGGACTTTGTGAAGACAGTTGTCATGCATGGTCAGTTGTTTTATGCAGGTTGTGACGGGTTACACGCATTCCTTAACAACGTGGTCAGATCCACAACTGCGGCATTTCCATGCATGAATTTAGTTGTAAAAGCATGTCTAGCAAAGGCATATGTGGAAACGGTTTTGTGGTTCTGTCATACAACCCCCCCTCATGCACCTTGAGGCCCAAAATGACTCCCACCCCTAATAGCTAAACTACCACACCCAAAGCCCTAAAAAAAAACTAACCTGACCCCCCCTTCCCCATCCCTAAAAACTTAACTATCCTGACACCTTCCACCCACCCTGAGGCCCAAAACTACCCTACCCCTAATAGCTAAACTACCACACACCACACCCCCACCCATACTAAGCCCTAAAAACAAAACTACCTCGGCCACCCCACTCTAAAAACATAACTACCCTGACAGCCTCCACCCACACTGAGCCCTAAAAACGATCCCCACCCCTATTGGCTAAACTACTCCGGACCCCCCCCCACCCTAATCCCTAAAAAATAAAACTACCTGAACCCCCTGCTCCTACCCCTAAAAAGTAAACTACTCAGTCTCCCCACCTACCGTCAACTCTAAAAACAAAACTTCCCCAAACCCCCCACTTCTGCCTGTATAAAAAAAAAGCCAAACACCCGCCACCCCGCCACCCACCAACCGCGAGCCATTAATCCACCTCCACCCTAAAAAATGACTGCCCCCAACACTGCCCCAGCCCCACTTACCTCACCACATCCTCTCCTGATCTTTTCCTTTTTCTGTGCCTTAACCACAGATATACGTAGTTTTGCACAGAAAAAGGCAGTCGTTATTCTGGAAGCATGGTTACGCTTGCGTGGGAAATGTCCATGCTGTTTACAACACGTGGTTAAAGACGTTTCCCGTGACAGTGTATTTGATTTGTCATGTGATGTGAGATTCGGAATCAGTACATGTTTTTGGGGGTGCAAATAGCAGTGGTGTTATGTCAATCATGTTGTGCGTCCTTTGTTGTGCATGCTTGACAATCTGTATTGCACTGTAATGCTTTGCAAGAATAGCTGAAGTTGTTTTGAATTGTGCTCTTATTGAAAACTTGTGATTTTATGTGATTCATGTGCTAACGTTTTAGGATCCATTTATAAGGTTTGCAGATTTAAATCTCAACATAATTATTAAGGTTGTCCACTGAAAAGCATGTGGCATCACAACAGATTATAGGTTGAAGTACTATAAATGAAAGTCCTATGAAGCTCTTAATAGCATTGTTGAGTATGAGCCAATCAGGGTAGTGCTGTTCATTTCTTTGTGCACGGGGAATGGAGGAGCTGATTCTAAGGTGGGGCACCTCTGGCCCATATCTTATCTTGGCATGAATTAAAGTACTTAGAATGTTTCCCCTTTTTTTGGTGAGTTTGATTTCTCTTCCCATATCCTGGTAGGCAGACAAGGTGTTAGACTTTTCATCATTGGCGTGGTCTCCCTTAACGTTTTGCCTCTGTTCCCCAGGTTGTTGATGTGTGCTGGACTCTGATTTTACTGTTTTTGTTACTCTGGGCACTTTACCACTGCTAACCAGTGCTAAAGTGCAAGTGCTCCTGTACAAAATGTGTATGTGATTGGCTTTTCCATGATTGGCATATTTGAATTACTAGTAAGTCCCTAGTAAAGTGCACTAGAGGTGCCAGGGCCTGCAAATCGAATGCTACTAGTGGGCCTGCAGCTCTGGTTGTGCCACCCACATAAGTAGCTCTGTAATTATGTCTCAAACCTGCCATTGCAGTATCTGTGTGTGCAGTTGTAACTGTAAATTCGACTTGGCAAGTGTACCCACTTGCCAGGCCTAAACCTTCCCTTTTCTTACATGTAAGGCACCCCTAAGGTAGGCCCTAGGTAGCCCCAAGGGCAGGGTACAGTGTATGGTGAAGGTGGGACATATAGGAATGTCTTTTATATGTCCTGACAGTGAAATATTGCTAAATGTGTTTTTCACTGTAACAAGACCTGTCCCTCTCATAGATTAACATGGGGGCTACCTTTAAATCTGATTAAAGTGTAAATTCCCTTTGGAAGCAGATGGACATGTGGAGTTTGGGGTCTCTGAGCTCACAATTTAAAAATACATCTTTTAGTAAAGTTGATTTTGAGATTGTGTGTTTGAAAATGCCACTTTTAGAAAGTGAGCATTTCATTGCTTATACCATTTCTGTGACTGCCTGTTTGTGGATTCCCAGTCTGGGTCAGTTTGACAGTTTGGCTGGTTACACCTCACACTAGACAGTGACACAAAGGGAGCTGGGGTGTAGTCTGCATTTCCTGATGAGACATCTGTGCTAGGAGGGACGGGAGGAGAGGTTACTCACACCTGAAAGGGTTTTGCCTGCCCTCACACAATGCAGTCATCAACCCCCTGGTGAGTGTCTTGGGCCTGGCATGTGTTATATTCTTATGGTGTTATGTCATCGGGATTCTGATCGTCCGATCGTCTCCCAGCAACAGTGGGGTTCTGGAATGTGGGCAGAGGAAGAGAAGATGTTGGAGTGGTGACAGCCGGACCAGGGTCGTATTTACAAATAAACTATACTTGAAGCATCAAAAGAAACCCGTACCATGTGGTGTCTTCAACGTAACAGTGGCGACGAGGGTGACGTATAAACCTTTTTTTTTTGGGATCGGCAAAGAAGCGACCCTGGACCGGTGAAAGCGGCATCAGCTGTGGTGTGGCACGGAGGAAAGGCAATGTCGACGAAACGGAGACGGAGACGGAGACAGAGAAACAAAGGCGGAGCCACAAAGGTATGAAGCCAAGGGCGGTGACCACGGGATCGGAAAGCGGCGTTGTTTGAACAGCGTCCGTATTAAACTGTATGCACGAAGACGCACGTGCATTCGTGTGCGACTAGAAATATACGGCTGACGCGTATGGTTGCTCAGCAACGCGCTTACAAGGGAAGAAAGAATCAACACAGCTGATTGTGCTTGGCAACGTGTGTGCGGCAATTTTTTAAAAAAAACATATACATTGCCAAGCAAGCGGATACAATTTAAACCAGTGCCAAGGAGAGAAGGTGTCTACCATCAAAGGAAGTACAGTGGACTATAATATTATAAGTACACAAAAGGATACATAACATAGAAATATTAGTATTTTTAAGGCGAACAATGGCAACACAATCTATATTTCCACCACCAACGTTTTTAGAACTACCAGGAGAACCTTGTATGACATCGGGGGATTGGAAAGAGGCTTTTGTTACATATTTGGAAGCTATTGGTGGGGAAATGTACGTGGAAAAGAGGAAGCTAGCAATTCTAAAGCATTGTCTAGGAGTTGAAGGTAGAAAAGTATTAAAAACGTTACCATTACAAAGTACACAAGAGGAGACTCGGATCAAGAGGAGGATGTTTATGAGAGTGCCATGACGGCATTGGAAGAAAACTATGGAAAAAAAAATATATAGTAGTGGAGCGACACAGGTTTTTTTCATACACTCAGAAACCAAGTGAGACAATAGATCAATATGTAAATAGTCTACGTAGATTGCCCATTTCTTGTAAATTCAGAGATTTAAATGATGAGATCATACGGGATCAATTCATCAATAGATTGAAAGACACGAAAATACAGGAGAAGTTATTAAGTTTAAGGAATCCCACCTTGGATAAAACAGTAGAAGTTGCAAGACATATGGAAAGCACAACTCAATATGTTAAAGAACTCAGGGCCTCATTCCGACCCCGGCGGTCAAGGACTGCCGGGGCCGGGGTCGGCGGGAGCACCGCCAACAGGCTGGCGGTGCTCCGCAGGGCATTCTGACCGCGGTGGTTTGGCCGCAGTCAGAACAGGAAAACCGGCGGTCTCCCGCCGGTTTTCCGCTGCCCTCAGGAATCCTCCATGGCTGCGCAGCTTGCTTCGCCGCCATGGGGATTCTGACACCCCATACCGCCATCCTGTTCCTGGCGGTTCGGCCGCCAGGAACAGGATGGCGGTATGGGGTGTCGTGGGGCCCCCGTAAGAGGGCCCCACAAAGAATTTCAGTGTCTTAGCAGACACTGAAATTCGCGACAGGTGCAACTGCACCCGTCGCACCTTCCCACTCCGCCGGCTCCATTCGGAGCCGGCTTCCTCGTGGGAAGGGGTTTCCCGCTGGGCTGGCGGGCGGCCTTCTGGCGGTCGCCCGCCATCCCAGCGGGAAAGCCAGAATGGCCTCCGCGGTCTTTCGACCGCGGAGCGGCCATATGGCGGTTCCCGCCAGGCGGGCGGCGACCGCCGCCCGCCGCCCTCGGAATGAGGCCCTCAATACTCAAAATTACAATAAAGAACAGAGTGTAGTTGGAGAGGTAGGATACCCTAAGAAAAAGAACAAGAATACATTTGATGAAGGCCAGGGGAAGAGAAAAGAGTGTTTTAGATGTGGAAGTAATAAACATCTAGCAGAAGAAAAAAATTGGCCGGCTATAAATACTAAGGGGGTTATTACAACTTTGGAGGAGGTGGTAATCCATCCCAAATGTGACGGATATACCACCAGCCGTATTACGAGTTCCATAGGATTTAATGGACTTATAATACGGCTGGTGGTATATCCGTCACTTTACCGTCACTTTTGGGACGGATTAACACCTCCTCCAAAGTTGTAATAACCCCCTAAGTGTTTTAAGTGTGGGAAAATTGGGCATTTTGCAAGAGTGTGCAGGATGATAGGTGAACACAAATTCAGAAAGGCAGTGAATATAGTAAAGAATAATGGAAAGATGGAAAATAGTAATAGTGAAGAAGAAGTAGAAGTGTTATCTGTGGATGATGGAACCACACTGATGAACAAGAATGGGGAAATTTGGGAAACAACAAACTTATGCCCACTGATGTGTCACCGGAAGGGTATGGTGGAGGGAAAATTCCTGTTTTAGGCTATTTTGCAGCAGATTTAAGATTCAAAGGCCGGAAAGTGCGAGCGAAAGTACATGTTGTAAGACAAGGACGATCATTGCTCGGATGGAGGGAGAAACGTGCGTTAAATGTGGTGTTAGATCCAAATCACCCGGAACAAGTTTTGTTAACAAAAGGAGGTATAGAAGAAAAGTGGGTGATTAAGTTTCCAGAGGTGTTTAAAGACAAACTGGGTTGTCTCAAAAATTTTAAATACCAGATTCTGTTGAAAAAGGATGCAGTACCTAAGGTACATAAGGCATGAGTGGTACCAATATCGCTGAGGAACAAATTAAAGGAAGAACTTTGTAGGTTGTGTGATGAGGGTATAATCGAACCAATAGAAGCGTCCGAGTGCCTGAGTCCAATTGTAATATGGCAGGATCCGCATGTGCGTGGACTTGAGGGATCTGAATGACATTATTTTAATTGATCGGTTCCCATTGCCAAGGATACATGAGATGTTAGCCAGCGTGAGAGGAGGGAAGTATTTCACGACGCTGGATTTATCAAGTGTGTATCACCAGATGTGTCTGGCAGAAGAATCACGACATTTGACATCCTTCATCACAACCGAGGGAGCATTCCAGTTTGTGAGGATACCTTTTGGCCTGGCATCTGCCTCTGCGGTATTCCAAAGAGTAATGCAAGGAATACTGAACAATGTGCTGAACACGTTGGTGTTCCAAGATGATGTGCTGGTATGGGGAGAGAGCGAGCAGGCACATGATGAAATACTAGCAGTAGTGTTAAGGAAGTTGCAGGAAGCTGGGCTTACTATAAGCAGGAATAAGTGCAAATTCGGCGTGGAAGAGGTGGAATACCTTAGACATATGTTAAATCATCAAGGCGTAAAACCTAAGCAGAAGTTATTGAATGCTATAGAGAAAGCTCCAACACCGCAGAACAAAGAGCAGCTGAGATCATTCTTGGGATTAGCTGAATATTACATGAAGTTTGTAGAACACTTTGCAGAGAAAGTACATGTATTAAGAAATTTGATGAAGAAGGGATGCCATTTTCAATGGTCCAAAGAGTGTCAGGAGGCATTTGAAGTAATCAAGGAAGCCATAATTCAAGCCATTACACTTAAACCATACGATCCAGAGGATGAGACGATAGTTGTAGCGGATGCTAGCAATTACGGCTTGGGAGCAGCATTATTACAAAAACATAAAGGAAAAGAAAGAGTGGTGGCATTTGCATCACGAACATTGAAAGGAGCAGAGCCAACCTATTCAACAGTGGAAAAGGAAGCATTAGTGTGCTGGTGGAGTGTACAGCATTTTCGAACATATGTGTGGGGCACAGTATTTGAATTGAGGACAGATCATAAACCCTTAATAGACATGTTCACTACCAAAGGGGCCGGAAAAGCAACTCCAAGAGTAGCAAAATGGATGTATAGACTACAGGAATACACATTTAGGATGAACTATGTACCGGGCATAAAAAATATTAACGCTGATTGCATGTCAAGACTACCTGTGGATGATGGGGATGAATTTATTGGGGATGAATGGGTGGTGGCAGATATCTCGGAAACTTGGAGGGCCATTAATCAAGAAGAGTGGGTAACTGCTGTTCGGCAGGATGTGTTGCTGAGTAAGATTGTGAAAGCTATACCGAAGATGGGTGAAGTGGAAAAAAAACATATAGATGCTGATATTAGTGAATTTAAGCAGGTGTGGGAAGAACTATCTGTTATGGATGGTGTGCTGAGGAGAGGTGACAGATTAGTGGTACCAGAGGGGTTGAAAGTGAGAGTGCTAAAGTTAATGCAGGAAGGACATGGGGGCATATCTGCAATGAAAAAAAAAGTTTGTGCAGATTACTGGTGGCCGGGTATGGATAAATGTGTGGAAAGATATGTAAGGAATTGCGTTGCGTGCTCGTGTAGTGACAAGTCGCATGTGTTGTCGGAAACGAAGATTGATTCGCAAGAAATACCGGTGGAGCATGGGAGCGGGTAGCTATAGATATATGTGGGCCGTTTGAGTATTTGGGTGGCCAGGAAAGATTTGCCATAGTCATGATGGACTATTATTCAAAGTGGCCTCAGGTGGCATTTGTAAGGGAGGTGAAGACAAGTAATGTTATTGCATTTTGTGAAGAAATATTTAGAAGGGAAGGGTTTCCCGGAAAAATGGTTAGTGATAATGGGCCACAATTCACTTCTGATGAATTTATGAACTTCCTCAAGATTTGGGGAATCAAACATTGTAGGATACTAGTTTATCATCCAAGAGGAAATGGCATGGTTGAAAGGTTTAATTGAGTATTGGGAGAAAATATTCAATTAGCCTTGTACAACAATTTATCGTGGAAGTCTCAAATTAGGGACATGCTATGGAATTACAGAATAACACCACATAGTGTGACAGGCGAGTCTCCATTTTTATTATTGAAGGGAAGTGGCCATGTACTATGGCTGTGCCGGCATGGATGGGAAAACATAAAGAAACAGTGGTTAATCATGAACAGGTCAGGGAAAGGGTAAGGACGTATCAGCAATAATATGTATCGAGACACAACAGTAAGGTTATAAGAAAACAGAAGAGGCATGAGAAGGGCGTGTGGGTGAGAGTGAAGGTAGGTAATGCGGCAAGGAAAGGGGAATCCAAGTTGTCGGAGCCGAAGAGTGTGTTAGACGTAAAAGGAAATTGCGTCAAGTTATCGGATGGTAATTGGTGGAATACAAGGAGAGTAGTGAAGTGTTCAGAGGTGGAAATAAATGAATGGTTTAAGAAGGAGAATGAAAGGGATGGTTTCATGGGAAAAGAAAGGAGTGAGGTACATTTGGGTGACATGGATAATGAGGCACGTTCGGAGAAGGAAAAAAGTGTGTACAAAAGATCAAGTACTAAAGTGAAGGAGCCGTCAAAGTTACTTAAGGATTTTGTGTGCAGTTAGTGTGATATAGTTGGAATATAGTCAGTATATTTTGCTTTATAAAAAAAAAATATATATATATAGATAAATTAATAATAATAGGTTCATGTATATATATTTGCATTAGTCTTGTCAGTGAAAGTTAGCATATATTTATTATAGGATTGGGGATGTGTTATATTCTTATGGTGTTACGTCATCGGGATTCCGATCGTCTCCCAGCAACAGTGGGGTTCTGAAATGTGGGCAGAGGAAGAGAAGCGGTTGGAGTGGTGACAGCCGGACCAGGGTCATATTTACAAATAAACTATACTTGAAGCATCAAAAGAAACTCGTACCATGTGGTGTCTTCAACGTAACAGCATGGGCAACGGCAGGATTTCACATTCAGAAGAGACTTTACTTTGAAGTAGGCCTACTTCAAAGGAGAAATTGGGTATAAGAAGGGCACCCAAAACCACAGACTTTAGAACACTTCTGGAAACAAGAGGAACCTCTTCCTGAAGAGGAGCTGAAGAGCTGAGGAAGAAGAGCTGCCCTGCCTGTGACTGTGCTTTGTGGAGCTATCCTGCAGTTGCTGCTTCTCCCAGAGTAAGAGGGCAAAGACTGGACTTCGTGTGCCTTCCATCTTGAGAAGAAATCTCCAAGGGCTTGATTTGGAACTTGCCTCCTGTTGTTTGAAGTCTGAGGGACAGCAAAGACTTCTCTCTGCCAGAACCTGGAGTCTCTGGAGAGACTCCTACTCTGCCCTATGGTGCCCATCCAGTTCCAGGGACTCTGAAAGGAGAAGCTGGCAGCCTAAGAGGAATAAATCCACGCACATAGTGCCGTGCGGGGAAAAGATCAACGCAACTCTGATCTGAGGCTGAAGAAACGATGCAGCTGTAAATCGGTGCTCGCCAGAAACGCGACCAAAGAATTGACGCACGGAGCTGGAGAAATGACACGCAGAATCGCTGACAGAGACTAGGAGATCGAAACACACGCTGCGTGGTTTTTTAATCATCGTGCGGCTGTATTTCCGATGCAAGTACGACTGGGCATGTAAAGACAACGCAAGGCCTGCCCGGACCCGAGATTGCTGACCGGATTGATGCATCGCTCTCCTGCTGGTAGAAGAAATGACGTGCCTGACCCGATGAAAGGAGAAACAACGCAAGGTGTCGCTTGTGAAGGAAATCGACGCATGGTAAGCCCTTTTTGACACACACTCGCCCGTGCGGGGTTATTTTTGACGCACCTAAGGTACTTTTTCACGCTAACAGTATTAGTGTGTGTTTAAAACTACTTAAAGACTCTTTTTGATTTTTAATTGATAACTTGACTTGTGTATTGTGGATTTTTGTCGTTTTGGTCATGTTTTGGTTAGATAAATATTTCCTATTTTTCTAAACCTGTGTTGTGTCATTTTGTAGTGTTTGCATTACGTTACTGTGTGTGTTGGTTCAAATACTTTACACCTAGCACTCTGAAGTTAAGTCTACTGCTCTGCCAAGCTACCAAGGGGGTAAGCTGAAGGTGATTCTCTTTTACCCTGACTAGAGTGAGGGTCCTTGCTTGAAGAGGGGGTAACCTGACTGTCAATCAAAGACCCCATTTCTAACACAATGTATTTGTTTTGATTTATATATTACGTTCAAGTCTTATTTTGGAGTTGAACTGTGATTGGCTGTATTAGTATTTGTATTGTGAGTTAGCTTGACATACATTGGGTGCGTGTTTAAATAAGCCAGCGATTCCTGCTAATGGGGGAGATTCTCAATCCCTGATTGGTAACTCCACTCCAAAAATGATAAAGGAACGTGGGTTGTATTGCTCTCCTTAGATTTTCTTTATTTTTCTTGGGCCATAGTCCTTTCAGACTCAAGCAGGCCTGATCTTGCTTATCAGCCCGTTAGCATTTTATTGGGGCAAAGCTGACAGCTGTGACAGCAGGTGGTTCGAATTACCATTTGTGGCTAGTATTACCACACCTACACCTGGCTATAACAAACCATTCTGCTCAGAACGGATAGAAGCAAGCTGACCACGTCATAGCAAGTCAGAAACCGAGTTCGGATCCCTATTCTGGGTCGAATAACGGCCTTCTTTGGCTCCCATTCATCAACTGCTTTGGTTTATAATCGTGCATGTGAAACAAAGCATGGAATAAACCATTCATGCAGTTCCACTGACTATGATTTGCTATTTGTTACAATTGTTTAGGGATGGGAGGGGCATTGTGACTCACTCGATGCTTCACTACTCATGAACATTTCCCCTCTCCATACTCAAACATGCTATTAAATAGCATATCACATTAGGCACAGCTTATTTATATATGTATATTTATATCTATTTGTGTGTGTGTGGTGAGGGATAATAACACATTGTTTGGAACAAGTGTACTAATACATCTGGATTCATAGATTGATTACTAAAGTGCAAACATTATTGAAGAAAGTAACTGGGAAGAGATCACAAAGAAAATTATGAAATATTGAATAATGTGGTAAACAAAAAAGAAGAAAATTCAGAAGGGATGAGCTACAATGTTAGCTAGCTAAAGTGCATACATTAGAATATGATGGTCAGAACCCGCCTCAAGGAAAAGATGTCTACCACCTTGGAAGAATCACAGAATCTTTTTCTAACATAGATTCATCGGAGGATCACGAAAAAGCATAACTTCAGCAATCAAAGTTTTTTTCTGGAGGAAGTATTGTGGCTCCCCTTGGACAATGAACTAACAATCTAAGCAAGAGAGACCCATTGTCATAAAGTACAAAAACTGAATATATAGGTAGCACAAGATGATGACCAGATACTCGTGTTGGCCCACAGACCAGAGCTTGTGGCAAAGAGGAAATTGAGAAAAAACACTAATCAGGACTATCACAAAGTATAATCTCACAGTCATTGAACAAAATCTTCTCGAAAAGACTTGACTCTCTGTCTGAATACTCATTGGAACTTGAGAAAAACAAAAACGGATATATTCCCAAGCAAGCAGATTTACAAGCCAATGACACTTGCTTTTTCACAGACCACATTTTAGCTGCCTGAATAAACAAGAAAACAAATGCACAGTACAAACATTTGAAGTTAGGCTTGCGCATAAAGGCAATACCCACACTCATGTACGCCCTTTTTTTTAAAACAGATTTTATTGATGTAGTCATTCAATAGAACCCCAGTTGTGTTTACAATCACATATAATCTACAGCACAGGGTGGGACAGTGCAAGTAAACGGTTCAGACCGGATTCTCACAATAGTAAAGACAAGAAAATCTATATACAAAATAATTGGGCATGGGATCTCAAGCGCAATGTCTCATGTATAGGCTGGTCTGCTCCAATGCCCCTGATTATATTACTGGGACAGCCCTGTCTATAAATAACGATCAGCGTATTTAATAAACAACAACATCCTAACCTCCCTCTGTGGTGTCCACTCCCCCCACCACATGAAGAGGTCAATAAAACGTGACATGGTTAAGGCAACCATGCCAGCCTGCCCCATGCTAGGTTCTCATCTCTGCTGAGTGTCACTAGCCAGAGGGTCATGAAAACATCTACCAGCAGGTAGGCGTTGTCTACCAGGGGTCTTTGTGGGAGGCCCACCGCCAGTAACTTCTGACAGCCTGTCAGTGGACCTCCTAGTCAGAGACACCCTCTGCACTTCCGTTCTTATCGCCCTCCCTGTCTGCCAGGATGGTGTTCCATGCCAGTGCAAACTCCATGGGTATCATGCCCTGACGTGCCTCATAGAGCAATCCAACCCCTTCTCATGTCACGCAGCGTAGCATATCCACTCTCCATTCCTCAAACCGAGGTTCCTCACCTGGTTTCTAGTGCATCATGATTCTGCTACTTGGCAGGCACCAGAGCTATGTCTATGAACTGAGTAGTAACTGTGTTTTGCAGGTCGGGGTAAAGACCCAGTAGACAGAACCTTGGTGAGTGAGGTCAAGGAGCAGTCTGTAACATCCACCAGAAGGTGTACTTTCGCAGCCCAGTAAGGGATCTAAAGAAGGCAACCCCAGAGCATGTGGAGAAGATCTCCATTAGCATCATGGCTTTGTGGGCAATGAGGCAGAGTGGGAGGAAAATAGAGACTGGTGACCCGATTCACAAAGGTAAACTTAGTCGTTTGGCCTAAACGTAGACCAAACATCTAAGTTTACAACTTTGGAAATTTGCATAGGAAGTATTTAAGGACTATCTTTAGGTATGCACTTGGAGCGGATCTTGAGGCGGTGTGTCCACTGAACCTTCCCTTGGACCATTCCAAATCTCTAAAGGTCTGTTCAGAAGTGACAATGTCCCTCAATAGTGGTCTTCGCACCCTTTGCAGATGCATTTCCCCCGGATAACAACTTTTCAGGCTTTTCATTCTGGAAGTGGAGTGGAAGATGTACCAGCATTCTCATCGAAATAATGCTGGTCCCCTCCCTAATTGTCTTACAGAAAGCTGGGTACTTGAGGTTGGCTACCATGAGGCACCAACTAGGAATGCAGGTCCTTGTTCCACCTCATTATAGTGTCAAAAACAGGGGGTTGCGGTCAGGGATAGTTTAGGCCAACTATTCAATAAATGTGATAGCCCTACGTATGTCAGAGGAGCATAAGAAGGTGTCAAGGCAAATGTAGGGCACATGCATCATTGAGTAAAAGGAGTAGCCCCTGTCCTGTGAGCGGTAATGATGCCAACAATCCACAGGCCCTAAAGACTTTGTCAAAAAGTGAACCTCTGGGCCAAGCGGACAGCTTGGGAGTCCTGAATAGGGGGGTGAGAGCGATCCAAGTCAGTGTTGGCTAAAGAAATGGCCCTTTTTGAAGGATTATCCCCAAACTTTTCACATTCTTCCTCCTATCTTTTCTGGTTCCTTTTTGCTGGTTTTTTTGTCTCCGCACACCTTACCTCTGCTGATCAGTGCTAAGGTTCATGGACTCCCTATGTAAATTCTATTGGTGATGGGTTAATCCATGATTATCATATCTGATTTACTAGTACGTCCCTAGTAAAGTGCACTAAAGGTGCCCATGGCCCGTAAATGAAATGCTATTAGTGGCCCTGCAGCACTGATTGTGCCACCCAAATGAGTAGCCCTGTGAACATGTCTCAGACCTGCCACTGCAGTGTTTGTGTGTGCAGTTTTAAACTGCCAATTCAACCTGGCAAGTATACCTACTTGCCAGGCCCAAACCTTCGCTTTTTATACATGTAAGGCACCCCTAAATTAGGCCCTAGGTAGCCCCATGGGCAAGGTGCAGTATATGTTAAAGGTGAGACATGTGTTTTACATGTTCTAACAGTGAATTACTGCCACATTTGTTATTCACTGTTGCAAGGTCTGTCTCTCTCATAGGTTAACATGGGGGCTGCCTTTAAAAAACATTTAAGTGCAGTTTCCCTTTGGGAGCAGATACAGATGTGGAGTTTGGGGTCTCTGAACTCACAATTTCAAAACACATCTATTTGTAAAGTTGTTTTTTAAATTGTCTGTTTGAAAATGCCACTTTTAGAAAGTGTGCATTTTCTTGCTTAAACCATTCTGTGCCTCTGCCTTCTTGTGTATTCCACGTCTGGGTCAGACTGACAGTTGGGCTGTTTGTGAATCTCCACTAGACAGTGACACAAAGGGAGCTGGGGTGTAGCCTACATATCCTGATGGGCCATCTGGGCTAGAGTAGAGGGAGGAGTGGTCACTTACACCTAAAACGGCTGTGCCAGCCCTCGCATAATGCAGTCTCCGACCCCCTGGTGTGTGTCTGGGGCCAGGCCTGGGCAAGGCACGATCTTGTCAACAACAGAGACTTTCTTTTAAAGTTTGCCCACTTCAAAGGCAGAAAGGGGTATAAGTACCCCAGACTTTTAGAACACTTCTGGATCAAGAGAATCCTCTGCCAAGGACAAGAGCTGAAGAGCTGGAGGAGGAGCACTGCCCCTTTGCTGGATTGGCCTTCAGTTGTGTCTTAAAAAGGGCAAAGACTGGACTTTGCTGTGTATCCTGCATGTGAAGTTTCTCCATGTGTTTGGAGTCGAACTTGCCTCCTTTTGGAAGTCTCAGGGATATCAAAGACTTCTGCTTCATTTGCCTACGGCACTGGGAACTGTGTGTTTTGTGCTGCAGAAGAAAAACCACTGTGATGCCGTCAATGAAGCCGCTGCCTGCACTGTGACCTGACAACGCCACAAGGAGCCATGCCCCATGTTGCACTACAACCCTGGTCTCACCGACGCTGCCACCTGACACCGTCACCGAGCCGCTGCTTGCACCGTGACCTGTGGGCCCCACACTCCTTATCACCTTGCTCACACCGCATCCATGGCATCCCCCACAACACCACTCCATGCTGACACCAGCGCTGCTGCCTGCACCGTGGCCTGTGAACACCACTCATGAGCTACAAAGCCCCATCCCGCACTGTAGCCCTGGTCCACCGATGCCAGTGTCATCAACTTCAGTGTCGTCAACAGAAGCCACTCTCTGCACCACAACCCGTGGAAGCTGCACAGAGCCCGCCCATGCCACCATCTTGGGCCTACCGATGACAACGATTCAGCAACGACGACGACGCTGCCTGCAATGCAACCTGGAGACACCACATGTCACACTGCTTCACTTCATACCACAGCCCTGGTCTCACCGATGCTGCAGGATGCCATCACCGAGCCGCTGCCTGTATTTGACCTGTGGGCACCGCACGTTGCATCATCCCGCTTCACACCACAGCTCCTACGCCATGTAGGCCAGTGCTCATGGACTTCGTCATCAGCCCAGAGTTCGATCTGCAATGCGTGTGAATTCAAGGGCCGACGACCCCGCATCGACCTCCGGAACCGACACCTGCGAAGCCGTCGATCCCGCACTCCAGATCTCATCGCGAGGATCATGACGTCCTGGATTTCCAAGGTATTGTTTGGGCATCTTCCCGACAATGTAGCTGGCCCGCGACGCTGCAGTCAGCTTGAACTGTTGGATTTGTTGTTCACAATGCTGTGATAGCCCCAGAAGGAGATATTGACTTTTAGGAACTGTATTGTTAGTTAATTCTTGGAAAATTCGTATCTTTATTACTGTATGATGGATTTTTCTCTTTTCGGTCTTGTTTGACATAGATAAATATTGCCTATTTTTCTAAAACAGTTTTTTTCACTGTATTACTGTGTGTTATGTGCAAATGCTTTACACAGTGCTTTCACTCGTGCCTAGCTTCCAAGGGGGTGAGCAGGGGTTTTCTAAGCTGGGTATCTCCCTTATGCTGACTAGAGTGAGGGTCCCCATATGGACAGGGTGCAAACTGACTGCCAACTAGAGACCACATTTCTAACAGCCACCAATGAAAAGTACCTATCGCTACAAAGGAGCCTGCATATAGGGTAACTGAAATTGGTCAACATTAGGGCATAGACATTAACAAAGGAGATATCATGACCAGCTAACCGGCCTGTCAGAGAAGAATAATGTCCTTCTGCGTCAATCGTGTTTCTAGTGACTTGAAATTGGACGCCCTGTTTCATCCATATTAAAGTCCCACTGGCAAAGGCTGAGTATGTGGTTGACACCACCAATGCCTGCAGAAGGCAGCCCCCTATGTGGCATTAAAGTGGGTTTCCTGCAGTAATGCTACATTGATTTTTTCCCTTCAGGTATGCCAGCACCTTGTAGCACTTGACCATGTTATTCAGGTCTCATACATTGCAGGAGATCATTTTTTAAGTACTTGTATCATCCATCATCAAGTAATGCCAGAGCCCGAGTATAGCCCCCAGCACATGGGCAACAATAAACCGTTGTTTCCCCATGGCGAGGTTACAGAGAAGTATGAACAGACAACTGAGGTCCACAACGTAACAGTGCAACCAGCATAACAGTCCAACCCCTGCTCCCCAGGACAGCAAAGTAACATCCCCCCTTCCAAACTGGACTACTCAAACATTTCTGTAGTCAGAAACACACCCACTGTTCTTGTCTGTGGTGTGGTAGAAATACGACACAGTCCACAAAAAAGGTAAAAGAAGTCCTGGCAAGGCAGCCCCACCTCTGGCCATGGAAGAAAAAAAAGATACCATCACCTGGCAAGGGGGACCCATTGGCAGTTGATAGTAAGGAGGCACTGCCATTTCCCTCTCAGCCTATAAGGAGGGGAGAAAAAAGCAATTCTTGTATCTTATCCAAGTGAATGCAGAAGGTCAAATGACCACAGGCAAGTCCTCACTCCATTCAGTGTGTAGCATAGAATCAGATTCCAATCCAGTGTCCGGATCACTTGATTGATCCCCATCCTTGAATGGGCACTGCTCCGAGCTGGAGATCATGAGCCTATCTGCCACTTCAACAGAACTCATGCGGTCCCGATGCACCTGCTCAGATGTTGGAGCCCCACCTTACCTTTGTCTGTTCTGGGGCCAATTCCGTGGTCACCTGCCATATCTCCAAGCCTTGTGACTCAATCTAGTCAGTCCCGTACTTCTCTGGGTTCTGATGAGAACTTCATACCCTAGGCAGTAACAACCCGAAAACCGGTGGGGTATGGCATGGCATATTTGATGTCAAGGTCTCTGAGCTCTTGTTCGGCCTCCAGGAAAGAAGCCCTTTGCCTTTGAACTGCCAATGTGAAATGGGGAAAATCCTCACCTTATTGTTGTCAACCAGTAATTCCCCCAGGTTGATGGCACACTTAAGAATGTGGTCTCTGTCCTTAAAATGCAGAAGGCCTGCTACAATGGGTCTAAGTGCACTCCCAGGGGGTGGCAGGCAGGCCAGTACCCTGTAGGCCCTTTCCAATGCAAAGAAGGAGGACAAGCTCTCTGGAGCCACTTTCTCTTGTAACCATGTTTCAGGGAAAGCCCCCATATCAGTCCCCTTGGCCTCTCAGGTATGCGCACACTCAGATGTTAATCCTGCGGACCTGATTCTCAGAGTCCTCTCCTCAAGTTTTCAGTCATGGGAATCATTTACTTCAGGGGACGTTCAGTGGCGGCAATGCGTTTTCACAATTTACGATGGTCAGCCCTCAGGAGGCTGACATCCATCACTACCACATAAATGTTGTGTTTCAGGGTTTCTTTTGAGTCTCTGATTACCAGAAGGATTAAGTCCAACTTGTCCTGTGGGACCAGCACCGCATCCGTGAGTGGGCAGGTTTCATCACTACGTGTAAGGGACTTGTAGGGGTTCAGCCCTTAGGTCTCCTTCCTGCATCCGGGGCATGGATGATGGGAAGCATGGGATACTGTAGGTGCCACCCAAAGTCATCTGCCAGACACAAATAGTACCCCGTTTAGTCTTGGATCACTGCATGGTCTCATCTCTGATCACCACTCTGTGAATAGGTCTTAGCCAGTGGTTTCCAACCTTTTGACATCTGTGGACCCCCACTTTATCATTAACGGAACCCAGGGACTCCCACTGAGTCATTGCTGGAAGCCTGGGACCCAGACCTAAACATTGTTGATCATTTAAACTGCAAGGCAATACAATAAAATATAGGAACAAGCATTCCATCAAACACTTACACAAATAATAACACATTTTATGTAATTTGAGAAGAAAAAATATAAAAAATGTAATTTTAATAGGAAGGTTGGCGCTTTTGTAAATTCAGTTGAATCCACACATCACCCATTCTATATTCTGTGTTGTACACCTGTACTGCTCCCATGAGTCTCAATTTCAAATTCCTTCACGTTTACAGTACGTTTTAACATTTTCAATTGCACATTTAGCCACTTTTATTATATACAGTCCATTAATCAGTTAATATTAGTTACATTTTCTAAGCAGTAACAGATCCCCTGATGAAACTTCGTGGACCCCTAGGGGGCCCTGGACAACAGGTTGGGAACCACTGGTCTTAACCATCAGGATCAAGGAGGCCTAATCTGGGTGGTATGGCATGCCAGAGTAGCAAGTTCGAGGTATCCCCTGAAGCAGTGATTATTAGGCAATGTCTACTATATCCTAAATATGCGCAAGCCCCAGTGTCCCCTGTACCTCAGGTACTTCTGTTCAACAGCCAATCAGGGCTCAAACCAGTTGCAATGCTACCCAGGTGCCAGTCTCTGGCACCACAGTGACTCGTATGGGCCCAAATATGCAGGGAAGTCACATCTGTGGGGGGGCACTGAGATCAGCACAAGAGATAGACCTCCAGGAGATTAAGGCAGCCAGCCCCCAGGTTATTGTGTTATGTTTCTGCAAACTCCTAGTCTCGGCAGTCCCCACATTGCAGTTGAGTCGTGGTCTCCCAGGTAGCTTCTGTTGGGCCCACGCAGCTTCCAGTATGGTTGAGGTCGGTGTGTTCAGAGCGGGTGGTCTGGGGAAACCTCCAACTTAGAGAGGGGAGATTGTGCAGCAGTTTGTCCCGGCACCAACCCTGCTCACCTCACTGCCTCTCACTTTGTCGGAGGGGCCACAAGCATCTTGCAGGTCCAGTGCAGTCTTACTCTTGGCTGCTCTGGCTCCTGCAGGCAAACTGATCTCTGGAATGCATGCACAGGTATTCAGCCTTTGGCCAGGAGGCCCTCAGGGCTAGGTTGTGTGAGCTGCCTGGCAGTTCATGGAGTTTGTCACTCAGGGGGTGTGCAGCCCATCCTATGGCTACCCTCAAGGGCGTGAGGGCTGCTATTGTCTTCTGGGCCCTGCGTGATCCATTGTGCAGGCGGCCTCCAGGGCTCTCAGATAGTGCACACAGGCCTCTGGCATCTGGCTAGAAAGATTTCATGTGGGAAAGCACAGGACTTTAGGCAGTGAACATCAGCTTTCTGCTACAAGACCCCATGCAGCTCACCTCCCAGCCCCTGCAACACTGTGGGGGGCCTCACTTGTCTTACAGGCCCTTCACGATTTCCCTCCAGCCCTAGGAGTGAAGGTGGACACCAGGCCTCTTTAAGCATCACATCCATGACTCCAGTGCCTTCCCCTGCGATCGAGCCTCAGGTGGCGCAGACCAACAAGTACCAGCCAGCAGGGATGGGAGCCACCTTTTTAGCAGAGTCTCAGTGCGGCTTGGTCTAAAAAAAGCTCAGTGAACTGGGCGGCTCTCACTCACACTCCCCACAGCTGGGGGAGGGGGTCCCTCGGCACTTCAGCAACTGGCACCAGTGGCCCCCTAGTCAGAGTAAGACAGAAATTCTTATGTTGTTATAGGTAACTGTGGCCAAGCCCATCCACACTATCACCCCCAAAAATGAGTTTGTTCCCAATGTGAGCACCCCTGGGTAGGTATAGGACACCAGGCTGCCTTCAGGCGAACCTAACACCCATCCAGCCCCTAATTCACATCCAAGCCATTTGCAAGCAAGATGCACCATGACATCCCAGCTGTGTTCACCTTCTGCCTCTATGGCATAAAACATTGTGGAAAAAGCTGGGGAATCTAGTGGGTGTGAAAGAAACTGCCTCTGTTGGGAGCTCCTCTAGCTGGGGTGAGGTAGGAATACAAAGAAGCCTGAACCTGTGGCTAAGCATGTTTAAATTCCTGAATGCATGTCACACCCGTTGACCCTGTAGGCCTTAAGCTTTGTACACCATCTCCCCTCAAGCCAGGAAACAACCGACTGCCAGCTGGCAGGGAAAAGCTGCAAATGGTGGTATGGGGTACAAAGACAAGGTGCCAAGATGGTTGCCATGACCGTTGGGGAATGTATGTCAGAACAACGCATGCTGGAACCACGACCGCGTTGTTACCACTAATGCCATTACCACGAATGCCTTAACAACGATTTTTCGATGTAAAGGCATTCCTGGTAAAGGCATGCGTGGAATGGCACGCATGGTTCCAGCATGCGACTCCCTGGCCCCCCACCCCTAAAATTACCGCGGACACCCAACCCTTTGCTAAAACCTAAAACCACCCCAACCCCAACCCCCGTCCCTAAAGCCTAAACTACCTCAACCCCCACCTGCACCTAAAACTACCGCGACCCCCCAACCCCGCCCTTAAAACCTAAAATTACCCCAACCCCAGACCCCACCCCTAAAATTACTGCGACTCCCCCACCCCGCCCCTAAAACCTAAAACCACCCCAACCCCCACCCCTAAAATCTAAACTACCCAAATCCACCACACAAACTAAAACTACTGCTACCCCCACCCCGCCCCTAAAGCCTAAAATTACCCCACCCTACCCCTAAAATTACTGCAACTCCCACCTCTCCCCTAAAAATTAAAATTACCCCAACCCTCCACCCCTGCCCCTAACATTATGCGACCCCACCACCCCTCCCCTAAAAACTGAAACCACCCCAACCCCCACCCCGCCCCTAAAATTAACGTGACCCCCCCACCCCGCCCCTAAAACCACCCCAACCCCTCCCCCTAAAACCTAAACTACCTCAACACGCACCCCGCCCCTAAAACTACCGCAACCCACACCCCTAAACCTAAAATTACCCCAACCCCGACCCCCACCGGTAAAATTACTGTGACCCCACACCTCGCCCCTAAAACCTAAAACCACCCCAAGCCCCACCCTGCCCCTAAAACCTAAACTACTCCAACCCCCACCCCTAAAATTACCACAACTCCCACCCCACCCCTAAAACCTAAAATTGCCACAACCCCCATCCCGCCCCTAAAACCTAATCTACCCAAGCCCCCCACCTCTAAAACCTAAAACCGCCCCAAGGCCCCACTCCACCCCTAAAACCTAAACTACCCCAGCCCCCACCCCTCCCCCCAAAACTACTGCAACCCCCTACCCCGCCCCTAAAACCTAAAATTACCCCAACCCCCACCCCTAAAATTACCACGACCCCCACCCGCGCCAAAACCTAAAACTACCCCAACCCCCCACCCTGCCCCTAAAACCTAAAGCACCTCAACCCCCACCCCACCCCTAAAACTACAGCGACGCCCCATGCCTCCCCTAAAACCTCAAATTACCCCAACCCCCACCCCGCCCGAAAAAATTACCGCAACCCCTCACCCCCACCCCTAAAACCACCCCATCCTGCCCCAAAAAAATAAACTACCCAGACCCCCCACCCCTAAAACTAACTACCCCCAACACTACCCCAGCCCCACTTAACTGACCCCGTCCTCTCCGATCTGGAGCCTGTTTTCCTCTGCCTTAACCATGCATGTTCGTTGTTCTGGACATGCGTGGTTAAGGCAGAGAAAAACAGGGTCATTCATGAAAGCATTGTTCAGCTTTCATGGATACCGACCCTCGTCGTGGTTTAGGCTGCTTCCCCCGTTTGGGTTAACCTGACTACGGTTAGCTGCCTTGCCTAGGTCAGACTCTTCCACTATTTCCTCAATAGATTTTGTTCAATTTATTACACAATTGTCTCTTCACAAGTTACTTGTGTGTTGAAATACTAAATATTAAAACCTGCTGCTTTTTTCTGTTACTTTCAGCACCACACACATTGATATCCAACTATGAAACAAAATATGTTAAGGTAATATATTATGTAGCTGTTACAAGGTAAAGGACAGAGAGGAAGGGATTGTAAGAGAGATGCAGAAAAGGCAGAGATGCATAATACAAACATACAGAAAATAGCAGACAGGGTCCTAGCACAGGATAGAATGAAAAATAGTAGATCACTATTAATTGGAACCTTGCTGTATAGTCCAAACACCTGAATTAGTAGTATGTTTTGGTTGGCTCACGTGGTTGGTATAAGGGCAGTTACAGGAAGGTCCAGATTACAAGAATCTGGACCACAGGCAGGGAGACTTCTGGCAAGAAAGGAAACCATTGAGCGACCAACCAGATGCCATGGCAAGACTGCATCCCGTACAAAAACCTATCAAGGATAACAGACCATGCATCTTCCAGTCCAGAACTGTATCAAGAATAAGTAGAGAGGAAGGAGGTAGACCTTAGAGGGGCTATTTACATCTAGAACAGAAAGAGTAACAGGAAAGAGCAGCATACACTGGTAGTTACCTAACAGACGTCTACTCCTATTCATCTATCTTCCAGACAAGTGGTGTTTTGGGCATGGATAGGCAATATGCCATGAGAGAGGAGCAAGGAGGAGAGCAGCATATCCTGATAGTTACTTGACAGAAGCACCTTAATTTTTTCTCCCTGGGTCTTGAAGACTACGAAAGTGGATGAGTAGTAACAAAGACTACTATACAAGTTGATGGAAAAGGGGGAACAAACTGAATGTGTAATATACTTCAGGAAAGAGACTCTGGGATAAACTTTGACAATCCAATTATTGTAGGCTCCCGGGAAGAGGGTCCAGGTTATGAATGATAGTACCTCCACATGCTGTAGTAGACTGCACAGGGAACAGGAAATACAGGTGTTTAGCATTTTTAAATCCAGGCTCCATGGCATCCTTAGTCACAGTAATCTAAATTTATGTTAGTGCTTAAACATATGGGTAGCTACTAGAATAAATACTCATGTAAATACAAACTATTTTGTAAAATGAATATAACATTTAGCAAGTAAAAGGTCCCACAGTTAGCTCCAATATAGGGTGCACAAGCAACACTTTTGAGTTGCCGTCTAAGGGACTGATTTAGAGTATGGTGGAGGGAGTTACTCCATCACAAACGTGACAAATATTCTGTCTTCTGTATTTCGATCCCATTATAGCCTATGGAGATTGTAATACAGCAGACGGCATATCCGTCACGTTTGTCACAGAGTAACCCATCGGCCACACTCTAAATCAGACCCTAAGGGCCTGATTTAGATCTCGGCAGAGGAGTTGCTCAACTTCCCGTCTGCCGAAATCTAAGTACAGTAGAAAACAATGATATTTAGATTTCAGCATATAGGATATCAATCACCTTTCCAATGGAGTATCCCTTCTGCCAAGATCTAAATCATTCCATCAATCTAAAATGTAAGTCAGCACATACTGCACATGTAGTGAATCACTATTTCCCTTTACTTACAATTATACAGTAACAATTATTGCACTAGGCATGGTGTTCTGGTGTTTTGACTTGTAAGCCTGAAAGTGCACCCAGCACTATATGCCAAAGGTGAAACAAATTTTATTCAATTTTAATGCAACAACAGATTTAATAAATACAAATACAATAACGTATTGATCATATAAGGAAGAGGATTGTGAATTTTTTATGCATCATCAAGCACAATGAACTGTGCTGAATTGAGGCCTACAAAATTATAGTGCATTTCCCAAACACAACAAAAGTCTTGCAACTAAGACACCAAAATATTGACTAAATTATGCTGCTATCAGAGTAACAGTGTGCTTACGTCTAATTTTCTGCCCAGTATTTTATTATGTAATTTTCCATTGTTTTCTATATTAGTAAACAGAGCTGATTAGACAGAAGTGTTCTTTATGTACGTATGGAGCTTTGGGCATTATTTAGAGTGAATGAATGCAGGACATCCACCAAATAAAGACAGCATGTTGTCATATAGAGAGTGCAGCGATGCCATTGGCATTCTAAATATGGCCAGCAGGACACTTTTTAGCAGATACTTCACTCTGCCAAACTCTGACTAATGACCTTCATATGTTGTACTAAGGTGTTATTGGATATTCAATGACCATGATATTGATTTTTGAGTAATGAATTGAATCTACATACAATCTGTGTTTATATTTGTGTGCTCTGTGCATCTCCAAAATGATAAAACTGATAAAATCTTTTTTGTAATTTTGGCAACAAAAAGTATTTTGTGGACAGAGTCAAGATGGTGCCAGAGAGCAAATTCTGAAAAAACGCTCTGTGGAATCAAGGGTAGGCATAGCTCCATAAAACAGAAAATTGCTGTCAAAATTACAAAGGCTGTACCCCAGCAACCAGGAACATCAAAAGCAGAGGTCACTGTAAGGCTAACAAGCATTGGCAAAGCCAACAGATCTCACCCTTGGGTGAGGTTTTGGCTTTGACCATCAGGTGCGAGTGACAAACAGGGAGGGAGAAACAGAGATGAGTGGGGAGAAGAAACAGGGATGATAAGGCAGGGAGAGGAGAAACAGGTATGAGAGGGTGGGTGTAAGTGAAAAGGAACAATGATCTACTCAGATCTGGCTCTCATAACAACTTGAAAAAGTTCTGTAAAGTCAGCTAATGTCTGATTTGTGAGACATGCACAGATGTCAAGTGGTCACTCATAAAATGGATGAGCTTGGGACAGTCTTAGTTTTTTAGCCAAGAGAAATAAATGGGTTGTTACTTTAGATCACAACATGAAAACAGTCGTGGGGCAAGTCCTAGTATTGTAACAGCACAATAGCCTATTCCTTCTGTCCTATCTCACACCGGACAAAAGGTGTTCATTCCTCATCTCGCAAGCAAACACCCTCTCCCAAAAGTGGGCCTCTGGGCTGCTGCGTGCTTGATCCCTTCTCCCTATATAACAACAGGGTATCAGCTCTGTTATTATCTACTGCCCACTCACGCATGCAGCAGGTCCCACCTGTCTGTACCCCTATCACATGATGATCAGCACTGTAGGACCACACATTCATATTTACCACCAAAGAAGAGAAGCAGTACTCTAGCTTTTTTCACATCCCCTAAATGGACAGCAGTGTTTCAGGGGATGGGCGGCAAACTCTCCAGTATGCCAGAAAGCTACAGGGGGATGGTTGTGTGCCTGTGGCTTCCAAACATCCCTCCCCACAGCTCCATAAACCCTTGCCCTAAGCACCCACCTCACCACCACTGGACTAGACCTCCATTTTAGGCCAGGGATCCTTCAACCCAACAATTGGCATCCCATTCAGGGATGGCCGGGCATCAGAGCAGCTGCTGCCTCCTCTGGTCCCTGACGCAGCAGCCAAAAAGCACCAGGGTAGTGTGTGCATAGAGTGGACCACAAGAGCCACCTTCGCTTCTAGCCACTTGGGCCCGCAACTATCTCCTGCTTAACCCTCAAATGGCTGCCACACTGCTACCTGTGCAGCATGGCAAGCGAGCAGTGCCTGGAGTCATGCACATGTCTCAGAGTGGAGGAGATCCTCTGCCTGGAGATTGGAGGATAAGCTAGAGTTTCAAAAGTAAGACAACTTTGTGTAAATGTCTTTGAGGGGTATTGTGTGAGATGTTCATGTTCAAAGATGGACACAGACATAAAACCAAAAATACATTTCTTAAATGCACTAACTCGAACTCCCAAAAAACACACTGTTAGGAAGGGAGTGAAAACAGGACTGATCCGATCCTGTGAATTGCTTTTCAAACAAAAAAAGTAGTCAGTAAAACAGATCTAAAATGGTGATTAGCAGATTCACCTAGTACTTGGTCTGTGCTGAACTTACTGGAAAAGACAGGTTGACATTTGTGAAATTAAGACATTGGACCAGACACACAACTATGAAAGTTGAAGCAACTAGAAAACTCACAAACTTTGAAAAATACATATTGATATGCCTGCCGAAAAAAGAGAGTAAGCGACAAGAAAGTAGCGATTTTGGAAAAACATGTGGAAAAACTCTAAAGAAGACAGAAGACAAAGGTGGTCATTACAACCCTGGCAGTCGGTGTTAAAGCGGCAGTAAAACTGCCTACAGGCCGGCGGAAAAAAAATGGAATTACGACCGTGGTGGAAACCGCCAACATAGACAGCCACTTTAACACTCCGACCGCCAAGGCGGTACAAACAAACACCGCGGCGGTAACCGCCAACAGACAGGCGGAGGACAATGTACCACTCACAGAATTACAACAGTCCAATCCGCCACCTTTTCCGGGGCGGATTCACCGCGAACAAAAACACGGCGGAAACAGGACTTCGAAGGGAAAACGCTCACCTCTACACATCCCACAAGGAACCAGGACGCCATGGAACCGGAACTTCAGATTCTTCCAGCCTTTATCTTCCTGCTTCTCTACCAGGAGCACAAACGCCGGCGGCGAAGACCACAGTGAGTACTGCACCTACGACACAGGGGAGGGGGGAGGGAAAAAACAGCGACACATACACGCAATACGCAACACCCCCACCCTCACCCACGACAACACACACACTAATACATCATGCTACATTACAGTTACACCCCCCAAGCCCCCCTGGAAGAATGCAAGAACAAAAGGAAATGAGTCAAATGATTGTAATATATTCAAATACAGTAATCAAAAATATATACATTTATAAAGGTATTCCCACTATAAACAAATATATACACCAAGAATACAAGCCCAAGGTATTCCACTATCATAGTCTGTGGACCACGGGGCCCAAAAGGCATGGGCGAGGCCCACACTCAATACCCGAACAAGACGGAGAGAACACTGCTGGGGCATCAGATAGAAATAAAACAGGCACCTCAGGGGGAAGGGAAGGGGGGGCATCTCAGCCGGATGAGTGCACAACGCCAGATCCACGAGGGGGCTCCATGCCCACTGTTCAATCCTGGGGAGTGCAAAGCCACAGTCTCTCAAGTCTCTACAGTGGGTGGTTTGCCCACTGTTCAATCCTGGGGAGTGCAAAGCCACAGTTTCTCAAGTCTCTGCAGTGGGTGGTTTGCCCACTGTTCAATCCTGGGTAGTGCAAAGGCACAGTCTCTCAAGTGGATAACAGTCTCCACTACTTTCTGGAGGGGGCTTTGTGCCCAGAGTGCTTCATCCTGCAAAAGACAGAGGTAGTGGATGTGAATCTCCACTGGTTCTGGAGGGGGCTTTGTGCCCAGAGTGCTTCATCCTGCCAAGGACAGAGGTAGTGGATGTGAATCTCCACTGGTTCTGGAGGGGGCTTTGTGCCCAGAGTGCTTCATCCTGCCAAGGACAGAGGTAGTGGATGTGAATCTCCACTGGTTCTGAAGGGGGCTTTGTGCCCAGAGTGCTTCATCCTGCCCGTGGCGGCCTCAGTAGCGTCAGAATCATTGGCGCTCACTGGCCTGCGGTGCTGCTGGCGGCGGTGTCCTGGGCAGCGGTGCTGCTGGCGGCGGTGTCCGGGGCAGTGGTTCTGCTGGCAGCGGTGTCCTGGCCTGCGGGGCTGGTGGCGGCGGTGTCCTGGGCAGCGGTTCTGCTGGCGGCGGTGTCCTGGGCAGTGGTTCTGCTGGTGGTGGTGTCCTGGCCTGCGGGGCTGGTGGCGGCGGTGTCCTGGGCAGCGGTTCTGCTGGCGGCGGTGTCCTGGCCTGCAGAGCTGGTGGCGGCGGTGTCCTGGGCAGTGGTGCTGCTGCCGGCAGTGTGCTGGGCAGCGGTTCTGGTGGCGGTCTTGTCCGTCGTGCAGATCTTTCCAGACTTGCCGGTTTTACTGTGCCCCTTCCCCACCTTGGATGGTGGCGCAGCTGTCTCCACACTCCCAACTGTACCCCTGGGAGCGGCTTTGGTGGCTGATTTCTTTCCCCTCTCCCGCCGGACACTGGCCAACTTTTTATGCTTTACAGGTGGGGGACTGTCCGTGCTCTGGCTCCTTGCCACACTGGCTACCCTGCTGCCTGGCGCACTCCAGAAGCCGGTGACTACTGGCACCACTGGTCCCGCCAATGTTATGGCTGAGGTGCTGGGTTGGGACCTGGAGAGTCGGGCCCTAGGAGACTGAAGGGGTGGAGGAAGTGAGGGAAAGAGGTCAAGGTTGGACAGGAAAAATCTCTTAGGAACACTGGGCAGGGTAGCTGGAGGGGATTTGGGAGTGGAGGAAGAGGTAGTGGTTGTAGGAGGTGTACGTTTGGTGACTTTGGGTGAAGGTGCATGGGCTGGAGGCTGTCGTGAGGTAGATGGCTGTTGGGTGGGTGTGTGGCTGCGTTTGTGTACCTTGCGAGGTGGCCTCACAGACACACTGGGAGAGGACACAGGGACGTGTGAATGGTAGTGGGGGTGGTGACTGTACATGAGCGGGGTGTGGTGGTGGGTGTGCTGGTGATGGACGTAGTGGCTGAGGATGTAGTGCATGCAGGTGTGAGTGGAGACGAGACAGGGAGGGAGACGAGGAGGAGGGGGACACAGTGGAGGCAGTGGATATTGGTGTGTCTGCATGTGTCTGATGCTTGCGTGAGTGCCTGTGGGATGTGTGGTGCTTATGTTTGCCTGAGCTTCCCTTGTGTGTTGAGGTGTGTGCATGCTGGTCTGATGGTGTGCTTGGGATAGGCTGAGGTACAGGGGTATGGGTCTGGTTGGAGGAAGTTCAAGGGGGGAGGCTAGAGACATGGACAATGGCTGCCATCAGTGCTGAGGCAAGAGTCTGAAAAGCTCGCTGATGGGCTGCCTGACCAGAGTGAATGCCCTCCAGGTATGCATTGGTTTGTTGAAACTGACCCTCTGCACCCTGGATGGCATTCAAAATGGTAGACTGCACAACAGTGAGGGACCTGAGGAGTCAATGGCCTCCTCACTGAGGGCAGCAGGGGTGACAGGGGCAGGGGCTGCGGTGCCTGGGGCGGAGGAGATGCCCACCATCCTGGGTGAGCGGGCACGGGACACACGCTGAGGGGCTGCTGGGAGGGCGGTGCTGGAAGGGGGGGTGGTGGCTGTACCTGTAGATGCGGGGGGCACAGATGGGCCCGCTACCGCAAGGGAGCCACCATCAGAGGAGGAGTCCTTATCGCTGGTATCAGTTCCTGTCCCCGCCGTGGAGCTCCCCTCGCCCTCCGTCACACAGGTGAATTCAAACTCCGTAGTGTCGCCCTCCAGGTCCATGTGGGATGCAGCTCCCTCCTGGTCCGGTGCCACTGCTCCTCCGCCTGATGATGCTAATGCACACAAGAACAGGGAGACCACAAAAAGGGGGGGAGACAGAAGAAAGACATGTTGAGTGTATGCAATACCACTACCGTTGGCGGACACTACAGACACAGAAGCCCCATGCATTACGCTGCGCACTTGGAGTTCCCTATTCAATCCCAGGGACATGGGTTACAAGGCTATGCCCAATTTCTGCACACATGGATGTCACAGGAGCCTGACTATGTGTAGTTGGCACTGTACACAGGTGGAGTGGGGTGCCACAGGGCCTGCCTTAAAAAGGGTCCTTGCCTACTAAACTCGCCCAGGCCTAGGGGAACCTACAGCCCACCTCCCCCACCCAGACACTTCCAATGCGCGCTGAATCAGCAGAATGAGAGTGTACTCACCCTCTTGTGGCTGCTGTGATGCCCTCAAGCGCCCATCCAACTCCGGGTACGCCACCGCCAGGATCCTGAACATCAGTGGGGTCATGGTGCGATGGGCATCCCTCCCACGTTGGGAGGCCATCCCCAGCTGGGCGTCCGCCGTCCTCTTGCTCCAGCGGCGAATGTCCTCTCATCTTTTCCGGCAGTGGGTGCTTTGTCTGTGGTAGACTCCCAGGGTTCGGACCTCCTTGGTGATGGCACACCAAATATCCTTCTTCTGATGGGCGCTGACCCACAGGAATAGTACAGGGGAAAAAGAGGAGTTATTACCGTCCGCACCATCACAGTCATTGGCCCGTATCCCTACCCTTGCCATGACGCACATGCACTCACCGTCGTTTCATGCACGCCTCATTCTCACCCTCCCCATCTTTCATCCACACCACTCCACACAGGCATTGCCCATACAGCATGCTCACAGTGTACTTACCTGTTTGTCAGGAGGACCGTAGAGTAGCATGTACTGGGGGAGGACCCCATCCACCAGTTTCTCCAACTCCTCCGTGCTGAAGGCAGGGGCCCTTTCCCCAGACACACGAGCCATTGTCTCTTCCAGACTGAGGTCACAGTAGCACTTGCAGTGTAGGTCCTCTCCTGTCGAAGATCAGGTTTCAACTGAGTGAACAGAGAGAAAATGGTGGTCACGTCCGCGGCGGTGCGTACCGTTACCGCCGGCGTACATTGTCATTGGCTCCTGGGACCCATAGTGTCCAATGTTAACCAATGCAGAATTGCGCCACGGTCTTCGACCGCCTACCACGACGGTGTACAACGCCAGCGCAGTTACCTCATATCCCCTTGTCCCACATTACAGGTCAGGCAGCCACCATTTCAGGGGGCCAAATGGCATTATTTTGGACTGTGTCACACATATCTAGGCCTTGCCTACACACTCAAACAGGCATATGTCGATTGGCTAATATTTTCAGAGTAAGCTGTGTTTACGTACCTCAGAGTTGGTTGACTCTCTGCTCGCTGTTCTCCTCCATAGGCACCGTCCACTGGGGCATGTGAGGAAGTGGCGGCATCCTCCGGTGTACAGACCGCTGGTGGACCTGTCGACAATGGAGGAGCGACATGTGATCATCACCTACAGACTTGATTGTGCCACAATCCAGGAACTGTGTGCCCAGTTGGAGCCAGACCTGATGTCAGCTATCCGCCATCCCACAGGAATCCCCCTCAAGTGCAGGTGCTGTCAGTACTCCATTTCCTAGCAAGTGGGTCTTTTCAAACTACAGTGGCCATAGCATCAGGGATGTCCCAGCCTATGTTTTCCAACGTGTTGTCCAGAGTGTTGTCTGCCCTGCTGAAACACATGCGCAGCTACATCGTTTTCCCTCAGGTGTAGGATTTGCCTACAGTGAAAGGTGATTTCTATGCCCTGGGACATATCCGCAACATCATAGGTGCCATTGATGGGACGCATGTGGCCTTGGTCCCCCCCCAGCAGGAGTTAACAGGTGTACAGAAACCGGAAGAGTTACCATTCGATGAATGCACAGATGGTGTGTTTGGCAGACCAGTACATCTCCCATGTGAATGCCAAATTCCCTGGTTCAGTGCATGACGCTTACATTCTGAGGAATAGCAGCACGTGTGTGGCTATTAGGTGAGGAAATGGACCCAATACAGTGTGAATAGTTGTCTGGGTCTGGGGATGTCCCTATGAGTTAGTGTGTGTCTAACAGTTGTCCCTCGCCATTTGCAGGTGACTCTGGTTACCCCAACCCCAGGACAAGGGCAGAGGAACACTACAATGAGGCCCATGGGCGAACTAGGAGGATTATAGAGCGGACCTTTGGTCTCCTGAAGGCCAGGTTCCAGTGCCTCCATATGACAGGTGGTTCCCTATTCTACTCACCAAAGAAGGTATGCCAGATCATCGTGGCCTGCTGTATGCTTCACAACTTGGCTTTGCGACGACAGGTGCCTTTTCTGCATGAGGATGGTCCAGATGGAGGTGTTGTGGCAGCTGTGGAGCCTGTGGACAGTGAAGACGAGGAAGCGGAAGAAGAAGACATAGACAACAGGAACACAGTGATCCTGCAATACTTCCAGTGAGACACAGGTAAGAAGACAACATTGCCTGCAACATCTGATTTAATTCTACTACCTCTCATCTGTCTGTCATTTTCACCCAGTGTATGGTCACTGAGTTGTCACTTTCCCTCATGATTTCACAGATGTGGGTCCCACTGTGTGACATCTGCTTTGTTTCCTCATGGACTAGAGCTGTGTGACATAGGTATGTTGATATTACATTTGATATAGCACTTTGCCACTGTAATTGCTAATACACAATTTCGAAATCACAGACAGACTCCAGATTGTTTTGTGATTTAATGGTATTTATTTAAGTGCTCAATATTGGAGGGGGCTGTAAAATGGTCAGGGGTGATGGTGGAGGAATGTCCATGGCAGAGTCCAGTCTATTAGTCTCACAGGTGCATTGTCCAAAGGGGCATAGGAAGTGGAGCTGGGGCAGTTTAAGGATGGACAGGGTGACAAAGTGAGACAAAAGGATGACAATCAGGGTGGCCTCATTTCTTGGCGGCGGTCTTGGCATTGTTCTCTGTCTTTGTCCTGGATCTCAAGGACCGTTTGCGGGTTGGTTCTCCATCTGCAGGGGGTGGGGTGCTGGTGTGGTGGTCCTGTGGCGGTGCCTCCTGTCCACTAGCGCTGGCAGAGGTGGTGGGCAGTTCATCATCCAGGCTAGTGTCAGGGACCCCTTGTAGTGCCACAGTGTCCCTCCTGGTGTTCACGAGTTCCTTCAGCACCCCTACTATGGTGCCCAGGGTGGAGTTGATGGATTTGAGTTCCTCCCTGAACCCCAAATACTGTTCTTCCTGCAGCCACTGGGTCTCCTGAAACTTGGCCAGTACCGTTGCCATCATCTCCTGGGGATGGTGGTAGGCTTGCATGATGTTAGAGAGGGCCTCGTGGAGAGTGGGTTCCCTTGGCTTGTCCTCCCCCTGTCGCACAGCAGCCCTCCCATTTCCCCTGTGTTCCTGTGCCTCTGTCCCCTGAACTGTGTGCCCACTACCACTGCCCCTAGGTCCCTGGTGTTGTTAGGTTGGTGGGTTAGCCTGGGTTCCCTGTAGTGGTGGACACACTGCTGCTTGACGTTTCCTGGGGACAGAGGTATGGGCCCGCTGGATGGGTGCTGTGCTGGTGTTTCCAGAGGGGGGAAGCTCTGTAGTGGCTTGTGCCAGTGTGAGGGGAACCGACTGTCCCGAGGTCCCAGATGGGCCGGGCTGGTCATCTAGATCCAGTTGGACAGAGCTGCTGTCATCACTGTAGGCCTCTTCTGTGGGTGGAGTGGACATATCTGGACCCTCCTGTCCGGTGACGTTGGGTAGGGGTCCTGCAGGGGTGTAAAAGCATGATTATTGCATCTGTGTGTGGCATGGTGTGCAATGGATGGGTGACCGTGTACCCCAGTGCTTGCATTCCTGTGTAGGACCTTGTGTGATGATGGTTTAGGGGGGTGTATGGGTATGTGCATTGGCCATGCTTTAGTGATGGGTGTCCATGCTTTGGTGTTACATGCAGGGCTTGGGTTTGGGATGTGTGGTTTGTGATATTGGGACATCCGTGAGGAGTGATGGGGGTGAGGGTGAGGTTGGGGGTATGTGATGGCATGCAGGTAGGGTGGGGGATGAAATAGTGAAAGATTTGACTTACCAGAGTCCATTCCTCCAGCTACTCCTGCGAGGCCCTCAGTATGTAGTATAGCCAAGACCTGCTCTTTCCATGTTGTTAGTTGTGCGGGAGGAGGTGGGGGTCTGCCGCCAGTCCTCTGAACCGCGATGTGGTGTCTTGAGACCACGGAACGCACCTTCCCCCGTAGGTTGTTCCACCTCTTCCTGATGTCATCCCTGGTTCTTGGGTGCTGTCCCTCTGCGTTGACTCTGTCCACGATTCTTAGCCATAGCTCCATCTTCCTAGCTATGGTGGTGTGCTGCACCTGTGATCCGAATGGCTGTGGCTCTACCCGGATGATTTCCTCCACCATGACCCTGAGCTCCTCCTCAGAGAACCTGGGGTGTCTTTGTGGGGCCATGGGGTAGTGTGGGTGATGTGTGGGGTGGTGTGTGTTGTGATGTGTGAGGTGATATTTAGAGGTGTGTTGTGTGAGGTGCTTGGATGTTGTGTGCGTGATGGTGTTGAGTGCCTGTGAATGCTAGTGTTGTTTCTGGTGGTGTCTCTTTCTGGCGTTCAGTCACAATTTTTGTCGTAGGGGTTTGTGGGTGATGTGGGTGTGTGTTTTGTATTGTATTGGGTGTGTGGGAGTGGTGTGTGTATGTGTATCAGGTGTGTGTATTTCCATTTGTCCAATGTGGATGTGTTTTGTAGATGTGTGTGTATTTTGAGCATGGCAGTGTGTACTGCCAATGGAATACCGTGGTTTAAAGACCGCCGCATGGATTCGTGGGTCATGAAAATGTGGGCGTATTCCTGTTGTCGTGACGGTGGAGGTTTTGTTATCGCCAGTTTATCACTGACCTTTGGTGTGGCGGACTTGTGTGGGTGTCTACATTTTGACGGATTCCGGGCTGTGGGTCATAATGACGTGGTGGAATTCTGCGACCGCGGTGGTGTGTTGGCGGTCTTCTGCAGAGATCAAGGATACAAATTAATGTATACATGGTATCTCACCTCACAATGAAAATGCTATACCCTAAAACAAGAGGTGAATGCTGGCGGTATGGAACTACAGATAGCTTTGTACTACATATTTGGTGGTCATAAATAAAATGAAGGCATTTTTGGAAAGAAATCCTTAGCAAATCCAAGCAGATTGTAGGTTTCTCCATGCAAGATACTCCAGATATGATTACATTGGAAGAGAAAAGGCCAACATATATGAATACATCCAGAAGGAATTTAATTAGCCACTTATTAATAGTAACCTCTCCAAGTAGGAACCACAGTCCTAATCAGAGTAAATCAGTTAAACTCCCTAAATTAACCTGTGCTCACCCTCTGGTAGCTTGGCACAGAGCAGTCAGGCTTAACTTAAGAGGCAATGTGTAAAGTGTTTTGGCAACATTTATGTACAGTAACACAGTGAAAGACACCACAAAAAGACTCCACACCAGAAAAATACAAAATACTTATCTGATTAAAATGGAGTCAAAACGGGAAAAATCCAGTCAATACTTTGCAAGTTATAGTGTTTTCAAATATGCATCTAATATCACAGTGCTGAAGAAATGCATTTGTTTCTATGAGGGCTAGAAAAGCTTACTGAGGTGTTGCAGACCAGGGTGATTTACAGGGATCCCCACAGGGAGATCGACTAGTAGGTGCACAGTAGTTAAACAAACCTTTATGGGCACACCAAAATGAGTCCCATGTCCCTCAGGACCGATAGAGAAAAATTACCTAGCCGGCATGTGGTGTGGAATAAACACAGAGGCCCTCATGGGTCCCGTCCCTGAATACAGTACCTGTCGGTATAGGAGCGGTCCTTCTGATGCAAGCTGTGTGGCGCCAGGCCATATGAGGTTATCTTCAGCAGGGAAGCAGGTTCAGCAAGTTCACACTCCTCTGCGGTAGGCAGTGCGACCTCAGCTGACGCACCATCTTGGGGGAAGCCTGGTTGTTATGGCAATTCTGGGGATGTGCTAGGTGGCTTCTCTCAGTCTTGTTGCATCGGCCCAGGCCAAAGGTGGTAATTTTAAGGAGCACATGTCGCTAATCTTGGTTGCAGTTTAGAGGGTGAGCACTGGCTTTGGTGACAGTGTAGTGCTCAGTCCTTGCGGTGAAGTTCATCCTTGTGCAGGGTGACGTGCTGGGCATGCACTGGTGTTTGTAGAACCACTCTAGCAGCAGAATGACACAAAGGAGGACAGAAAGTTGTTGATGTCCCTGAGACTTCAAGAACAGCGTGCAAGCCAATAATCTCTTGGAGTTAATTCAGGTTTAAAGGTTGTAGAGAAGGTTTCAGTCTTTCTCAGTACAATAGACAGCGGGCAGAAGGCCAGCACAGCAGAGCAGGTTGCAAAGTGGCAGTTCCACCTGGCAGCACAGGAATCAGCAGGCACCAGGCCAACAAAGCAAAACAAATGCAAAGTCACAGTCCCTCCTGACAGCTCCTCTTCTTGGTGGAGTCTCCTCAGGACCCCAAAGTAAAGTAGGGGAGACTTCAAACAGGCCTTTGATAATCATAAGGTCCTTGCCTTCCCTGGCTCCAGACACCCTACAGAGAGTATGCAGCCCTGTGTGCGGAGAGGTACAGCCCTATTCAGATATAGGTGTCAGCTACTCCCTCCCATCTAACCCAGGAAGACCCATCAGCCTAATGACGGGGCATCAGGATGCAAATGACACACCCAGGCTCTCTTTGTGTGTGACTGTCTAGAGGAAATGCACTAAGCCCAACTATCACCTACTCCAGATGTGTATTTAGAGACAAGCAGAGGAACACAATGGTTAAAGTGAGAAAATGCCAACATTCTAAAAGTGGCATTTTCAGACCTTCAGTTTAAAAAACAACTTTATTAAAAGATGTGTTTTCAAATTGTGAGTCCAGAGACACTAAACTGTAAGTTTCTATCTGCTTCCAATGGAAAATTGCACTTAAAGGGTGTTTTAAGGCAATTCCCATGTTAACCTGTGGAAGAGAGAGCCCTTGCAGTAGTGAAAACAGATTTAGTAGTTTTATGGGGACATGTTGAACTTAAAAATACATGTCCAACGTATTAACCCCTTCGCTGCCAGGCCTTTTCCCCTCCTGTGCCAAGCATTTTTTGGGCTCTTTGGGGAGGTTTGCGCTTAGGCCCTCATAACTTTTTGTCCACATAAGCTAGCCATGCCAAGTTTTTTTTTCAACATCCCAGTGATTCTAGAGGTACCCAGAGTTTGTGGTTTCCCCTGAAGGAGACCAAGAAATTAGCCAAAATACAGCAACATTTTTGTTTTTTTCAAAGAAATTGTAAAAAAGGGCTGCAGAAGAAGGCTTGTGTTTTTTTCTCTGAAAGTGGCATCTACAAAGGGTTTGTGGTGCTAAAATCACCATCTTCCCAGCTTTCAGGAACAGGCAGACTTGAATCAGAAAAACACAGTGTTCAACAGAATTTTGGCATTTTACTGGGACATATCCCATTTTTACTATTCTTTTGTGCTTTTAGCCTCCTTCCAGTTAGTGACAGAAATGGGTGTAAAACCAGTGCTGGATCCCAGAATGCTACACATGTCTGAAAAGTAGACAAAACTATGAATTCAGCAAAGGGTTAATTTGTGTAGATCCTACAAGGTTTTCTTACTGAAAATAACAGCTGAAATAAAACAATATTGAAATTGTGGTGACAAAAACAGCCCTTTTTCTCCATGTTTTACTGTGTATTTTTTTCCTGCGATGTCAGATTTTTGAAAGCAATATACTGTTACATCTGCTCGATGCATTTGGTTGCAGGGATATATAGGGCTTGTAGGTTCATCAAGAACCCTAGGTACCCAGAGCCAATAAATGAGCTGCACCTTGCAATGGGTTTTTATTCTACACCGGGTATACAACAATTAATTTGCTGAAATATAAAGAAAGAAAACCTTTATATTTCCAAAATGAGCACAAGATAAGGTGTTGAGAAGCAGTGGGTATTTGCGCATCTCTGAATTCCTGGTGCCCATACTAGCATGTGAATTACAGCGCATTTTTCAAATAGATGTCTTTTTTCACACTGTTTTACATTTGGAAGGAAAAAATGTAGAGAAAGACAAGGGGCAATAACACTTGTTTTGATATTCTATGTTCCCCAAAGTCTCCCGATAAAAATGGCACCTCATTTGCCTGGGTAGGCCTAATGCTCACGACAGGAAATGCAACATGGACACATCACATTTTTACAGTGAAATCGGACTTGTTTTTTGCAAAGTGCCTAGCTGTAGATTTTGGCCACTAGCTGAGCCGGCTCCTATGGAACCCTACCAAACCTGTGCATTTTTGAAAACTAGACACCTAGGGGAATCCTGGATGGGGTGACTTGTGGGGATCTCACCAGGTTCTGTTACCCAGAATCCTTTGCTAACCTCAAAATGTGGCCAAAAAACACTTTTTCCTCACATTTTGGTGACAGAAAGTTCTGGAATCTGAAAGGAGCCACAAATTCCCTTCTACTCAGCGTTCCCCAAGTCTCCCGTTAAAAATGGTACCTCACTTGTGTGGGTAGGCCTAGCGCCCATGACAGGAACTGCCCCAAAACACAACGTGGACCCATCACATTTTCCCAAAGAAAACAGAGCTGTTTTTTGGAAAGCACCTAAAGAAAGCTACCAAACCTGTGCATTCTTGAAAACTAGACACAAAGTTACTTTCACCCAGCGTTCCCCCAAGTCTCCCGATAAAAAAGGTACCTAACACGTGTGGGTAGGCCTAGTGCCAGAGAAAGGAAATGCCCCAAATCATTATCTGGACAAATCTAAATTATCAAATACAAAACTACCTGTTTTTGCGGGGGTGGGCACCTGCATTTTTGGTCCTAGGTTTAGCAGCCATACAGGGAAACCTACCAGACCCAGACATTTCTGAAAACCATGACACCTGCGGGAGTCCAGGGAGGTGTGACTTGCGAGGATCCCCCAGTGTTTTCTTACCCAGAATCCTCAGCAAAGCACAAAATTAGCTACAAAAATCACATTTTTCTCACATTTCTGTGTGGGATCACCGCATCGGGACACATTTCTTACCACCCAACATTCCCCTCAGCCTCCCGGTAAAAATGATACCACACTTGTGTAGGTGGGCCAAGTGCCTGTGACAGGGAAGAGCCAAGAACATATCGAAACTGAGAGGGAACCAAAGCTATCCAAAAGGGCAGTTAGAAAAATAAATACATTTTAGGCTGACAAGTGGGGCAGAATCTTTATCGGTATAGATGAGACAATGCTGGGTGGTAGGAATTTTGTGGATTCCTGCAGATTCCATAAGGTTCCATAAAAAAAATGGGGAAAAAATGTGTGATTTCCAGCAAAGTTGGAGGTTTGCAGGGCATTGTGAGTAAGAAAATGGTGAAGGGTGCATGTGAAGCACACAACCCTGGACTCACCCATATGTTTAGTTTTTAGATGTGTCTAGGTCTTGTGGATTTTTTAACATGGCAGCATCCCAAAGTCCAAAAAGTGCAGCCCTCACCATTCCAAGTGGGACGATTTTGAGAGTTAGCCAAGCTCTCATGGCCCAAATGTAAAACAAAAACCCCAAATAATCAAATGTCCTCCAGTTTGCTGTGGGTAAGATGTTTTAGTGTGCGGGGGGAGAGCTGAAAGACTGTTACCCCATTCAGTTGGGGTAGGGGAGTAACCAGGCACATACTGGTTGGTAGCCACGCCCCCACTTTTTTTTTTTTTAATTCCCTGGCATTTAGTAGACTTTCTACCCCCCAGGTGTGGATCGGGGGTAATTGCCCTATCTGCCCACTGGTGGGTAGAACAACTTTGGACCCTTTATTTGGGGTGGGGGTATGGCCATATCTCACCCTCTTATTTTGGAAAAAAAATCTTCCCTGATCTCTGGTAGGTTTTCTGCCCCCCTTGGGGGTAGATGGGGCTTCCAAAAACAGGCCAATCTGCCCCCAAGGGGAGCAGATATTGACAACAGTAATGTGCCCCTAAGAGGAGTGAGTCTTGCCCAAGGGACTGCCCCCCAAACAAAACACACACATACACACACCAATCCCTGGTGTATACATGGTTTCTGCCCCCACCCCCTATGGGCAGATCGGCCTAATAGAAATAGGCCGATCTTCCCCCAAGGGGAGCAGAAATGGCCTAAAAGTAATTTTGCCACCTGGGGAGCGACCCTTGCCTAAGGGGTCACTACCCACATATAAAGGAATAAATAAACCAAAAACGAATATCCTTGGTGTCTAGGGGGTTTCTGCCTCCCCGGGGGGTGCAGAAATGGCCTAAAAATAATTTGGCCCCCTGGGGAGCGGCCCTTGTCCAAGGGGCCGCTCCCCTTTTGACACTAACCTAAAAAAACCAAACTCCCTGGTGTCTAGTGGGCATTTCTTCTGCCCGATCACGTAGAAACACTGAAAAAGACATTAAAGGAAAGGAAAGGCCTTTCCTTTCCTTTGATGCCTCTCTTGTCCTCTCCATGTGATCGGAGGAGAAATGCAAAAGCATTTCTCCTCTGATCCGAGAGGCATGCCTCTGATAAGGTCAGCACGTGATCTCGCACTGATGTCATCAGACGCCAAGGAGGGCAGGGGTGGAAGGAGAAGGGCTTCTTCTTCCATCCCTTCCCTGGGGGGTGTAGGGAGGCACACGGAGGGAGCGTTAGCGCTCTCTCCGAGCTCCGGTGCCGGGATGTAATGGTTATGTCCTCGGCACAGGAGCACTGTGCCGCGGGACGTAACCGTTACGTCCGTGGCACAGTAGCAGTTAAATACACTGCCCCCTGCCCTTGGGGCTAACCAGGGCCTACGTTAGGAGTGACACATGTAATAAAAGGAAGGTTTGGGTCTGGCAAGTGAGTATACTCACCAGGTCGTAATGGCAGTTTAAAACTGTCCACACAGCATCTGCAGTGGCAGGCCTGACACATTTTTGAGGGGCTACTGTAGTGGGTGGCATAATCAGTGCTGCAGGCCCAGTAGTAGCATTTAATTCATAGGCTCTGGGCACATACAGTGCACTTTCATAGAGACTTACAAGTAAACTAAATATGCCATTTGCAGATAAGCCAATGTTAACATGTTTTAGAGTACAGAGTACCTGCACTTCAGCACTGGGCAGCAATGGTAAAGGGTGCAGAAGCCTAAAAACAGGCAAAAAATTGCCAGAAATACAGGAGGCCAGAGGGCAAAAAGTTAGGGGGAACTACACCAAGGATGTCAGGTTTAACAATATCTAAACAAACTATACTTTGTGATATCGAAGAATCAGCATGGTACATACCAGGATGATGCCTGAGAGGACCGATATATTTGTTTGGTGTTTTTTTAGTGCATTGCAAACCACATTGTAAATTAATTGAACTGTATCAAAAATCAAATATAGCACTTAATTAGTAACAATTGCCTCAGGGTCCACCACAAAGACCTCGAAAAAAAGATACATACAATGAAATGTTTGAGAAGAACATAAAAGTTTATTAGGGATCATGAAATGAATTAAAGCGAACAACATAACAATCATATTGAAGTCTGTTCTCAAATGAACTTAGCTTAAAAAAATGTTAAAACCGTGGATTAAACCAAAAATTGGAGTTGTAGACTCCATATTTCTGAACAACCATTACAAAGCTTAGACAGAACATCCAAATAACAATTCATGTGAAAACAGCTGAGTCTGAATACATTATAAACGAAGATCATAATACTGATATTTGTTAACTTGAATCAATATTTACAAAAGTAGAGCAGAAAAGAAGAAATTAAAGTGATTACTCAATCATATAGTTGACAGTACTAAACAAATGAGCATACCTGGTAGGCCTTGTAACTTAGCAAACAAAATTGAGACCAAGTATGTCAAATTGTTGCTAATACAGACCACTACACAGCTATATTCAAGCCATTAGCAACTATGTTAGCTTTCCATATCCATCTGGTTTTCACAGAGAGTAAGCAACCACTCTTGTGTTATTGTTTCCGATTATAGGTTTAATCACATCTATGACTCACCGTTTCATATCTTTTGGAGATTGACCCATTAGGGCATAATGGCCACTCAGTGGTGCATGTGCTGTTTGGCATCTGATTCTAGAATGATGCTGAAGAATATGTTTGAATATTTGTGTGTTGTCTTCATTAGGTATGGTATGCCACAAGGACATAGAATGCAATAGACCACATTCAAGGTGTTGCAATTTGAGAACATTTTTAGGGTGAATTAGGACGCATTCAGAGTGAAATTCAGACACTACTGGAGGTAAATGTAGGCTTTGGTGTAAAGATTATTCTGGAGCTGCCTGGTCTTCTGAGGGCTCTCTAAAGTGCTAAGCACCCCCTCTGTTTCCTCAGTCTGACTTGAGACCCCTAAGTCCCTCCTGGGCCCAGGCAGCTCCTCTTTGACACAAACCATATATTTGCTTGAACCAAGGCTTTTTGGCAGAATCCAGTGACGCAAACAGCCTGCATCCAACAACTCGAAATGGGACGTCTCTAGCACCAAACAGGAACCCGCAGCTATTTTCCTTGGTGCATTCCTGTACTTTTCTTCTAACCGGAGAATCCACTTTTGCACCTTCTTCCAGGTTGGCAGGGGCTCCTGTTCTTCTTAGACCCGTCTTTGACTTCTGGACTTGGTCTCCTTTCTACACAGGTCTTCAGGTCCAGGAATCAGTTGTTTGTTGCTGCAGTCTTGCTTGGTTCTTGCATAATTCTTCATCATGACTTGTAGTGTATTCTGAGGAAACTTGTGGTACTTTACTCCTGCTTTCTTGGGCTCTGGGGTGGGGTACTGTACTTACCTTTGGTGTTTTCCTACACTCCCAGCACCCCTCTACACACTACACTTGCCTACGGGGGAATCCAACATTTGCATTCCACTATTTTAGTATATGGTTTGTGTTGCCCTTAGGCTCACTGCAATCTATAGTATTTTCTACTGTCTCCACTATTCTATGACTGCTTACTTACCTTACTAGTGTATATATTGTGTATAATACTTACCTCCAGAAGGAGTATTGCCTCAAATATATATTTGGCCTTGTGTCATGAAAATAAAGTACCTTTATTTTTAGAAAAACTGAGTATTGTATTTTATTGTGTATAAGTTCTCTGTAACTATAATAGTACTGCAGGAGCTTTGCATGTGTCCTAGCTCAGACTTGGCTGCTCTGCTACAGCTACCCCTAGACAGCCTAAGCTGCTAGAAAACTGCCTACATTTCACTAATAAGGGATGACTGGACCTGCTGTAAGGTGTAAGTACCTCAGGTACCCACTACAAACCAGGCCAGCCTCCTACAGTGAAGCAGAGGTT